>NC_090371.1:123181824-123508412 GCF_036365525.1 Heterodontus francisci | reverse complement strand
ACCTTTAAAAGTCAATTTTAAGTGCCAAACGGGTTGCTTGGCAGCAATTAAGACTTATCCCTGCCATTAGAAATGCACTTACACTTGAATAGACAAGCCTTAACTTTTTCCTGGCATGTTTAGTGGGCACTAGGTGAGCAACTACTACAAATTCATGTTCATGTACCTGTACCGGTGATATACTGTTAGCAAGAGACATCGAGGAGCAGAACATCTCAGACAACTTCCATGATTTGTGTGTTTAACTGTGCTTAAGTGGATGCCAGAAACTGCTTTCTGATTTACTCTTTAATAATGGTGAGTGCTGATAGTCTCTGTTATTTTTCCTACAAAATCTGGGCCTTTGTTTCCTCCAGCATTTTCATCATGATAGCAGACAAATACATCAGCCTCTTCAGACGTGGTCTCTTCAGACTAATAGCAAAGATCGGATGTCCACCAAAGCTACTAAGTATCATCACCACATTCCATGACAATATGAAAGGCACAATTCAGCATAGCGGCGCCTCATCAGAACCCTTTCCTATCCTGAGTGGTGTGAAACAGGGCTGTGTTCTCGCACCTACACTGTTTGGGATCTTCTTCTCACTGCTGCTCTCACATGCGTTCAAATCTGAAGAAGGAATTTTCCTCCACACAAAATCAGGTGGCAGGTTGTTCAACCTTGCCCGTCTTAGAGTGAAGACCAAAGTATAGAAAGTCCTCATCAGGGAACTCTTCTTTGCCGACGATGCCGCATTAACATCCCATACAGAAGAGTGTCTGCAGAGACTCATTGACAGGATTGTGGCTGCCTGCAACGAATTTGGCCTAACCATCAGCCTCAAGAAAACAAAACATCATGGGACAGGATGTCAGAAATGCCCCATCCATCAATATTGGCGACCACGCTCTGGAAGTGGTTCAAGAGTTCACCTACCTAGGCTCAACTATCACCAGTAACCTGTCTCTCGATGCAGAAATCAACAAGCGCATGGGAAAGGCGTTCGCTGCTATGTCCAGACTGGCCAAGAGAGTGTGGGAAAATGGCACACTGACACGGAACACAAAAGTCCGAGTGTATCAAGCCTGGGTCCTCAGTACCTTGCTCTACGGCAGCGAGGCCTGGAGAACATATGTCAGCCAAGAGCGATGTCTCAATTCATTCCATCATCGCTGCCTCCGGAGAATCCTTGTCATCAGGTGGGAGGATCGTATCTCCAATGCAGGAGTCCTCAAGGTGGCCAACATCCCCTGCATATACACCCAACTGAGCCAGCGGCGCTTGAGATGGCTTGGCCATGTGAGCCGCATGGAAGATGGCAGGATCCCCAAGGACACATTGTACAGCGTACTCGTCACTAGTATCAGACGCACCGGCCGTCCATGTCTCCACTTTAAAGACGTCTGCAAACGCGATATGAAGTCCTGTGACATTGATCACAAGTCGTGGGAGTCAGTTGCCAGTGATTGCCAGAGCTGGCGGACAGCCATAAAGGCGGGGCTAAAGAGTGGCGAGTCGAAGAGACTTAGCAGTTGGCTGGAAAAAAGACAGAAGCGCAAGGGAAGAGCCAACTGTGTAACAACCCCGACAACCAATTTTATCTGCAGCAGCTGTGGAAGAGTCTGTCACTCTAGAATTGGCATTTATAGCCACTCCAGGCGCTGCTTCACAAACCACTGAGCACCTCCAGGCGCTTACCCATCGTCTCTCGAGACAAGGAGGCCAAAGGAGAAAGAAAGACATTAGTCTCTTCAGATGAAAATTCTTTCTTGGAAGAATTTCTCCATATATCAGCAGCAGATTATGTCATGCAACTAGGAAACTGCACATTTAATTTTCTTTCTTGACAACGCCAAGATACTGCTCCCAAATATCTATTTTTTTTTAAACTGAGACAGAGACCACCAATGCCACTTAATGCAAGGGTACTTGGAAAACTGTTCTGACACAGATGGCTCGCTATCTCAGACAGGGACTTGAAGATCATGCCAAGGTCTGGGCTGAATCCTCTCCTGTTATGTGGTATATGGTTGTCAGTTCCATACTAGGGAAACACTACACCTTGGTACTACCTGTTCATTATCGCCATCTGCACTGAGGTTCCAGTTTATAATTAGACGAATAATTGCCAGATCAGCTCCCCGACAAGCCTTGCAGATACATCAGGTAAAGCAAGGGAACCATTTTGGAAGTCTCTTCTTTGTGAGGATTTTGTTCAGTTTTCTCAAAAGTAGTAATCTCCGGATTACTCCCGATACCACGTGCAAATGAGTATAGAAATAGGAGGATAGAGAAGATGAATGTGTGGCTGGAAAGATGGTGCAGGAGGAGGGCTTTCGATTCCAGGGACACTGGAACCAGTTCTGGAGAAGATGGGACCTATAGAGGCCAGACGGATTGTACCTGAACAGAGCTGGGACAAATGTTGTTGCGGGGCAATTTGCTTGGCAGGGGTGTGTAAACCAGGAGATAATACAAGAGAGGAACACCAAGGTGCACAGAAAATTGGGAGAGACAGATTGCACTCTAGTGGGGAATAATAAGGCATTAGGTGGGGTCAGAGTAAAAGGGAAAGTAATAAAGTCTAAATTAGGGCTACCGTGCATATATGGGAATGTGCGGGGTGTGATGAATAAGACTGCTGAGCTGCAGGTACAGATAGCCAAATGGAAATATGGGGCTGGATTTTACGTTGGGCGGACAGGAGTTGGCCACTGACGTAAAAGTCGCAGGCGAACCCGCTTCCGCCTAGCCTGGGGATCCATCCCGCATTTTATGGGTCCCTATGCTTTATTTGTTCCAAGGCAGGACTACCACCCTCTTGAGGGAGTAAGTCCCACCTCAATGAGCTGCCAGGCAATCAGTGGGCCGGCAGCTTAGTCCCAGCAGCGCCACCGGCAGCGGTGGTCACTGCTGGGACTGCAGCCCAGCTGATAACAGATGAAGACATGGAGCCGGGATTTCAGGCGAGTTTTGGTTGCCTCGCCGGGAGTAAATCGGTCAGGCCCCAGCGAGGTCATTGTGGAAGAGTGGGGGGGGGGGGGAGAGAAAGGGGGGAAATGTTAGGTCCTGGGGGTGGTTGGGGAAGTGGGGCTGGCCCTCAATCAGGCACACAGTGCCCAATTTTCAGGGCCCACCCACAGGGCACTGATAGGCTACCAGCTTTTACCTGGTGGCCTTTCCTGGCTCTAGGACGCCCACTTGCCACACGTAAAATCTGCATGGAGGTGGGCGAAGGCCCTTAAGTGGCCATTAATTGGCCACTTAAGGGCCTTGATGTGCCTGGGGTGGGCAGCCTGTTACCCCCCTCCCCCTCTATTCAGAATGCACCTTTTATTTTTTTTATTGTCTCTCCGCATTGTTCCTACCAAAATGAATCACTTCACACTTCTCTGTATTAAATTTCATCTGGCACTTGTCCAACTATTCCACCAACCTATCTATGTTCTTTTAAAGTTCTACACTATCCTCCATACAGTTTGTGTTTCCACATTTTGTATCATCCATAAATTTTGAAATTGTGCCCTGTAAACAAATTGCCATGCTTCTACATATTGCAGAGAAGTGCCTAGATTCTGGGTGACACCATTCCCCTGAAGGCATCGTCATTATTTGTAACTGACCATGTGAAGATCCTTGGGAAATAACTTGTGTTCCACCATGGCACAGTATATTGCTGGCCCAGGGTGCTCCTCTTCAACTTAAACACTGAACTCAGTTTGCAGGAAAGCTTTTTTTGTGCAACGGACAGGAAGTGACTTTCCACCCCATAATCACATACTTATCACTAAGCAACATTAGTTTTAGTTTTAGAGATACAGCACTGAAACAGGCCCTTCGGCCCACCGAGTCTGTGCCGACCATCAACCACCCGTTTATACTAATCCTACATTGATCCCATATTCCTACCACATCCCCACTTGTCCCTATATTTCCCTACCACCTACCTATACTAGGGGCAATTTATAATGGCCAATTTACCTACCAACTTGCCAGTCTTTTGGCTTGTGGGAGGAAACCGGAGCACCCGGAGAAAACCCACGCAGACACAGGGAGAACTTGCAAACTCCACACAGGCAGTACCCAGAATTGAACCCGGGTCGCTGGAGCTGTGAGGCTGCGGTGCTAACCACTGCGCCACTGTGCCGCCCCTCTCCATATCTCTGTATTTCCTCCCTTTACACCCCTTTAAGATATCTGTGCTCCTCCAATTCTAGCCTCTTGCACATCCTCAATTTTAAATTGCTCCACCATCGGCAGCTATGCCTTCAGTTGCCAAGGTCCTAAGCTCTGGAATTCCCTCCCGAAACGTCTCCGCCTTTCTTTCCTCCTCTAATATGCTCCTTTTTAACTGAGCTTTTGGTCATCTGCCCCAATATCTCAATGTGGCTCGGTGTCAACTTGTGTTTCATAATGCTCCAGTGAAGTGTCTTGGGATGTTTAACTATGTTAAGGATGCTATATAAATGCAAGTTTTTGCTCATCAGTGAATCAAGAATTCATTACAAAACAGACTGAAAATTTCAGAGTAAGTACAGTTGCAAAGGACTGATTTGTCCTTTAATGAACCAGATTGTAATGTCAGTTTTTGTTATCTATAAACATTTGAACTTTAAAACTTAAATTTACATTTCAATGGACTGGCACCAAGTTCCCTCTAAACAACGCGGCTGCGCAGCAACCTGGAAGTTCCTATGCAGGCAGCGCACAAGCCGTCCCCTTTTAATTGCTTTGCATACACGGCCGTGCACTTAAACAAATTACCTACACACTCCAAATCACTCCACGCACTCACATATTAATGTTATCACTATTCTAGTTTGACCTAAAACTTTGTAGTAAAACTCGAGAACTTTCAGAACCAATCATTGCCGCTGAACCTTGAACAGTTTCTAAGTACACAGATTATATCTGGAGTTAGGGCAGTGAAACCTATTTTTACAAATATAGGCTCTTGGTTTTCTTCAAAGTTGGAAAGATGCATATTTAGATAAATTTAATAATTTAATACATGGAGAATTATATCCTAAACAGATCAATATTTGTAACAGATTGTAATTTTCTATGCTGTCAGAAGCTTCCAGATTGAACTGAAATATACCAAAGACGGACACATATCAGGGCCATTCCAACCAGGCTGCACTGGAAAATAGGCAACAAACGGAAGCTGCATGTCTCTCAACTGAAGATGGGAAAATTAGAGGGGACAGTCATTACTGGGTGGCTTCTACCACCTCCTGATGCCTAGCTGCAAAGGGCACTGTGCTCTCAACTGTAGGCACCAGCCGAGACCAAGAAAAGATGATAAAAATAATTTTAAAAATTGACAGGCAGCAAGGGTAGCATCCAAACAAAAATATTAAATTTAGAAAGTTTAAAATACTGTAAATAAATGACCTTTTCCTATAAAATTGCTGCCAGTGACAACATATTTTCTCCAAAGATCTGGCTTTAAATCATCCAGTATAGAAGGCAGAAAAATTAGCAGAATTAAGGATATTTGTTTCCAATGTGCTGTGCTATTTTTGAAGCAATAGCATATAAATATAGGAAAAGTTTATAATAGAAATGAGGGTAGGACAAGGCAAATGGAGGTGGAATTTTACTCATGGACATTTAAAAATGCATCATTGAAAGATTAAATACTTAAAGTAGAGCCAGTGGTCAAACAATACACATTAAAAATTAGTGCAATGAATATACTCACATAAGAAAAACAAAGCACAAAGATCAAAATTACTTGCAGTCTTTTTTTCTCCCCTTTAGTTTTCACCATCCTTGAGCACCTGTAGATTACACTTTAGTGACATCTGCTAGTATAGTTGATCAGTCAGAATTTGGATAAAGATGATAACTGCTTTGTAATGAACTCCTAAAATTCAGGATCCTTTACAGATGAGGTGCCAAGATACTCAAAAAGATATCTTTTCCATCACTGCCCGAGTCCTACAAAAGGTAGGTTTATTTTAGGAAGCTGAACACAACTTCAAAAGAATTTACACTTGCTCAAGTAAATTCCATGGTCACCGGTAGCTCAGCCAAGTGGTCATTCTTTCTTTGTGAACTAGGGCAGTAAATATCTCTCTTGCCTTCTTTTTTCAATCAATATCCTTCAAAGTTGAGCCTGAATCTGTTCTCAACCAACATCCACACTTCCAGAAGGTGTCACTATACAGCAACCAGAAGGAGGAGCAGAGGTTGATTTTCTCCTCACTGGTCCAACACTACATCCTAACTGAAGTTCATGTTATCGGTCTATGTCACCTTGAGTGCCATCAGAATCAGACTGCAGCTGGATGCAGCCAACATTTATAGTCATTTTAAAGTAGGGGTCACAGACAGCAGGAACCCAAACTAATTTGTCCCCTTTGCGGCCCAGGACATGGAAGTCACTTTTTGTGCTCCATTAGTAACCTTTTGGAAATCAGATCCTTCAACAGACCTGGGGTTGGACCCGATCATTTTTCATTAATGTATTAAAAATTCTTGTCAACTGAACACTGGTTTAAAATGTACCTTCTGATGGATCAGTCACCTGCGCGCATAGCTTTTTAGATCAGCAGTCTACTGTCACATTTCACACCTTTAATGCAAAGCAATTAGAAATATGCCTACCCAATAAGTTAATAAGTCTGAGTAATCTTTCATGGAAAGATCAATTTATTAGAATGCTTCTAGATAATTACTTGAGCAGAAGGTGCCAACACCACTAATGCAGACCATGATCTATGCAAGACTTACAAATCAAAAACTGGTTACTCCATGTTTCAATTGTAACTCATCAAGCTACTTTTAACTTTATATCAAATCCACTTTATCGTATTTTCTTTACTCCAAGTCAAAGGTATTAATGAATGCAAATAAATGGTTCTTTCTCGTGTCAGATTTACAGTATCTAGCTTTTTTTTTTGTAAAAGACATAAAAGCCACAACTTTTCCTTATTTAAAATCTATTAAAAGAAATATTTTGCACATCTGGGCATGAGGGCGGCACAGTGGCGCAGTGGTTAGCACCGCAGCCTCAGCTCCAGCGACCCGGGTTCAATTCTGGGGACTGCCTGTGTGGAGTTTGCAAGTTCTCCCTGTGTCTGCGTGGGTTTCCTCCGGGTGCTCCGGTTTCCTCCCACAGCCAAAAGACTTGCAGGTTGGTAGGTAAATTGGCCATTATAAATTGCCCCTAGTATAGGTAGGTGGTAGGGGAATATAGGGACAGGTGAGGATGTGGTAGGAATATGGGATTAGTGTAAGATTAGTATAAATGGGTGGTTAATGGTCGGCACAGACTCGGTGGGCCGAAGGGCCTGTTTCAGTGCTGTATCTCTAAATCTAAATCTGTTTGAACCATTTTTTAAAAAAAGAACTTGGTTCACATTGGAGCTGCCGGGGGAGGTGGTGGAGGCAGGAACAGTAGCAACATTTAAGAGGCATCTGGACAGGTACTTGAATGAGCAAGGCATAGAGGGATATGAAATTAATGCAGGCAGGTGGGAAAAATATAGACATGCATTATGGTCGGCATGGATGCAGTGGGCCGAAGGGCCTGTTTCTATGCTTTACGACTATATGACTCCACGACTTGCATTCATTAACATCTATTAAAATGATACTCATTTATTCCAATGCCACATCAGTTAAGTGGGTTTCACTTACAGGGAAGTAGTGACACCCAAGTTACAGGATAAAAGGTAGCTGGGTGACCGCCAGGGGAGGGAAAGGGGTTAGGCGCACAGTGCAGGGATCCCCTGTGGCCGTTCCCCTCAATAATAAGTATACCGTTTTGGATACGGTTGGGGGGGGGGGGGGGGGGGGGGGGGGAAAAACGACCTACCAGGGGAAAGCCACAGCAGCCAGGTCTCTGGCACTGAGCCTGGCTCTGTGGCTCAGAAGGGAAGGGGGGAGAATAGGAGAGCAATAGTGATAGGAGATCCAATGGTTAGAGGAACAGACAGGAGATTCTGTGGTCGCGAACGAGACTCCCGGATGGTATGTTGCCTCCCGGGTGCCAGGGTCAGGGATGTCTCAGATCGAGTCTACGGGATTCTTAAGGGGGAGGGGGAGCAGCCAGAAGTCGTGGTACACATCGGTACCAATGACATAGCTAGGAAAAGGGATGAGGACCTGAAAAGCGAATATAGGGAGTTAGGTTGGAGCTAAAAGGCAGGACGAGCAGAGTAGTAATCTCAGGATTGATACCGGTGCCACGTGCCAGTGAGGCTAGAAACAGAGAGAGAGTGCAGCTCAACACGTGGCTACAGAGTTGGTGTAGGAGGGAGGGCTTCAGATATGTGGATCATTGGGATACCTTCTGGGGAAGGTGGGACCTGTACAAGAAGGACGGGTTGCATCTAAACTGCACCAATATCCTGGGCGGGAGGTTTGCTAGCGCTCTTCGGGAGGGTTTAAACTAGTTTGGCAGGGGGATGGTAACCGGAGCTACGGATCAGTGGATGGGGTAGCTGTTGAACAGACATATACAGAGTGCAGAGAGTCTGTGAGGAAGGTTAGACAGTTGACAGGGCAAAGTTGCAGCCAGTATGATGGGTTGAAGTGTGTCTATTTTAACGCAAGAAGTGTCAGGAATAAGGGTGATGAACTTGGAGCATGGATCAGTACTTGGAGCTACGATGTTGTGGCCATTACGGAGACGTGGATATCACAGGGGCAGGAATGGATGTTGGATGTTCCGGGGTTTAGATGTTTCAAAAGGAATAGGGAGGGAGGTAAAAGAGGTGGGGGAGTGGCATTGCTAATCAGGGATAGTATCACAGCTGCAGAAAGGGAGGTCGTCGAGGTGGGTTTGTCTACTGAGTCATTATGGGTGGAAGTCAGAAACAGGAAAGGAGCAGTCACTTTATTGGGAGTTTTCTATAAACCCCCCAATAGCAACAGACACGGAGGAACAGATTGGGAGGCAGATTTTGGAAAGGTGCAGAAGTAACAGGGTTGTTGTCATGGGTGACTTCAACTTCCCTAATATTGATTGGAACCTCCTTAGTGCAAATAGTTTGGATGGAGCAGTTTTTGTCAGGTGTGTCCAGGAAGGTTTCCTGACTCAATATGTAGATAGGCCAACTAGAGGGGAGGCTATGTTGGATTTGGTGCTTGGCAACGAACCAGGCCAGGTGGCAGATCTCGCGGTGGGAGAGCATTTCGGTGATAGTGATCACAACTCCCTGACCTTTACTATAGTCATGGAGAGGGACAGGAGCAGACGGGATGGGAAAATATTTAATTGGGGGAGGGGGAATTACAATGCTATTAGGCAGGAATTGGGGAGCAGAAATTGGGAACAGATGTTCTCAGGGAAATGCACGACAGAAATGCGGAGGTTATTTAGGGAGCACTTGCTGCGACTGCTGGATAGGTTTGTCCCGATAAGGCATGGAAGGGATGGTAGGGTGAAGGAACCTTGGATGACAAGAGATGTGGAACAGCTAGTCAAGAGGAAGAAGGAAGCTTACTTAAGGTTGAGGAAGCAAGGATCAGACAGGGCTCTAGAGGGTTACAAGGTAGCCAGGAAGGAACTGAAGAATGGACTTAGGAGAGCTAGAAGGGGACATGAAAAAGTCTTGGCGGGTAGGATTAAGGAAAATCCCAAGGCGTTCTACACTTATGTGAGGAACAAGAGGATGGCCAGAGTGAGGGTAGGACCTATCAGGGATAGTGGAGGGAACTCGTGCCTGGCGTCGGAGGAGGTAGGGGAGGTCCTAAATGAATACTTTGCTTCAGTATTCACTAGTGAGAGGGACCTGGTCATTTGTGAGGACAGCGTGAAACAGGCTGATATGCTCAAACAGGTTAATGTTAAGAGGGAGAATGTGCTGGAAATTTTGAAAGACATGAGGACAGATAAGTCCCCGGGGCCAGACGGGATATACCCAAGGATATTACGGGAAGTGAGGGAAGAGATTGCCGCGCCTTTGGCGATGATCTTTGCGTCCTCACTGTCCACTGGAGTAGTACCAGATGATTGGAGGGTGGCAAATGTTATTCCCTTGTTCAAGAAAGGGAATAGGGATAACCCTGGGAATTATAGACGTCCGTAGTGGGCAAATTATTGGAAAGGATTCAGAGAGACAGGATTTATGATTGTTTGGAAAAGCATAGTTTGATTAGAGACAGTCAGCATGGCTTTGAGAGGGGCAGGTCATGCCTCACAAGCCTTATTGAATTCTTTGAAGATGTGACAAAACACGTTGATGAAGGAAGAGCAGTGGATGTGGTGTATATGGATTTTAGTAAGGAGTTTGATAAGGTTCCCCATGGTAGACTCATTCAGAAAGTAAGGAGGCATGGGATACAGGGAAAGTTGGCTGTCTGGATACAGAATTGGCTGGCCCATAGAAGACAGAGGGTGGTAGTAGATGGAACGTATTCAGCCTGGAGCTCAGTGACCAGTGGTGTTCTGCAGGGATCTGTTCTGGGACCTCTGCTCTTTGTGATATTTATAAATGACTTGGATGAGGAAGTGGAAGGCTGGGTTAGCAAGTTTGCCGATGACACGAAGGTTGCTGGAGTTGTGGATAGTGTGGAAGGCTGTTGTAGGTTGCAACGGGACATTGACAGGATGCAGAGCTGGGCTGTGGAGTTCAACCTGGAAAAGTGTGAAGTGATTCATTTTGGAAGGTCGAATTTGAATGCGGAATACAGGCTTAAAGACAGGATTCTTGGGAGTGTGGAGGAACAGAGGGATCTTGGGATCCATGTCCATAGATCGCTCAAAGTTGCCACCCAAGTTGATAGGGTTGTTAAGAAAGCGTATGGTGTGTTGGCTTTCATTAACAGGGGGATTGAGTTTAAGAGCAGTGAGGTTATGCTGCAGCTCTGTAAAGCCCTGGTTAGACCACACTTGGAATATTGTGTCCAGTTCTGGTCGCCTCATTATAGGAAGGATGTGGAAGCTTTCGAGAGGGTGCAGAGGAGATTTACCAGGATGCTGCCTGGACTGGAGGGCATGTCTTACGAAGAAAGGTTGAAGGAGCGAGGGCTTTTCTCATTGGAGCGAAGAAGGATGAGAGGTGACTTGATAGAGGTGTACAAGATGATGAGAGGCATAGAGTGGATAGCCAGAGACTTTTTCCCAGGGTGGAAAGGGCTATCACCAGGGGGCATTATTTTAAGGTGATTGGAGTAAGGTTTCGGGCAGATGTCAGTGGTAGGTTCTTTACACAGAGAGTGGTGGGTGCGTGGAATACACTGCCAGCGGTGGTAGTAGAAGCAGATACATTAGGGACATTTAAGTGACTCTTGGATAGGTACATGGATGATAGTAGTATGAAGGGTATGTCGGTAGTTTGATCCTAGAGTAGGTTAAAGGTTCGGCACAACATCGTGGGCCGAAGGGCCTGTACTGTGCTGTACTGTTCTATGTTCACTGTTCTTTTCTTTTGGGCCTCCTTATCTCGAGAGACAATGGATACGCGCCTGGAGGTGGTCAGTGGTTTGTGAAGCAGCGCCTGGAGTGGCTATAAAGGCCAATTCTGGAGTGACAGGCTCTTCCACAGGTGCTGCAGAGAAATTTGTTTGTTGGGGCTGTTGCACAGTTGGCTCTCCCCTTGCGCCTCTGTCTTTTTTCCTGCCAACTACTAAGTCTCTTCGACTCGCCACAATTTAGCCCTGTCTTTATGGCTGCCCGCCAGCTCTGGCGAATGCTGGCAACTGACTCCCACGACTTGTGATCAATGTCACACGATTTCATGTCGCGTTTGCAGACGTCTTTATAACGGAGACATGGACGGCCGGTGGGTCTGATACCAGTGGCGAGCTCGCTGTACAATGTGTCTTTGGGGATCCTGCCATCTTCCATGCGGCTCACATGGCCAAGCCATCTCAAGCGCCGCTGACTCAGTAGTGTGTATAAGCTGGGGGTGTTGGCCGCTTCAAGGACTTCTGTGTTGGAGATATAGTCCTGCCACCTGATGCCAAGTATTCTCCGAAGGCAGCGAAGATGGAATGAATTGAGACGTCGCTCTTGGCTGGCATACGTTGTCCAGGCCTCGCTGCCGTAGAGCAAGGTACTGAGGACACAGGCCTGATACACTCGGACTTTTGTGTTCCGTGTCAGTGCGCCATTTTCCCACACTCTCTTGGCCAGTCTGGACATAGCAGTGGAAGCCTTACCCATGCGCTTGTTGATTTCTGCATCTAGAGACAGGTTACTGGCGATAGTTGAGCCTAGGTAGGTGAACTCTTGAACCACTTCCAGAGCGTGGTCACCAATATTGATGGATGGAGCATTTCTGACATCCTGCCCCATGATGTTCGTTTTCTTGAGGCTGATGGTTAGGCCAAATTCATTGCAGGCAGACGCAAACCTGTCGATGAGACTCTGCAGGCATTCTTCAGTGTGAGATGTTAAAGCAGCATCGTCAGCAAAGAGGAGTTCTCTGATGAGGACTTTCCGTACTTTGGACTTCGCTCTTAGACGGGCAAGGTTGAACAACCTGCCCCCTGATCTTGTGTGGAGGAAAATTCCTTCTTCAGAGGATTTGAACGCATGTGAAAGCAGCAGGGAGAAGAAAATCCCAAAAAGTGTGGGTGCGAGAACACAGCCCTGTTTCACACCACTCAGGATAGGAAAGGGCTCTGATGAGGAGCCACCATGTTGAATTGTGCCTTTCATATTGTCATGGAATGAGGTGATGATACTTAGTAGCTTTGGTGGACATCCGATCTTTTCTCGTAGTCTGAAGAGACCACGTCTGCTGACGAGGTCAAAGACTTTGGTGAGATCAATGAAAGCAATGTAGAGGGGCATCTGTTGTTCACGGCATTTCTCCTGTATCTGACGAAGGGAGAACAGCATGTCAATAGTCGATCTCTCTGCACGAAAGCCACACTGTGCCTCAGGGTAGACGCGCTCGGCCAGCTTCTGGAGCCTGTTCAGAGCGACTCGAGCAAAGACTTTCCCCACTATGCTGAGCAGGGAGATTCCACGGTAGTTGTTGCAGTCACCGCGGTCACCTTTGTTTTTATAGAGGGTGATGATGTTGGCATCGCGCATGTCCTGGGGTACTGCTCCCTCGTCCCAGCACAGGCATAGCAGTTCATGTAGTGCTGAGAGTATAGCAGGCTTGGCACTCTTGATTATTTCAGGGGTAATGCTGTCCTTCCCAGGGGCTTTTCCGCTGGCTAGGGAATCAATGGCATCACTGAGTTCCGATTTGGTTGGCTGTATGTCCAGCTCATCCATGACTGGTAGAGGCTGGGCTGCATTGAGGGCAGTCTCAGTGACAGCATTCTCCCTGGAGTACAGTTCTAGGTAGTGCTCAACCCAGCGGTCCATCTGTTTGCGTTGGTCAGTGATTATGTCCCCCGATTTAGATTTGAGGGGGGTGATCTTCTTGATGGTTGGCCCAAGAGCTCTCTTCATGCCATCATACATTCCTCTGATGTTCACTGTACAGTACCAATAAAGAGCATTCACTTTTCTTGATATGTACTAATTTGTAGGATTAATGAGTGGATATGGATTGAAAATTACAATGCAAATTAATTCTAAAAGTTGTCAAAATTATTTGCTTTTAAATACAAATGAGAACAGAAAAAAAAATTCATATTTTCTTGAACATATTTGATTATTTTAGTCAGTCTCGAGGATTGTCCAACAATTCTTAC
The DNA here is from genome assembly GCF_036365525.1 of Heterodontus francisci. Classification (NCBI taxonomy): domain Eukaryota; kingdom Metazoa; phylum Chordata; class Chondrichthyes; order Heterodontiformes; family Heterodontidae; genus Heterodontus; species Heterodontus francisci. The sequence goes on along the minus strand of NC_090371.1, from coordinate 123,494,812 downwards.
ACTTGCACCACTCCAAAGCTTCCTCTTTTACAAAAGGAAGTTAGTACATTAGGGGAAGCCACTTAAAATTACAGATGAACTTCATTCCTTTTTGAAAAAAAGTGAGTTTGGTAGATTTTAAAATGATTTGTGCATTAGTTATAGGTTTTATTTTCAATTCTCAGCACTTAGTGTTATTTTCCCTCCTCTCTCATGTAATGTACAAATAATAGTGTTGACAGCAGACAACAGCCCCAACAGTAACTACATAAAGCAAGAGCATTGGTTAAAGAACACTATCTTTTGCATGGCCACCTCCAGCACACTGAGTGGCTGAACAGGTCATCAGAAATGTTCAAAACTCTCACTAGCACAATTTCCTTTACTGGTTGGTGGACAACCTAATTTCACAACCTATAAAGCTCGTTAAATGTTGAGGAGAAAAAACACTTTTTACAGATGAACGAACAAGATATGTAGTAGTTTCAAACTGTGCCCAACTTCAAAGGGAACAATATGTGATTAGAGAATACAAACCACTTTTTAGTTATTGTATTAATAAGCCAAGTGTTCATGGACAAATAAAATACATCTTATCACACGGCACAAGTCACCTTACAAGACAAAATCTTTGAAGGCGGCAGGACAAATTGATATGGCTATCATTACCTCATTCCTGTTTGTGGGGTCTTGCTGCATGCAAGTTGGCCGCTACGTCTCCTGACATTTGGGCAGCGACTATACTTCCAAAGTATTTAATTTGCTGTGTTGTGCTTTGGCTGTGAAAGGCACGATATAAATGCAAGTTTTTTTCTTTTAAAAAAACACAAAGATCCTTGGCTTTATTAATAGAGGCATAGTGTATGAAAGCAAGGAAGTTTGCTGAACCTTTATAAATCACTCCTTAGCTGGAGTATTGTGTACAATTCTGGGCTTCACACTTTAGGAAAGATGCCAGGCCTTGAAGAGTGCGTAGAAGAGATTTACTAGAACAGCACCAGGGGTCATAGAGTTATACAACACAGAAATAGGCCCTTTGGCCCATCTTGTCTGTGCCTGCCATCAAACACCTAACTATTCTAATCCCATTTTCCAGCACTTGGCCCATAGCCTTGTATGTTATGGCATTTCAAGTACTCATCTAAATACTTCTTAAATGTTGTAAGGGTTCCTGCATCCACCACCTCTTCAGGGGTGAGAGACTTCAGTGACCTGGACGTACCAGAAAAGTTGGGACTGGTGTTGTTGCAGCAGAGACGGTAAAGGGGAAATATAATAGAGCTATCCAAAATTCTGAGGGTTGTGATAGAGTAGATAGGGAGAAACTTTCCACTGGCAGGAGTGTACTGATTTAAAATAACCGGCAAAAGAACTGGGGGAAGATGAGGAGCATTTTTTTATGCATGGAATAGTGATATGTTGTAATGCACCACCGGAAAAGGACAGTGGAAGCATATTTCAATAGCAACTCTCAAAATAGAATACCGTAGAATGCAGCGTATAAGTCAACCTCTGAAGCCTCCAAATATCAGTCCAAAAATGGGGGTCGACTTATATGCCGAGTATAAAACGTAATGTGATATGCCAGTGTGGGTGGTCGCCATTTTGAAATGTGAAAAATAACACGGGTAGTTCACATTAAATCAATGTGGCACCACTTATTGAATAAATTAATTCTACAAAGATACCTATAACCATAAACAGTTTTAAAATCTGTCAAATTAATTGTCTTCACCATCCGTGCAAAGAGTTCATTGAATTCAGAGTCTCTTTGGCTGTGGCATCATCGTAAGGATCCCACTCTGCATCAGATGTGGCACTTTGTTTCATAATCATCCCTCCACAACAAATTATCTTCCTCTCCATTCATTCAATTGGATATTCCACATTTTTTGAATGATCTAATGACAGTTTGTACACTAATAGCATCCACGGTTTGATGACAAAACTACACAAATCATCAAGCAGGGCAGCTCATATTTCCACTCTTTGTGTGGGGGGGGGGGGGTTCTCTCCATCAATCATCCACCTATTCAACATGGACATGAGTCTTGAATGGCTTGTTGAGGCACACATCCAAAAGGTTGAACTATGAACGTGAGACACCTTGGTATAACTGCATGTGGGTGTTATTTCTTCACAGGCACCTCTTGATCTCATTGGTTATATGGGATCTGAACATGTCCCACACTAAGCTGCACTGTTCACACAGATCACTGGGACACCTATTCCACACATTATTGATCCACAACTTCACTCCATCGGCATTCAAACATTGTCACAGACACGCAGAAAAACTCCAGCAGGGAACTTGATTTTCGATCACGGTTTTATGTTTGAAAATTACCATAGGCTTTAATTTCGTTCCATCGGCAATGCAGGCTAGTACCACTGTGAATCCTGTCTTCTTATGTCCTGTAGTTTTCACCAGAACTGATTTTGAACCTTTCTACTCCATAGTTTGGTTGCTGGGCATATCGAAATTCATGGGCAGTTCATCCATGTTGTCAATGTGGCATAATGGATACACGTTTTTTCTGCTGTCTGATGAATTGCTACAAACCAGTAATTTTGGTATCAAGGTCTTCTGGCAGTCTCTAAGCAATCTTGGTCTTCCACCACAACACTAGACATTTTCGTTCCATAAAGTGGTTGCACCAACTAGCTGTTGCTCTGATATCTTTGCTGAACTCGGAGTTTGATTTGGCCCACTTAAGCGTGTATATCTCCCCATTGCATTTCTGCTGATGATATAACAATTCTGATGCTGAGGACCCAATCCGATACATGTTTCTCAAGATCAGGCCAGTGATTGGTCCCTGTTCTCATGGCACATTTGGTCTTGGGCATCTTCTTCAGGGCAGATTCCTCCTTCTTCCATTTTTGCCCCCATTTTTCGCTAACAGCAAATTCCCTTGCTGCAGCACAGTTATTTGATGAGTTAGCAAAGGTTACAATTTTTAGCTTCAAACCAGCTTCATGCTTCATTCATTTTGCTGCAGGACCCATTTCTCTTCATCGTTTGCCACACGGGGTCTGCTGTGTGGGTGTGTCTTAAACTCCTACGCATCTTCGCAACACAGTCCATATCGCCAGCTTGATCCCTTGCGCCCAGTTATAAGATAAAAGTATAACATGCATCTGTGGGGTGAAAAATTGAGGCTGACTACTAATGCGAGTGCAGCATGCCATGGCTGAAAAGGGGTGGCGGGGGTCAACTTATTTCACTAAGGATATGCATGAACATGATATTTGAGGCCGGAAAAATGGGACCATCTTATACACCATGATCTATGGTACTTGTAACAGAAGAATCTTCAGGGCTGTGAGGAAAGAGCAGAGGTGTGGGACTAATTGGATATCTCTTTCAAAGAGTCAGGATAAGCAAGGTGGACAAATGTTCTCCCCTTTTGTGCTGTAAGATTCTATGACCACATGCACACCTGCGCAAATATATACTTCTAAAAAGGTGCAGGAGGAAGTTATTAAAAATATACTTGTTATATTCAAAATTAAAACAGTTGAGCTACATTTCTTCCAAACATCATCCAGTAGTTAGCAAAGAGGCTGTTTCAAGAAATTGTTATTCCAGACCTATTCTGTGCCTTTCCTGTAAGGCTGGCTGGCACTCATTTCCTTGCTTTCCTTTTTGTCTGGTAAAATTTTACATGAATACAAATGCACTGAAGTTCGGAGTATTAAGAGTTATTTACTAACCTGTACAGATAGCCCAAGCTATGTAGGAGACACATTCTCTGGCACCATGAAGCAGTTAAAATCTACTTGATCACCCTGTGTGATTCTAATAACCCTACAAAAGATGGGTTTTGAATTTAAGTCTACTTATAATCAAGGGCGTTCTCAGAACCATGTAGGCAATATCACGATTTGAATTCCACTATTTTTTCCTTTGAACATGCAATTATCTTCATACTTGATCTAGACATGCGTGCAAAATAATGCCATTTTCTTTCCACAAAAATCTGATTTGGAGAGCTCCAAAGTAATGCAGAAGACTCTATAGAAATAAACATTAATGTCTAAAAAATATTTTTACAGCAAAGAACATTTTAAAGAGAAATGCTTTGGATGATTTGTCAATGCAGAGGGAGTCTTGAGCAAAAGAAGCACATCAAAGGTTGAAAAGTTATAGAACATTGTGGTATGTTAAGAGTTTGATCGCACTATTTCTCCCACACCTACATTATTATTTAACACAGAATTAATCATCAACCTTAAAAACTCCGCTCATGATTAATATCCAGAGATCCCTGCCAGAAGTGCACAATTATGGATATTCAGGCAAAGGCAAGATTGGGCTTGGTTACAGTATCACCCCTCTCCTGACTGGACAGCCGGCCAACACTACCTATATAAACTTACTTGTGAACGGTATCCTTTTAGGCAAGGTACAAGAGGCATCCTGATACCCAATAATAGTAACAACTTCAGATGAACAGGGCAGAAAAAGATGTTACATTTCATCTTATTGTAGGCTTTCCTGCTTTTGAATTTTAGATCATTCTCACAGGTGAGCCCAAATCCTATGCTTGCATACCTACATTACAACAATGCATGCACTTCAAAAGTATTTCATTGACTGTAAAGCATTTTGGGATGTCCTGAGCTCATGAAAAGTGCTACATAAATGCAATTTCGCCACCTTCGTCCTTCATGAATTGAGATATCTTGATAAGCTTACGGCAATACGCCCAGAATAATATAAATAACCTTTCCAAGTATTTTTAGTCACTGTAATTATTCATAGAAGATTGCTTTCATCTTTGATAAGCAACAGAGAATCACCACTTCAGCTCTTGCTTCCAGCTTAAATGAAATGAATTTATTTTACAAAAGATGAAGTGAATAATAGCAATAGAATTTCCACGATAGATGTATTACAATATCTAGCTCCTTGAATCAAATAAAGTCATCAATCTATAAACTAAGTTGCTCCTCTAGATTTTTGTATGCAATGCTTTTCTTTATTATCTTTTCTAACTCAAGAAGTTAACAATACCTTTCTGTGAAGTTTCCCAATGGCTCAAAAGAACAACTTCCATTCATGAACAGTTCCTGCCACTTAAATTTCTTTTGACTGGTTACCTAGGCTTGTTGATTTTTGAATCCAATTTATTAAAATCCATCAGCTGTCATAACTGAACCAAAGTATGGATATATTTGAAATACAAGGATTCTCTGTGCCCTCAAGCCCAGCAGGCAACCAAACAATACTTGAAACATTCGCATCAAGTTAAGTTTGGTACAACTGTAGCCAGCTGTTTTGTAAAACAAAAGCTCCTTATGTTATGATTGGATTTAAAGTGACAGCCAGCAAGTAAAGTCAGATTTTTAAAAAAATGTTGCATCACAAGAAATGTCTTTATGTAAATTACAGACTGATAACATATTACTCATCTCTCCTCATATGTCTATTATTCAGCCATGACCTGCTGCTATATGACAACAAATAATATTCCCATGGAGAATTTTAAAAGTCCCAGTTCATGCCTCTCCCTATAATTTTCAAATTGTGTTCCACGCAAAATATTTATCCTGCTTTTTTTGAAATTAATCAATTCAACATCAACTGCTTTTGTTGGAAGTTACTTCCCTATAGCCATTAGCTGAGAAAGGGTTTTTTTTGGGGGGGGGGGTGCATTGACAGAAGAATTCTAATCTCTAATTTCACTTGACGTTTGTCAGTTTTAACATTTTGCCATTTACTTTTTTGCTCAATCCAAGTCTACATCACACATGGCTCTTAACATTTTAAAGCCCAAAATCATGTCTTCTCTCAGTCTTTTTTTTCCGTTAAATATTTAGTTCTCGAAGAACACAAGAGATAGGAGCAGGAGTAGACCGATAGTCTACTGAGTCTGCTCCACCACTTAAAACGATCATGGCTGATCTTAGGATTCAACTCCACTTTTCCATCCGCTCGCCTTATCCCTAGATTCCCTGAGACCAAAAATCTGTCTACCCCAGCCTTAAATGAATTCAACGATGGAACATCCACAACCCTCTAGGGTAGAGAATTAATCCTCATCTTAGTCCTATGTGATTAGCCCCTTATCCCAAGACTGTGCATGTGTTTTAGATTCCTCGACCAGCAGAAATAATCTTTGTCTACCCTATCCAGCCCCTTTAGAATCTTGTATGTTTCAACTGCTCATAGGTTAAAGCCCCGAGTCCCAATATCATCCCAGTCATCTTCTTTTAATCCTTTCGATCATATCAATGTCCATTTGAAGACAGGACATCCAAATCTGCACACACCAAAATGGTCACAGAAAGTTAGAATAACTTCTTTGAATTTATATTTAAATGCCCTCGAGAATTAGCATTCATTAATAATTGATAATAATAGATAGGTTCATACTTTTGTATGGATTTTTTGCTTGATTGAGGATTTGGGAGTTTTTCCACAACATTTTCCCTTGGGAGACTAAAAGGATGGGTTAAAGTCCATGAGACAGTAAATCTTTACTGTGTGAAAGAATGGTCCATGAGCCTCTTCTAGGTCCATGCTTTTAAATTCTTGAAAGTCCAGCATCATCATTCATTACAATAATCATATTTGTGCACCAGGGTAAGGATTAATTTTGCAGTAGTCGAAAATTATTCCCATACTAGGTCAGTGACATATAAGGGACTTCATTTAAGAACATTTCTCTGTAACAATGTAATGTTTCAGCAACTTACCAACTGTACATTATCACAATAAATTAAGTCATAATTTTCACTGATTAGGTCATGTGCTTTAGCATTAATGACAAGTTCAACAGCACAAAGCAAATAATTACCAGCAAAACAAACAGAATCAAAGCTTTCACAAACTGCAAAGCATACAAGGCAGTATGAGACAGTATCTTAAGGGTTAAGATGACAAAAACAAGTGATAGTGATTTTGTGCTCTTAGCATTTCGTGTTGTGTTCTTAGCATTACCCCTGCCACAAATGAAAGTTGCCTGTATTTGCAATTCCGCTGATTGGAACCAGTCAAAAATAATTATTTTCAAATACTATTGTTTGCATTAGAATTAAACATATAAGCTTGATAAATAATGTCCTTAGGGAAACAGCATGAGTCGTACAGCCCTTGAATATTCAATCATAATAGAGATGCTTCAAACTTCTTTCCAAAATGATGCAGTACAATATCAAGAAGCCACATAATAATGCAAAATTGTTTGAAGTATTTGCAATATCAAGCAAAAAGATGCAAGGCAACCCAATTATGGTTACATTTTATGGTATTGGTCTTATAATGTAGAGGGCTATTGTATGAATAGCCCTTGCCATTTTGGCAGATCTAGTTCACTCGAGTGGCTTTCTGCCAGCAGCTGGCTTAAACGATTACTATGTTTTCCAGTTGATGACAATCAGGTAAGACAATTAAGTTCCAGGAATGTTTTAAAGATGAAAACTGTGATTCTACTGTTTTTAACAAAAATGCCAGGAATCAACCATAATTTGGAACACTTCTTTAAGGCACATGTTTATAATCAATTGGCTTGACAGCTAGAAGAAAGTGAAATAAAAAATATGTATTTCCTCTTTTCCATTTTGCTTTTATCATAGGCAGTAATTTTCCAGTAATCCAGTGTAGTTTAAGGTCCATTAATTTTGCATTGATTTCACAAATGTAACTGTTCAATCAAGGTCATGTACTGAACTATTGAAAAATACAATCTAATATACAGGTCAGACTTTAGATTACAATACATGAAAATAGGTGTATGCAAATGAGCACGACAATAATTTTATCTCAAGGCTCAGGTGGTGATAAACAGTTCAATTTTTTCTCCTGTTGCTGAATCTTATCGCTCCCATCCACCATTTTTCAATATGCAGTTATTTCCCAATATCCAACTATAGTTTAATCAAATGATACTCTTGCATGGGTCGCATATAACAATTAAACACACATCCATCGACTACAAGGAGCTCAATATTTGCATCCACCATTATAGTTACCACCAGAAAAGCAGGAAATGCAGAAAAACAACGTGCACACAAGATAGCAGTTATATGATTGTGATCTTGTCTCAAGTTTGACAGATAGACAGAAAGTCAGACCGATTTGCATTTATATGGTGCATTTCACAACCACCGGTCGTCTCAAACCGCTATACAGCCAATTAAGCACTTATGAAGAGTAGTCGCTGTTGAAATTCATTCATTTTGTTTCCTACCTTACAACTGTCACTTCTATGACACCTTTCATGTCTTCAGGGCACTCCAAAGTGTTTCCAGACAATGTATTACTCTTGAAGCATACGCTATTCTTGCTAGTTAGGAAAATGCAGCAGCCAATTTGGTGTTTGTGACATCTGGCTGTCTGCAAATGAGGTAATTAACCAGCTATTGTGTCTTGTTGGGAGATAAATGTAGGTCAAGATACCCCTATTCTTTGAATAGTGGATGCCAGGGTTGGGGCCCTCCTGCCTTGGGTGCTATGGCATTGGAAGGATGAATGAGGATGGACAGAGACTGCTGGAGTTGTGTACCTATCACAACCTCTGCATCACCAACTCGTTCTTTCATACTAAACCCTGTCACCAGGTTTCATGGAGACACCCAAGATCACGTCGTTGGCACCAGCTGGACCTCATCGTCACATGGCGAGCCTCTATAAACAGTGTCCAAATCACACGCAGCTTCCACAGTGCGGACTGCGGCACCAACCACTCCCTGGTGTAAAAAGTTTTTAGACTCAAACCAAAGAAGCTACATCATTCCAAGCAGAAGGGCCACCCGCGCATCAACACTAACAGAATTTCTTATCCACAGCTGTTACATAAGTTTCTAAATTCACTTGAAAAAGCCCTTCAAAACACTCCCACAGGGGATGCAGAGACCAAGTGGGCCCACATCAGAGACGCCATCTATGGCTCGTAATGACCACCTTTGGCAAACGTGAGCAGAATGTAGACTGGTTTTAATCTCACTTTGAAGAGCTGGAACCTGTCATAGCCGCTAAGCGCACTGCACGGTTGAACTACAAGAAAGCCCCCAGCGAGTTAATATCCATAGCACCTAAAGTAGAGAGAAGCACCGTACAAAAAACAGCCAGGCGCTGTGCAAATGACTACTGGCAACACCTATGCAGTCGTATTCAACTGGCCTCGGACACCGGAAACATCAGAGGAATGTATGATGGTATTAAGAGAGCTTTTGGGCCAACCATCAAGAAGATCGCCCGTCCCCCACCCAAGTCTAAATCAGGGAAAAATGATCACTGACCAATGCAAGCAAATGGACTGCTGGGTGGAGCAGTACCTAGCACTGTACTCCAGGGAAATGTTGTCACTGTTACCGCCCTTAATGCAGCCCAGTCTCTGCCAGTCATGGATGAGCTGGACGAACAGCCAACAAAATCAGAATTCAGCGATGCCATTGATTCTCCAGCTAGTGGAAAAGCCCCTGGAAAGGATGCCATTACCCCTGAAATAATGAAGACTGCCAAGCCTGCTATACTCTCAGCACTCCATGAACTGCTTTGCCTGTGCTGGGTTGAGAGAGCAGTGCCACAGAAGATGTGCGATGCCAATATCATCACCCTCTATCAGAACAAGGGTGACCACGGTGACTGCAACAACTACCGTGGAATCTCCCTGCTCAGCATAGTGGGGAAAGTCTTCGCTTGAGTAGTTTTAAACAGGTTCCAGAAGCTGGCTGAGCGTGTCTACCCTGAGGCACAATGCGGCTTTCGAGCAGAGAGATCCACTGTTGAGATGCTGTTCTCCCTTCGGCAGCTACAGGAGAAATGTCTACGTTGTTTTCACAGATCTCACCAAAGCCTTTGACCGAGTCAGCAGATGTGGTCTCTTCAGATTACTAGCAAAGATTGGTGTCCACCAAAGCTACTAAGTATCACCTCATGACAATATGAAAGGCACAATGCTTCAGAAGAAGGAATCTTCCTCCATACAAGATCAGATGGCAGGTTGTTCAACCTTACCCGTCTAAGAGCGAAGACCAAAGTACAGAAAGTCCTCATCAGGGAACTCTTCTTTGCTAACGATGCTGTATTAACATCCCACACAGAAGAGTGTCTGCAGAGACTCAGCGACAGGATTGCGGCTGCCTGCAATGAATTTGGCCTAACTATCAGCCTAAAGTAAACGAACATCATGGGACAGGACGTCAGAAATGCTCCATCCATCAATATCGGCGACCACGCTCTGGAAGTGGTTCAAGAGTTCACCTACCCAGGCTCAACTATCACCAGTAACTTGTCTCTTGCTGCAGAAATCAACAAGCGTGTGGGAAAGGCGTCCGTTGCTATGTTCAGACTGGCCAAGAGGGTGTGGGAAAATGGCGCACTGACACGGAACACAAAAGTCCGAGTGTTTCAAGCCGGTGTCCTCAGTACCTTGCTCTATGGCAGAGAGGCCTGGACACCGTATGTCAGCCCAGAGCGGAGTCTCAACTCATTCCATTTCCGCTGCCTCCGGAGAATCCTTGGCATCAGGTGGCAGGACCATATCTCCAATGCAGAAGTTCTCGAGGCGGCCAACATCCCCAGCATACACACCCTACTAAGCCAGCGTTGCTTGAGATGACTTGGCCATGTGAGCCACATGGAAGATGGCAGGATCCCCAAAGACACATTGTACAGCGGGCTCACCACTGGTATCTGACCCACCGGCCATCCATGTCTCTGCTTTAAAGACGTCTGCAAACGCGACATGAAGTCCTGTGACATTAACCACAAGTCGTGGGAGTCAGTTGCCAGTGATCGTCAGAGCTGGCAGACAGCCATAAAGGCGGAGCTAAAGTGTGGCGAGTCGAAGAGACTTAGCAGTTGGCAGGAAAAAAGACAGAAGTGCAAGGAGAGAGCCAACTGTGTAACAGCCCCGACAACCAATTTTATCTGCAGTGCCTGTGGAAGAGTCTGTCACTCTAGAATTGGCCTTGATAGCCACTCCAGGCGCTGCTCCACAAACCACTGAGCACGTCTCGGCGCTTACCCATTGTCTCTCGAGACAAGGAGGCCAAAGAAGAAGGATGGAATCTTTTGCATCCACCTATGCAGGCAGATAGAACCTCAGTTAAACAGCTCATTCAAAAGATAACACCTCTGATAATGTAGCACTCCCTCAATACTGCACTGAATTTCCTGGCGAAATTTTGCGCTTATGTCAGCAAGAGGACTTCCAAGAGAAAGAAAAGCTTAACCATCTGATGACTGAGAAAATAACAGCCACACAACACAGCCAGTTTGAACTGTGGCTCATTAGATTGTCCAGCTGTTTGGTGTTAGCCTAATAATGCTAAAATCAAGAATGGAACGGTGAACTGATGAGAATTTTACCAGGCTTAAACATGCAGAAATTATACATTTAAATTTGCTGTCCAATTCAGCTAAACTCTCTGATGAATAAAATGGTAAATACTTGTATAGCATTTATTTATTTTTTGTCTTTGGCCTCCTTATCTCGAGAGACAATGGGTATGCGCCTGGAGGTGGTCAGTGGTGTGTGGAGCAGCGCCTGGAGTGGCTATAAAGGCCTATTCGAGAGACAAGCTCTTCCACAGGTGCTGCAGAAAAATTTGTTTGTCGGGGCTGTTACACAGTTGGCTCTCCCCTTGCGCTTCTGTCTTTTTTCCTGCCAACTGCTAAGTCTCTTCGACTCGTCACACTTTAGCTCTGGCGATCGCTGGCAACTGACTCCCACGACTTGTGATCAACATCACAGGATTTCATGTCGCGTTTGCAGACGTCTTTAAAGCAGAGACATGGATGGCCGGTGGGTCAGATACCAGTGGCGAGCCCGCTGTACAATGTGTCTTTGGGGATCCTGCCATCTTCCATGCGGCTCACATGGCCAAGCCATCTCAAGCGCCGCTGACTCAGTAGCGTGTATAAGCTGGGGATGTTGGCCACCTCGAGGACTTCTGTGTTGGAGATACGGTCCTGTCACCTGATACCAAGTATTCTCCGGAGGCAGCGAAGATGGAATGAATTGAGACGTCGCTCTTGGCTGACGTACGTTGTCCAGGCCTCACTGCCATAGAGCAAGGTACTGAGGACACAGGCTTGATACACTCGGACTTTTGTGTTCCGTGTCATTGCGCCATTTTCCCACACTCTCTTAGCCAGTCTGGACATAGCAGTGGAAGCCTTTCCCCTGCACTTGTTGATTTCTGCATCGAGAGACAGGTTACTGGTAATAGTTGAGCCGAGGTAGGTGAACTCTTGAACCACTTCCACAGGGTGGTCGCCGATATTGATGGATGGAGCATTTCTGACGTCCTGTCTCATGATTTTCGTTTTCTTGAAGCTGATGGTTAGGCCAAATTCGTTGCAGGCAACCGCAAACCTGTCGATGAGACTCTGCAGACACTCTTCAGTGTGAGATGTTAAAGCAGCATCGTCGGCAAAGAGGAGTTCCCTGATGAGGACTTTCCGTACTTTGGACTTCGCTCTTAGACGGGCAAAGTTGAACAACCTGCCCCCTGATCTTGTGTGGAGGAAAATTCCTTCTTCTGAAGACTTGAACGCATGTGGGAGCAGCAGGGAGAAGAAAATCCCAAACAGTGTGGGTGCGAGAACACAGCCCTGTTTCACGCCACTCAGGATAGGAAAGGGGTCTGATGAGGTGTCGCTATGCTGATTTGTGCCTTTCATATTGTCATGGAATGAGGTGATGATACTTAGTAGCTTTGGTGGACATCCAATCTCGTAGTCTGAAGAGACCACGTCTGCTGACGAGGTCAAAGGCTTTGGTGAGATCAATGAAAGCAATGTAGAGGGGCATCTGTTGTTCGCGGCATTTCTCCTGTATCTGACGAAGGGAGAAGAGCATGTCAATGGTCGATCTCTTTGCACGAAAGCCATACTGTGCCTCAGGGTAGACGCGCTCGGCCAGCTTCTGGAGCCTGTTTAAAGCGACTCGAGCAAAGACTTTCCCCACTGTGCTGAGCAGGGAGATTCCACGGTAGTTGTTGCAGTCACCTCGGTCACCTTTGTTTTTATAGAGGGTGATGACATTGGCATCGCGCATGTCCTGAGGTACTGCTCCCTCGTCCCAGCACAGGCAAAGCAGTTCATGTAGTGCTGAGAGGATAGCAGGCTTGGCACTCTTGATTATTTCAGGGGTAATGCTGTCCTTCCCAAGGGCTTTTCCGCTGGCTAGAGAATCAATGGCATCACTGAGTTCCGATTTAGTTGGCTGTATGCCCAGCTCATCCATGACTGGTAGAGGCTGGGCTGCATTGAGGGCAGTCTCTGACAACATTCTCCCTGGAGTACAGTTCTAGGTAGTGCTCAACCCAGCGGTCCATTTGCTTGCGTTGGTCAGTGATTATGTCCCCTGATTTAGATTTGAGGGGGGTGATCTTCTTGATGGTTGGCCCAAAAGCTCATTTATTACTGTATAATTATCAGCCAAGGCTCAGTTGATAGCACTTACACCTCTGAATCTCAAAATTCATGGTTCAAGTCCCACTCCAGGGCTTGAGCACAAAAATGAAGGCTGACACTCCAGTGCAGTACTGAGCAAGTGCTGCACTGTAGAAAGTAGTCTTTCAGATGAGACGTTAAACTGAGCCCCATCTGTCCACGCGGGTGGATGCGAAAGATCCCATGGCATTATTTTAAAGAGCAGGGGAGTTATCCCGTGTCCTGGCCTGAGATTCAGACTACTTGGCAAGATGGGATTGAGGTTCACAAGGAGGAGATGTTAGCAATTTTGGAAAGTGTGAAAATAGATAAGTCCCCTGGGCCAGATGGGATTTATCCTAGGATTCTCTGGGAAGCTAGGGAGGAGATTGCAGAGCCTTTGTCCTTGATCTTTATGTCGTCATTGTCGACAGGAATAGTGCCGGAAGACTGGAGGATAGCAAATGTTGTCCCCTTGTTCAAGAAGGGGAGTAGAGACAGCCCTGGTAATTATAGACCTGTGAGCCTTACTACGGTTGTGGGTAAAATGTTGGAAACGGTTATAGGAGACAGGATTTATAATCATCTTGAAAAGAATAAGTTCATTAGCGATAGTCAGCACGGTTTTGTGAAGGGTAGGTCGTGCCTCACAAACCTTATTGAGTTTTTCGAGAAGGTGACCAAACAGGTGGATGAGGGTAAAGCAGTGGATGTGGTGTATATGGATTTCAGTAAGGCGTTTGATAAGGTTCCCCACGGTAGGCTATTGCAGAAAATACGGAAGTATGGGGTTGAAGGTGATTTAGAGCTTTGGATCAGAAATTGGCTAGCTGAAAGAAGACAGAGGGTGGTGGTTGATGGCAAATGTTCATCCTGGAGTTTAGTTACTAGCGGTGTACCGCAATGATCTGTTTTGGGGCCACTGCTGTTTGTCATTTTTATAAATGACCTGGAAGAGGGTGTAGAAGGGTGGGTTAGTAAATTTGCGGATGACACGAAGGTCGGTGGAGTTGTGGATAGTGCCAAAGGATGTTGTAGGGTACAGAGGGACATAGATAGGCTGCAGAGCTGGGCTGAGAGATGGCAAATGGAGTTTAATGCGGAAAAGTGTGAGGTGATTCACTTTGGAAGGAGTAACAGGAATGCAGAGTACTGGGCTAATGGGAAGATTCTTGGTAGTGTAGATGAACAGAGAGATCTTGGTGTCCAGGTGCATAAATCCCTGAAAGTTGCTACCCAGGTTAATAGGACTGTTAAGAAGGCATATGGTGTGTTAGCTTTTATTAGTAGGGGGATCGAGTTTCGGAGCCACGAGGTCATGCTGCAGCTGTACAAAACTCTGGCGAGACCGCACCTGGAGTATTGCGTGCAGTTCTGGCTACCGCATTATAGGAAGGATGTGGAAGCTTTGGAAAGGGTGCAGAGGAGATTTACTAGGATGTTGCCTGGTATGGAGGGAAGGTCTTACGAGGAAAGGCTGAGGGACTGGAGGTTGTTTTCGTTGGAGAGGAGGAGGAGGAGAGGTGACTTAATAGAGACATATAAGATAATCAGAGGGTTAGATAGGGTGGATAGTGAGAGTCTTTTTCCTCGGATGGTGATGGCAAACACGAGGGGACATAGCTTTAAGTTGAGGGGTGATAGATATAGGACAGATGTTAGAGGTAGTTTCTTTACTCAGAGAGTAGTAGGGGCGTGGAACGCCCTGCCTGCAACAGTAGTAGACTCTCCAACTTTAAGGGCATTTAAGTGGTCATTGGATAGACATATGGATGAAAATGGAATAGTGTAGGTCAGATGGTTTCACAGGACGGCGCAACATCGAGGGCCGAAGGGCCTGTACTGCGCTGTAATGTTCTAATTCTAATATTTATCCCTTTATCAACATCACAAAAACAGATCATCCAGTTATTATCACATTGCAGACAGCAAGCTCCCACTAAACAGCAAATTGCCTGCCGCATTTCCTACATCATAACAGTGACTGCACTTCAAAAGTACTTCAGTGGCTGTAAAACATTTTGAAATGTCGGTGCTCATGAAAAATGCTATATAAATGTAAGTCTTTAAGTGTACAGGTATGAGATAAAATGCACATTGACTGACATCACGTCAGCAGCCTATAAGGACCTCAATATTCATACTACATCAATATCCTAAAGAATCCCCCGCCCGCTCATTATGTATTCGTGAAATAACTTTTTCATGACAAAAGATAGGCCTCATAACACTTGAGTTCTACTTTACCAGATTTGACTCAAAAATGCATCGAGTTATATCCTAAATCCAGTATGTATTCAAAACTGAAGAGATTATTAAATGGAATTACTACAAGCATGCTACATTATCTGACCACGACCTAAGCTCAGCAGAAAAGTTTTGACAGCTTAACGTAAAAACAAAATAGTACTGTTCAGACTTTTCAGCAAACCAACAACCAAAAAGAGGTGGAAGTGTTTTTCATTTTGTACTTCATTTGAGGTCAGGTACTATCCTATTACAAATAATGTGCATGCAATGTACAGTTCAGTTGGTCTTGACAATGTTCAAACCAAGCAGGTGCCCAAGTGTCAAAATGGATAATTAAGCATTCCATTTAAAATTATGGGAATGGTTGAGGCTGTTCAAATTTGACAAGCAATAAATAAAGATCAATTCAGACAAGTATTAAAGTTCTGTCACCTGTTGACTAACATTTATTATCTTTATATTTACAAAACATGCTAAAGTATCCACATCAAGTATTCTACATTTTTAACTCTGAAACCAATACTGCGTACATGAAAAATAGATGAGAATTTATAGAAACATAAGTGATTTTCACAAAATAAAAAAAAAAGTTCTTGCTCTGTAAGGCCTGTTCATTTCCATGCATCCCTTCAGGTGAGATTGGTATTCAAAATAGCAGTGGAGTCCACTTAAAATTATTTTGCAAACATGTATACATTGCTATTCCAGTAATGTATGTACAAGATGAACTTTTGTTTAAAATGCATGTTTCATCATTAGTATCCTTTTCAAAATTACATCATTTATTGTAATGCCTTTTCCTTGCAAATTGTGCACTTACTAGATATCAAAAATGATGGGTAGCTACTTTATATGTGGATGTATAAACTGTGGATGAGAATAATTTAGGGGTCCAAAAACAGAAATCAATAAAACTGAAATAAAAACAAGAAATGCTGGAAATACTCAGGTCGAGCAGCATCCATGGAAAGAGAAGCAGAGTTAACATTTCAGCTCAGTGTCCCTTCATCAGAACTGGCAGAGCCAGAAATGTAATAGGTTTTAAGGAAGTAAATTGGGGAGAGGCAAGGGATAACAAAAGAGGTGTTGATAGGACAAGATCACAGAGAATAACTGACCAGAAGGTCATGGAGCAAGGGCAAACAGTATGTTAATGGTGTGCTGAAAGACAAAGCATTAGTACGGAGAGAGTGTTAATTGACAGAAAACTGAACAGCCTGGCCCTAAGCACAACCATGAAAAAAGCCAGGGGAGGCACAGCAGAAACAAACTAAACAAACTAAAATAAAACAAACATTAAAAGAAACTAAAAATAAAGATAAAAAGGGGGGCCCCGTCATGCTCTGAAATTACTGAACTCAATGTTCAGTCCAGCAGACTGTAGCGTGCCTATTCGGTAGCTTGCGTTGATGTTCACTGGAACATTGCAGCAATCCCAGGACAGAGGTGTGAGCATGAGAGCAGGGGGGAGTGTTGAAATGGCCAGCAACCGGAAGCTCAGGGTCATGTTTTCGGACTGAGCGGAGGTGTTCCACAAAGCGATCACCCAGTCTGTGTTTGGTCCCCCCAATGTAGAGACGACCACATTGTGAGCAGCAAATACAGTATACTAAATTGAAAGATGTACAAATAAATCGCTGCTTCACCTGAGTGTTTGGGGCCTTGGATAGTGAGGAAAGAGCAGGTAAATGGGGAGGTATTACACCTCCTGCAATTGCAGGGAAAGGTGCCGTGGGAAGGGGACGAGGCGGTGGGGGTAATGGAGGAGTGGACCAAGGTGTTGTGGAGGGAACAATCACTTCAGAATGCTGACGGGGAGGAGAGGGGGAGATGCGTTTGGTAGTGACATCACATTGGAGGTAGCGGAAATGGTGGAGGATGATCCTTTGGATGTGGAGGTTGGTGGGATGGAAAGTGAGGACAAGGGGAACCCTGTCGCGGTTCTTGGAGGGAGGGGAAGGGATGAGGGCAGAGGTGTGGGAAATGGGCCGGACACAGTTGAGATCCCTGTCAACCACAGTGGAGGGGAATCCTCGGTTGAGGAAAAGGAAGACATATCAGAAGCGCTGTCATGGAAGGTAGCATCAGAGCAGATGCGCGGAGACGGAGAAACTGAGAGAATGGAATGGAGTCCATGCAGGAGGCAGGGTGTAAAGACGTGTAGTTAAGGTAGCTATGGGAGTCGGTGGGCTTATAATGAATATTAGTAGACAGCCTATCCCCAGAAATGGAGACAGAGAAGTCAAGAAAGGGAAGGGAAGTGTCGGAGATGGACCACGTAAAGGTGAGAGAAAGGTGGAAATTAGAAGCAAAGTTGATAAAGTTTTCCAGTTATGGGCGGGAGCAGGAAACAGCACCGATAGTCATCAATGTACTGAAAAAGAGTTGGGGGAGGGGACCGGAGTAGGACTGGAACAAGGAATGTTCAACACATCCCACAAAAAGACAGGCAAAACTAGGACCCATGCAGATACCCATAGCAACACCTTTTACTTGAAGGAAGTGAGTGGAGTTGAAGGAGAAGTTGTTCAATGTGAGAACAAATTCAGCCAGGTGGAGGAGGGTAGTGGTGGATGTGGACTGGTTGGGCCTCTGTTCAAGGAAGAAGCGGAGAGCCTTCAAACCGTCCTGGTGGGGGATGGAGGTATACAAAAAAAAATTTTTTTAAAGGCTAATGGAATGCTGCCCTTTATCTCAAGGGGCCTGGAATACAACTGGGTGGAATGTTACAGCTCTACAGAATTTTGGTTAAAAGGCATCTGGAGTGCTGTATTCAGTTCTGGACTATGTTGCTAAGGAAGGATATACTGACTTTGGAGGGGCTGCAATAATTATATTCGCTAAAATTATATTAGGACTAAAAGGATTTTTGATAAGCAAGGGGCTGGAAGGTTATTGGGGGGGGGGTAGGTGGAAATGTGCAGTAATCAGTTCAGCCATGAACTTATTGAATGGCGGAGCAGGCTCAAAGGGCCGAGTGGCCTACTCCTACTCCTAATTCGTATGTCCGATTAAATTTTGAGGACAGGTTGCATTCCCTTGAATATCGAAGATTATGGCATAATCTAATTGAGGTATTTAAGATGATCGGGAAGCTATTTCTCTGGTGAAGAGCCCAGAGGAAGGGGCAAAACCTTAAGATTAGAGCTAAGCAGTTCAGGAGAGATGCCAGAAAGCACTTTGTTGCATAAAGGGTAGTGAAAATCGAACTCTCTCTCCCCCCAAAAAAGCAGTAGAGACTAGATCAGTGGAAAACTTTAAAACTGAGATTGGTAGATTTTTTGATAGGTAAGGGTATTAAGGGTTATGGAACCAAGGAATCAGCTACGATCTAACTGAATGATGCATTAGGCTCGATGATTGCCTCACCAAAACAACTGGCACAGAATCAGAAGCAGGCCAATCAAAACTCGTATCTTAAAAAGATGAATGCGCATAGAATAAACAGATCATAGGTTTCATTTTTGTAGAGATCATGTTGCTATTAATTTCAATGTTTCTCTTTTTTGCAGTTTTGTTACTGAATGCTATAGACCTTACTGAAGGAACTTTAAGTAGTTGCTGAAATCAACAGTACGAAAGAGCTTAAACCACCTGAATGTTAATGTCCAGTGCGTTACTGACTGCATCTACTGTTAGCAATTCATCTGTTGGGCTCGCTAACTTCACCAAACCAGCTCTCAATATGTTATTGGCATATCATTTATTTTATTTTTTAAAAAAACAAAATAGTCAAAAACAATTCTAAATTTTATACCAGATTCAAATGATGAAAATTAAAGATCTAAGCACTGTCAAATTTCAATCTCTGGATAAAATTGATTCTCCACTCATCTTTCCACCCCACAAAGACCATTCTGACCTATTTGATACCTCTGTACTGTCTAAAAAAATTATATGCAGCACCCTTGCATCAGTCTTTATAATTTCAGATATCAAGCAATATCAAAGTTTTGGGAAGATAAGTTTTGATGACCCATTAATGGTTGCACTGTGAACTTTATATTGGCTCAATATGGCTTTCATAACATGTTCAAAACTTGACTGTGGATTGCCTCTTGAGCTGCTACATGTGATGGATGCTAATTCTGAATACACAC
Organism: Heterodontus francisci; assembly: GCF_036365525.1. Lineage (NCBI taxonomy): Eukaryota > Metazoa > Chordata > Chondrichthyes > Heterodontiformes > Heterodontidae > Heterodontus > Heterodontus francisci. The sequence continues at coordinate 123,475,090 of NC_090371.1, read as the reverse complement.
ACCATAATGTGATTAGACAATAATTGATTATATTGTTCCAGGGAACTGAAAATAGCAGGCATTTAAAGATAAGATTCATCAACCCGTTTATTCCAAATTTCCTGCTACAGCACAGACTGTTACCATATATAATATATATATTATACACACACACACAAAATACATTTCTATAATGCCATTAATGTAGTAAGAACTCCCAAAGTGCTTCACAGGAGCGTAGTCGAACAAAGTTTGATACCAAGCCACACAAGGAAATATTGGGGCATATGATCAAAGCAGTAGATTTTAAGGATTGTCTTAAAGCAGGAAAGAGTGGTAGAGAGGTGTAGGAAGGGAATTCCAGAGCTTACGGTCTTGGCAATATGGCTTGTAACGGTGGGGTGCAAGAGGCCAGAATTAGAGGAGCACTGATATCTTGGAGGGTTGCAAGGCTGGAGGGTGTTAAAGAGGTAGAGAGGAATGAGGCCATGGAGGGATTTGAAAACAACAATGAGAATTTTAAAACTGAGGCGTTGCTTAACCTTTGAGCACACATAGGTCAGCGAGCATAGGGGTGATGGGTGAACAGGACTTGAGGTGCGTTTGGACAGCAGAGTTTTGGATGAACTGAAGTTTACAGAGGGTGAAAGATGGGAGGCCAACCAGGAGTGGAATAGTCAAGCCTAGAGGTAACAAAGACACAGATGAGGGTTTCAGCAGCAAATGAGCTGAGTCGGGCAAATTGGTAGTCATAGTGATACCGCGGATATGTGGCCAGAAGCTCTTATCAGGGTCATGTATGATATCAAGGCTGAGAACAGTCTGGACAATTGCCAAGGAGAGGAATGGATTCAGTGGCTAGGGAGCAGAGTTTGTGGCAGTGACCGAAGTCCGTGGCTTCGGTCATCCCGCTAATTAACTGGAGGAAATTTATGCTCATCCAGCCCATGATGTCGGATAATCAGACAATTTAGAGACAGCGGAGGAGTCGAGAAAGTTGGTAGTCAGGTAGAGCTGGGTGTCATCAAAATACATGCGGAAACTGACACCGTGCTTTTGTATAATGTCGCCAAGGGGCAGCACACAGATGACAAACAGGAGGGGCCAAGGATAGACCCTCTAGCACCATGTTGTTTTCCAAGGATACAGATCAAATTTGAAAACTGGTAGTCATTACTAAAATGTTAATCAAAACTTCTGTACTTCTTTTAATTTCTGAAACAGGCCAAATTTTGTATTTATAATACACAATTTCCCCCAAACTCCTTATTTTAATCTCTCACTACCTTTAATTACAAACATGCATTAAAGATAGAGTGGACCATTTCAAAATGCTTTTGGAAACCAGTCAAAACTTTGCAATAATGGCTAGTTTATAAGAGATCCCCTACTTACATGGCTCACAATTCATTACAAATCCTGTAAAGACCAACAAACTCAGTGCCTACATTTACAAGTACAAATTTGCAAAGCTATACATTATTGCATGAATCACTTTGGCCACTGTAAATACTTCAATATTTATATTATGTAATCCCAATTTTGTCTAATAATTTCATTACAAACCCAGCAATACAAATAGTTCAACTTCTGCAATTTTTAATCATCTTTCTATTTGTCATGAATTTTTGTCTCATAAACAATGTTCCTCCTTCCCAAAGTAGTTGACTCCTTTCTAGGATAATGTTCCATGGGTGTCAGGTAAAATCGCAGTGATGTCACAGCAGAAGGAGGCAGTGGGGGTAAGTCGACAAGTAAGCATTTAATTTAATTAACCTATAAAGTAAGCTAGATCAATTAATTATAAAAATTAAAAGTAAGCCAATTTAACAAAATACATAAACATTGATTTAACATTTTATACATTGGATAATTTATCATATAATGACAATGTACAGTAATCAGATCTGGGAGGATAACTTTAAAATTTAATAAAAAGGGATAGTAAAATTAAAGGGTTCTGAATTTTTCAGTGAATTAAAAATCAGATATACAGAAAAAAGGAGTTCAATAAAAACATTTAAATTAACCTCCCTATAAAAAAAAATTATGTCAGCACATGGGAAGGAGTTGATTTGTGAGTAGCAGGTGAGTGTTTAAGTCTAAGCTTCTTTCTCTTAATTTAGCTAATAATCCAATAAATAGAGGTACGGCAGAGCACCTCAGTCCCAAAGAATGTGCATCTTGCTCCACGTGTGCACTCCAGAACACTTCTCCTGGACAACCACATGTGCAGGAAGTGTCATTAGCTGGAGGAACTCGAGCAGCTGGACTCACTGCAGGGCATCTGTGAGGCTGACAGCTAAGTGAACACCATGTTTCTGGAGATGGCCATCTGCAGCTTAAGGGTGTGCAGAAAGAGGGAATGGGTGACCACTAGACAGTCAAGGAGGGAACAGGCAGGTAGTGCAGGAACCCCCCAAATGCATCTTGCTCTTCAACCGGTATTCAGTTCTTAATACAGGCAAGAGTGATAGTTCCTCTGGAGAGTGCAGCCAAAGCCAAGACCAAGGCACCACAGGTAGCTTAGCTGTACAGTGGCAGAGAGGAGGAAGTTTGTGAAAGCAATGTTAATAGGGGATTCTATAGTTAGGAAAGTAGACAGACATTTATGCAGCTGCAGATGTGATGCCAGGGTCCAGGATATCACTGAACAACTGCAAAACACTGGGGGGGTGGTGGTGAGAGGGCGAACAGCCAGAAGTTGTGGTCCATATCTGTGCCAACAACACAGGTAGAAAGGGCAAGGTCCTGTTGGCAGATTTTAGGTAGCTATGAAAGAGACTAAGGAGCAGGACCTCAAAGGTAATAATCTCCAGATTACTCCCAGTTTCACCCTCTAGTGAGCATGGAAATAGGAGGATAGTGCAGATGAATGCGTGGCTCCCAGCGAAGCAGATGGCATGGGGAGGGGTGGCGTAAAACTGAGTGGGAGGCTCCAGGAGGCCTTCCCAACCCGCCCCCGCCCCACTTTACCTAGGGTGGGGGGGCACAAAACGGGTTGCCCGCCCCAGGCCAATCAAGGCCCTTAAGTAGCCACTTAAGGGCCTTCGCCTGCCTCCACGGGGATTTTACCCATAGCAAGCAGGTGCCCTGGAGACATGAAAGGTCACCCAGTAAAACTTGGCGGCCTCTCAGTGCACCCGGAGTGTGCCCGATTGAGGGCCGCCCCTGCTTCCCCAACCACCCCTAGGACCTAAGTCACCCCCCACTTCACCCCAAAGGACCACCCTTGCCTTGCCGGGGCCCGACCAATTACCCCCGGCGAGGCAAACCAAACTTAACTGCACTCCTGGCTACATGTCCTCGGCTGGGCTGCAGTCTGAGCAGTGGCCACCGCTCTCAAGCGGGTGGAAGTCCCGCCTCAGCACAGTTAAAGTCCGGGAACCTGTAGAATGCGGGACGGATCCCCGGGCTAGGCGGAAGCAGGTTGGCCACCAACTTTTACATCGGTAGCCAGCTCCCGTCCGCCTGACGTAAAATCCAGCCCATGGTGCAGCAGGGAGGGTTTTAGATTCCTGGGACATTGGGAATGGTTCTGGGGGTGGCATGGGATCTGTACAGACCAGACGGGTTGTACCTCAACAGAGCATGGACGAATGTCCTCGTGGGTCAGTTTGTTAGTGTTGTGGGAGGGGGCTTAAAATAATTTGTCAGGCGGATGAGAACCAGGCATTACACAGGAGAAACACGGTGCACAAAGGATTGGGAGATACAAGAGAGCATTAGAGTAAGAAATACTAAGGAATCACGTGGGGTCAGACCAAGAGGGAATACAGAAGATCCAATTCAGGCTAACATTGCATGTACGTAAACACACAAGGCATGATAAATAAGTTTGGTGAGCTGCAGACACAAACAGGTACATAGCAATTTGATGTTGTGGCGATATTGGAGATCTGGCTCACAAAAGGGCAGGACTTGGTACTAAATATTCCTGGCTACAAGGTGTTCAGGAAAGATAGGGAAGGAATGAAAGGAGGAGCAATGGCTGTATTGATTAAGGAGAATATTAGTCCTGGGAGAGAGTATGTCCTAACAGGGTCAAGAACAGAACCAATTTGGTTAGAATTAAGAAACAAAAGAGGTGCCATTACACTACTGGATGTATTCGATAGGCCACCAACAAGTGAGAAAGATATAGAGGAGCAAATATGCAAGGAAATTACAGAGAGGTACAAAAACTATAGGATAGTGATAATGGGGGACTTTAATTAACCCAGCATAAACTGGGATAGTAACAGCATAAAGGGCTGAGACGGAAAAGAGTTCTAAAGTGTGTTCTGGAGAATTTTCTTGACCTGTATATCCAGCCCAAAGAAGGAGGTGTCAATACTGGATCTGGTTCTGACCATCCTGACCTGGAACTATATTGCCATTCTTCCACTGTCACTGGGTCAAAATCCTGGTATTCACTCCTTAATAGCACTGTGGGTGTACCTACACCACACGGGCTGCAACAGTTCAAGAAGGGGGCTCACCACCACCTTCTCAAGGGCAATTAGGAATGGGCAATAAATATTGGCCTTGCCAGCGATGCTCAGATCCCAAGAACGACTAAAAACATTTAAGCAACTTGATTGATTTTTTTTTTTTAGGGTAATGTGATTAGTGTGGTCTTTTTTGACTTCCAAAAGGCACCTGATAGTGCCACATAATAGGTTTACCGGCAAAGTTGAAGCCCATGGAATAAAACAGACACGGACAGCATGGATATGAAGTTGGATGAGTGACTGGAGACAAGAGTATTACTGAACGGTTGTTTTTCCGACTGGAGGAAGGTATACAGTTGGGTTCCCCAGGGGTCAGTACTAGAACCACTGCTTTTCCTGATTAATATTCATAACTTAGATTAAGTGTACAGGGCACAATTTCAAAATTTATAGATGACAAAACTTGGAGATATTGTGAACTGTGAAAAGGACAGTGATAGACTTCAAGAGGACATGGTGGATTGGATGGACATGTAGCAAATGAAATTTAAGGCAAAGAGATGGGAAGTTACATATTTTGGTAGGAGGAATGAGGAGAGACAATACAAAATAAAAGGGTACAATTTGAGACCTCGGGGTATGGGCACACAAATCATTGAAGGCAGCAAGGCAGGTTGAGAAAGTGGTTAAAAAGGCATATGGGATCCTGGGCTTTATAAATAGTGGCACTGAGTACAAAAACAAGGAAACGATGATAAATCTTTTATAAAACACTGCTTCAGCCTCAACTAAAGTATTGTGTCCAATTCTGCGTGCTGCACTTTAGGAAGGATGTGAAGGCTGTAGAAAGTTACAGATAAGTTTTACAAGAATGGATTTCAGTTTTGTGGATAGATTGGAAAAGCTGGGGCTGCCCTCCTTAGAGAATGTTGAGGCGAGATTTGATAGGGGTGTTCAAAATCATGAGGGGTCTAGACAGAATAGATAGAAAGAAATTCCCATTGACAGAAGGGTCAAGAATCTGAGGACAGATTTAAGGTGAATGGCAACAGAAGCAAAGGCGACATCAGGAGTGTGGTGGAGGCAGATTCAATCGTGGCCTTCAAAAGGGAATTGTATAAGTACCTGAAGAGCAAAAATATGCAGGTGTACCAGAAGAGTGGGACTCCTTCTGTGATGCAATCATTCCACACTGTAACTATTCTAAGATTCCATGGATCATCCAGACTTCACCCAAGCAGACAGTGAATGAACCTCAAAAAATTGCTGATATGCAATTTGACCACAGCTTGCATCACAACTTTGCCCAATCATGTTCCCACCTGACACATTGGAAATGTAAATATATATTTATTAACCTATTAACATGTCATCTTATTTTATCTTTTATGCACATTATGATAGCTGTAAATGAATGTCATAGTACTTTAGGAACACTCAAAGAATGTACAACAGGACAAACTCTGGATAAAACCGAGAAGAAAATATATGCAGGAGCAGAACATCTCAATCCACTCAAAACTAATATTTTAACCTACATCTTGCCCAACTATCCCACTCTACTGCAATAAGCAAGATGCGTTACACTGAACATCAGTTTCCAGGTTTCTCCCCCCTCTTTCTCCCTTTGAAGAAAGATGCTGACCTACTGTTCCCATCACCGGCAGAGTTGTGAAAAAGCTCCTCTATTGGGAGGTGACTCAAGCTGAGTCAGACTGTTGACTGCACCAGACTAGTCGGGCACTGTCGCATTTACAATCAACACCAACTTTTTTCTGCCGAGAAACAGATGCACCGGAGGACATCCCGAGCACACCGGGCGGATAATCACCCTCACTACCTGGACTTTGTATCAGCGCAGTTTAACAAACAGGACCTAAACGCCAGCCGGGTGGCTCAGCTCGGGCCCCGGCTCCCGGTCAGCTGCCGCGGCTCGGGGTACGTTCTTCCACTCACCCACCCCCCCAGCGCCCACGTTTTTCGGTCGCTCTTACACGGTGACGTGTCCTGATCCCCGCACCACCACCGGGTCAGGTGCGTACTTCAGCAGGTGCTCCTCCAATGCTCGCTCCTCGTCTTCTTCTTCTTCATAGATCGCATCAAAGTCCGCCATCATCCCGGAGGCCGCCAGCTCCATAGAGACACCGCGCTACCCAGCAGCCGCCACCAAAGCTCGCGAGAGCTCTGGTTCAAAGAGCAACGAGAAAGGAAGTGACGCAACTATCACAGGTTCAGCATCAATTGGATGGGGAGATGGCTGTTCAGTCACCTAAGAAACGCTCGAGTAACTTTATTTATTGCATTTGAGTCAGATACAGTTGTCCTGTATAAATCATTATCTAGGCACAGCAGTGGTTATAGCCACATTTTTTCAGCCACATGCTCAAATTTTAATATAAAACTCCTTACATAAAATACAGGTAACCGTACTTCATTACTTCTATATCTACTGGACAACCATCTATCACCATTTAGTGCAAAACTTTGCAATCTTTCTCTTTCACTAACATTTGGAATTCTTGAATTTGTCCAGCGCAACGCGTTAGTTTTGTTCTGATGAAGCGTCACTGACCTGAAACGTTAACTCTGCTTCTGTCTCCACAGATGCTGCCTGACCTGCTGAGTATTTCCAGCATCTCTTGTTTTTGTATCAGATTTCCAGCATCTGCAGTATTTTGCTTTTATTATTATTACGTTAGTTTTTTCATTGATTCATTTGATATGGGCATCCCTGGCAAATCCAATATTTATTGCCCATCCCTAATTGCATTTGAAAAGGTAATGGTGAACTGCCTTCTTGAACCGCTCAGACCATGTGGTGTAGGTACATCCACAGTTCTGTTAGGAAGAAGTTTCAGGATTTTGACGAGCACCAATGAAGGAATGGCACTACCTTTCAAAGTCAGGATGCTTTGCAACTTGGAGGGGAACTTGCATGTGGTCGCGTTCCCATGTGGCTGCTGCCTTTGTTCTTCTAGGTGGTAGAGGTCGTGGGTTTGGGAGATGTTGGCCAGTTGCAGCAGAGCATTTTGTAGATCATATACACTGTAGCCACAGTGTGCCAGTGGTATGTGGCCAGTGACGCGACCCCTGCTTTACTTGGTATATATTAATGACCTAGACTAGGATGTACAGGGCACAATTTCAAAATTTGCATATGACATAAAACTTGGAAATATTGTGAACTGTGAGGAGGATCGTGATGAACTTCAAGGATAAACATAGGCTGATGGAATGGATGGACAAGTGCAGAAAAGTGTGAAATGATTAATTTTGGTAGGAAGAATGAGGAAAGGCAATATAAATTAAAGGGTGCAAATCTAAAGGGGGTGATGGAGCAGAGGGACGTGGGGATATATGTACACAAATCTTTGAAGGGTGTAAGCAGGTTGAGAAGGCGGTTAAAACGTATGCAATCCTGGGCTTTGTAAATAGGGGCAGAGCGTACAAGAACAAGGAAGTTATGGTAATGCTGTATAAAACACTGATTCAGCCTCAACTGGAATATTGCATCCAGTTCTGGGCACTGCACTTTAGGAAGAATGTTAAGGCATTGGAGAGGGTGCAGAAAAGATTCATGAGAACATTTCCACGGATGAGGAACATCAGCTGCATGGATAGGTTGGAGAAGCTGAGGCTGTTTTCCTTAGAGAAGAGAAGATTCAGAGGAGATTTGATAGAGGTGTTCAAAATCATGAGGGGTCTGGACAGATATAGAGAGAAACTGTTCCTATTGGCAAAAAGGATCCAGAACCAGACGACACCTATTTAAGATGATTGGCAAAAGAAGCAACTGCGACATGTGGAAAAATATTTTTACACCGAGTAGTTAGGATCTGGAATGCACTAATCACACATTCAATCAAGGCCTTCAAAAGAGAATTGAATAATTATCTGAAGAGAAAATATTTGCTGGGCTATGGGGAAAAGTGGGTGAGTGGGATTCGGTGAGTTGCTGTTGCAGAGAGCTGGCACAGACGTGACAGGTGAAATGGTCTCCTGTGCTGTAACCATTCTATATATGTTTAAGTGGTGGATGGGGTACTGATCAAGTGGGCTGCTTTGGTGTTGATGGTGTCAAGCTTCTTGAATTTTGTTGGAGTTGCACTCATCCAGGCAAGCGGAGAGTATTCCATCACACTCTTGACATGTGTCTTGTAGATGGTGGAAAGACTCTGGGGACTCAGGAGATGAGTTACTGTAAGCCTTTTTGTTTTAAAATCACTCAGGCCTATAGTTAGTTTTCACCCGTGAATTATTTGAGAGCAAATTGATGACTTACTCAAAAAGTTGTTATGCTTAATGGGGGTTAGTTTATTTGTGCTGTCACGCCCACGCAATCCAAACTTATGACCTATAAAATGAACTTATGAAGTAAACCTGAAATGGACACTTTTTTGTAAACAAAATAGAGTAAGAGGTCAGGTGACCCTTTCCTTTCCTGCCAATACAGATAGAACTAGGCACAGTGGCGCAGTGGTTAGCACTGCAGCCTCACAGCTCCAGGGACCCGGGTTCGATTCTGGGTACTGCCTGTGTGGAGTTTGCAAGTTCTCCCTGTGTCTGCGTGGGTTTTCTCCGGGTGCTCCGGTTTCCTCCCACAAGCCAAAAGACTTGCAGGTTGGTAGGTAAATTGGCCATTATAAATTGTCACTAGTATAGGTAGGTGGTAGGGAAATATAGGGACAGGTGGGGATGTTTGGTAGGAATATGGGATTAGTGTAGGATTAGTATAAATGGGTGGTTGATGGTCGGCACAGACTCGGTGGGCCGAAGGGCCTGTTTCAGTGCTATATCTCTAATCTAATCTAATCTAACTCTGAGATAACTTTCATGTCTGGACAAGTCTTGGAGAAATCATTAAAATACAAACAACTTTTCTGGACACATATCTGAGAAATCATTAAAATGCAAATGACCTTTTCTGTGCAAATGGCTGCTTCTCTCCAACTGTTTGGATTAACAATACTGTCACAGACCTTTTGACTCCAAACTCAAAATCCAAAGAATGGGTGTGAAAAGTCTGACTTCATCAAGGTGAGATGAGGATGAATGACACCCGGACTCCATTATCTAACAATGGTCTCAACATTAGAAACTATTTATGAGGACAATGCTAAGAGAAACTGTGGTCACAGGACAGAATCTAGGTTTCTGATAAGGATCTTTAATAAAGCTATATTCTGGGCAGATAAAGGAGATCATCTATGCCATCGAAGAGACAGGACCTTGCCTAAGATTACCAGCTTTGAACTACCTGTAGACAGTGACTGGAGTTTGGCCTTGAGCTCCCTACCTGAGAAATGATACCAGGATTTAAATCGATTACAGAAAATGATTAAAGATTTAACAGGCTGAGAAAAAAAAGAAAATAGAATTTTTTTTTAAATTGCTTTGTTACACTACCCCCAGCAAATAAACGCCTCAACAATATCTAGCATTTGTTCGAATATGTTGTTGACTATTAGCCATACAATCACCCAAAGTGGCCAGCTCCTGTAGATTGTAGATACTCTTCCCGATGATCAGCTCGGCTCCCTCTGAGATTTCCTTCCAACAATCCACCATTCTCTTCTTTCTCTACTGCAGTAAAAGATATCCAATGTGTTCAACATCTTATAAACCTTTTCTGGAGATGGGCCTGGGTTACTATATAGATATGCCATACCGTCCTGTGAAGCATCTCTTAAAACCACAATACCCAATTATATTCTGTGCTCTATGTTTAAATCATAGAGTTTGAACCCACCCAGAAAGCTATCCATCTTTCGCTTTTTTCAGTAATTTTCCATGATGTGAAGCCCCTTGTAGTCAACCGTCCAGATAAAAATGTTTGTAGAATGAATACTTGAACACTAGATTGTCTAATTTGGACAATCTCCAAGGTCTATCCAAACCCAATGTCTCCTTTTCTCCCACACTATCTTTTTTTCCCCAATAGCCTTTGTTTAGTTTCACTTCCTTACCACAGCTCACCGAGTTTATTTACAGCACAGAAGGAGGCCATTCGGCCCATTGAGTCCATGCCAGCTCTGCACAGAGCTATGCAGTCTGTCCCATTCCTCGGCCCCATCCCCGTAGCCCTGCAAGTCTATTCCTCTCAGGTGGCCATCCAACTTCCTTTTGAAGTCATTAATGTCTTCTGTGACTGTGACCATAGTGCATTACTTGTCCTCATCTGCCTCAACCTCTCTGCAACCTGTGATACAACCAACCACACCATCCACCTCTGACATCTCTCTTCCATTGTCCAGCTTAGTGGGACTGCCCTCATGGATTGCAGTCCTCTGGGTGTGTATAAAGGGAATATAAGATAATGATATTTTGAGCTGGCATGCAGGGAGACCAGCTCCACTCTCTCCAATCCCATCCTACCCAGACCATCTCAAGCAATAATTTTAAGATATTGAAAAACAAGCCTGTCTTCCATTAGCACTGTTTTCCAGCTTGTTGCAGGGCATGACAGTTAATTTGGTCAACCTTCTGGAGTGAATTTGTTTAAAAAGGTTTTTTTTACTATCCTACATTCCTCCCTCAAGTGTCTCGTGTGATGACACATTACAACACTTTTAACAATTGTTTCTTTTTGGCATTCCAGGGCTTGATATTGTTATATCTCAACTGTAGTAATGCTTGTTCCAGATCAGTTAATGTCCCTTTTAAGCTTTGCTAAATGTTCTAGGTAGGAGTGGAATGTTATGACCAAATTTAATAACACATTTGAGCAAGTTGGATTTAAGCGCATTATTTACAAGCACTGCAGTAGCGGCATGCCCTAACAATATTTCAAAATATTTTAGAATCATAAAATCATAGAATGGTTACAGCAAAGAAGGAGGCCTTTTGGTCCATCATGTCTGTGCCAGCTCTCTACAAGAGCAACTCACCTAGTCCCACTCCCCCGCCTTTTCTCCATAGCCCTGCATAATTTTTCTCTCTTCAGATAATTATCCAGTTTTTTTTTGCCAAGGGTAATACATCCCTGTTTTAACTGGTTAGATATGGAGAAAAGCAGAAGTAATGATAGCTGACAAGTGTCTACTTGAGGATTTATTCCTATTCAGCTCCCTGCCACATCCTTAACAGTCATTTTTGTTTTCCGATTTCATTGTACCAGGTCAATTAACAGGAATACCACAATAATCAATTGGACAATTATCAGGATATGTGAGATAATTCTTATCCACGGATGGATTTCAATGGTTATGCCAATATCCTACCAAGATGCGGTGGTCCTGATGTTATTCATTTGCTTTTTGATGTCTCAGTTTTGTTGTTGTAAGGTGTAAAGTATATCCTAGATTGATCAATGGCCTTTGTGAGCTCTGCCAGATGCTCCGGTAGGGGTGGAATGTCATGCCCAAACATAGTAACATACTTTTGTAAATTTGAGCCAAGCAAATTATTTACAAGCACTTCTGTAGTGGCAGTGTGTTAATAATTATGCATTAATTCTTGCATCCCTATTCTGATTGGTTTGATTGGGGTAAAACAGAGGCTGTGATGATCAATTTGGCAAGTGGTATTAGTTCCATAGTTTATTTGGTTTTGCTTGTGCTGACACAATACCTTGATATGCTGACTTGGTGTGGAAAAATTCCACCCCAGTCGTTTCCATGGTGCAATTGATTGTCTTTTTGGTAGTATTAAATCTGTATAATGATTCATCATGTTCTTTGATCTAATGAGGACATATAATAATTTGGCTGATGAATCAGTTAAACATCACTTGGAAGAAGCACTGAGGGCAGCAAGGGCACACCACGTGCTCTGGCTGCGGAATACAATGTCCATAACCAAGAATGGCTCAGTAACTCCACTATGGACTGGGCTGGCAAAGTCCTGAAGGACATAGCTACCAGACTGAAACAGCAGCAGCTGGTGAGAGAGCCAACATGAGGGGAAAAACCTATCTGATCTCCTCCTCACAAATCTACCTGTTGCAGATGCATCTATCCATGACAGAAATTATAGGAGCGACCGTTGCACAGTCCTTTTAGGGACAAAATCCCATCTTCACATGGAGGACGCACTCCAACATGTTTTGTGACACTACCACTGGGCTAAATAGGACAGATTCAGAACAGAACTAGCAGCTCAAAACTGGACACCATGGACCATCAGCAGCAGCAGAATTGCATTCCACCAAAACCTCATAGCCTTGCATATCCCTCACTCTACCATTAGCATCAAGCCGGGGGACAAACACTGATTCAATGGGGGGTGTAGAAGAACATGCCAGGAACAGTGTCAGGCATACTTAAAAATGCGATGCTAACCTGGTGAAGCTATAACACAGGACTACATGCATGCTGGACAGCGGAAGCAGCATGCTACAGACAGAGCTAAGCGATTCTACACCCACATGATCAGATCAAAGCTTTGTAGTCCTGCCACATCCAGTCATGAATGGTGGTGGACAATTAAACAAATAATGGGAGCAGGAGGCTCCATGACCATCCCCATTCTCAATGATGGTAAAGCTCATGGGCAAGTGAGTGTAAAAGGCAAGGCTAATGCATTTACAAACATCTTCCATCTTCAGCCAGAAGTTCCAAGTGGATGATATATCCCTGCCTTCTCCTGAGGTTCCCACCCTCACAGAAGTCAGTCTTCAGCCAATTGGATCTGCTCCATGTGATATCAAGAAATGGCTGAGCACACAGGATAGAGCAAAGGCTAAAGGCTCTGACAACATTCTGGCAGTAGTGCTGAAGACCAGAACACGCCATGTCTCTAATCAAGCTGTTCCCTACGGTAACAACACTGGCATCCAACCAACAAAGTGGAAAATTGCCCAGGCATGGCCTATCCACATAAAGCGAACAAATCCAATCTGACCAATTACTGCCCCATCAGTCTACTCTAAATCATCAACAAAGTGATGGATCGTGTCGCCAACAGTGCTATCAAGTGGTACTTACTCACCAATAACCTGCGCACCGATGCTTAATTTGAGTTCTGCCAGGACGACCGAGCTCCAGACCTCCTTACAACTTTACTCTAAACATTAACAAAGGAGTTGAATTCCAGAGGTGAGGCGAGAGAAACTGTCCTTGACATCAAGGCAGCATTTGACCGAGGGTGGCACCAAGGAGCCCTAATAAAATTGAAGTCAATGGGAATCGGGGTGGTGAGGTGGATAAACCTCCACTGGTTGGTGTCATACAAAGGAAGATGGTTGTTGGTTTTGAGGGCCAATCATCTCAGTCCTAGGATTCGCTGCAGGTGTTCATTAGCGTAGTGTCCTGGGCCCAACCATCTTCAGGTTGCTTCATCAATGACCTTCCCTCCTTCATTAGGTCAGAAATGAGGATGTTTGCTGATGGTTGCACAATGTTCAGCCTGTCCACCATCTACAAGGCACAAGTCAGGAGTGTGATAGAATACTCTCCACTTGCCTGGATGGGTGCAGCTCCAACAACACTCAAGAAGCTCCACACCATCCAGGACAAAGCAGCCCGCTTGCTTGGCACCCCATCCACAAACATTCACTCCCTCCACCACCGGTGCACTGTGGCAGCAGTGTGTACCATCTACAAGATGCAGTGCAGCAACTCAGCAAGGCACCTTAGACAACACCTTCCAAACCCATGAACTCTACCACCTAGAAGGACAAGGGTAGCAGTTCCATGGGAACGCCACCATGAAGGTTCCCCTCCAAGTCACACACCATCCTGACTTGGAAGTATATCACCGTTCCTTCACTGTCACTGGGTCAAAATCATGGAACTCCCTTCCTAACAGTACTGTGGGTGTACCTACCCCACATGGACTGCAGCGGTTCACAAAGATGGCTCACCACCACCTTCTCAAGGGCAATTAGAGATTGGCAATAAATGCTGACATAGCCAGCGATGCCCACATCCCATGAATGAATTTTAAAAAAATTTGCAACTCCTCAGATAATGAAACAGTCCATGCCTGCATGCAGCAAGATCTAGACAACATTCACGCTTGTGCTGATAAGTGGCAAGTAACATTCAGACCACACAACTGCCAACCAGTGACCATCTCCAACAAGAGAGAATCTAATCACCTCCCCTTGACATTCAATGTCATTACCATTGCTGAATCCCCACCATCAACATTCTGGGGGTCAGCGTTGACCAGAAACTTAACTGCACCAGCCACATAAATACTGTGGCTACAAGAGCAAGTCAGAGATTGTGTATTCTGTGGTGAGTGACTCAACTCCTGAGTCCCCAGAGTCTTTCCACAAGTCAGGAGTGTGATAGAATACTCTCCACTTGCCTGGATAAATGCAGCTGCGAAAACACTAAAAAAAGTCCTGGACACCATCCAGGACAAAATAGTCCTTTCGATTCGTATCCCATCCACCATCTTAAACATTCACTCCATCCACCACTGGCACACCGTTCCTGCCGTGTACACCATCTACCGGATGCAGTGCAGCAACTCACCAAGGCTTGTTTAGCACCACCTCCCAAACGTGTGGCCTCTACCACCTTGAAGAACAAGGGCAGCAGGCACAAAGGAACACCACCGCTTTCAAGTTCCCTTCCAAGTCACACAGCAACTTTACTTGGAAATATATCACCATTGCTTCATCAGCACTGAGTCAAAATCCTGGAACTACCTACCTAATAGCTCTATGGGAGTACCTACACCATCAGCTTTCCGAAGGACAATTAGGGATGGACAATAAATTCTGGCATTGCCAACAACATCCCATGAATAAATAAAAAAGACGCACATTGGGTACTTGTAAGAACACATATATATATAGAATCATAGAATTGTTACACCACAGAAAGAGGTCATTTGGCCCATCGTGTGAGCACCAGTTCTCCAAGTCAGCAATTCACTTAGTGCCGTCCCCTGCCTTCTCCCCATAACCCTACATATGCTTCCTTTTCAGATACCTATCTAATTCCCTTTTGAATGCCTCGATTGAACCTACCTCCACCACAGTCTCTGGCAGTGAATTTCAGATCCTAACCACTCGCTGCATGAAAAAAACATTTCCTCATATCACATTGCTTCTTTTGCCAATTACCTTAAACCTGTGCCCTCTCATTCTTGATCCTGTCATATGCGGAAACAGTTTTTCCCTATCTACTCTGTCCAGATCCCTCATGATTTTGAATACTCTCAACCTCTTCTCCAAGGAAAAGAGTCCCAGCTTCTCCAATCTATCTTCGTAAATGAAATTCCTCAGGCCTGGAACCATTCTTGAGAATCTTTTCTGCACTCTCTCAAATGCCTTCACACCTTTCCTTAAATGTGCCACTCAGAAGTGGGCACAATGCTCCAGTTGAGGCCAAACCAGTTTTTATACAATCTTAACATAACATCTTTGCTTTTGTACTCTTAACCCCTATTAATAAAGCCTAGGATAATGTATGCTTTATCAACCACTCTCTCAACCTGTCCTGCCACCTTCAATGACTTATGCACATATACACCCAGATCCCTCTGCTCCTGCACCCTCTTTAGAGTTGTACCCTTTACTTTATATTGTCTCTCCATGTTCTTCCTCCAAAATGAATCACTTCACACTTCTCCGCAATGAACTTTTTCTGCCATTTGTCTGTCCATACCACTAACTTGTCTGTGTCCTTTTGAAGTTTCACACTACCTTCCTCCCAGTTCACAATGCTTCTAAGTTTCATATCATCTGCAAAATTTGAAATTGTGCCCAGTACACCAAGGTCTAGGTCATTGATATATATGAGGAACAGCAAGGGTCCCAACACTGACCCCTGGAGAACTCCACTACAAACCTTCCTCCAGCCTTAAAAACATCCAGTAACCACTATTCTCTGTTTCCTATCAGTCAGCCACTTTCATATCCATGTTGCTACTGTCCCTTTTATTCCATGAGCTATAACTTTGCTCATAAGCTTGTTGTGCGGTATCGTATTAAATGCCTTTTGGAAGTCCATGTACATTACATCAACAGCATTGCCCTCATCAACCGTCTCTGCTACCTCTTCAAAAAAGTCCAGCAAATTAGTTAAACATGATTTTCTCTGAACAAATCCATGCTGGCTTTCCTTAATTATTTGTCCAAGTGACGATTAATTTTGTCCCCAATTATTGTTTCTGGAAAGTTATCCCACTACCAAAGTAATCTGACTGACCTGTATTTGCTGAGCTTATCGTTACACCCTTTTTTGAACAAGGGTGTAACATTTGCAATTCTCCAGTCCTCCGACACCATCCTGAATCTAAGGAAGACTGGAAAATTATGGCCTGTGCCTCCGCAATTTCCACTCGCACTTCCCTCAGTATCCTTGGATGCATCTCATCCGGTCCTGGTGCCTTATCAAATTTAAGTACAGACAGCCTATCCAATACCTCCTCCTTATCAATCTTAAATCCTTCTCATGTATTAATTGACTTCTCTTTCACGATGACCTGAGTCGCATCTTCTTCCTTGGCAAAGGCAAATGCAAAGTATTCATTTAATACCTCAGCTATGCCTCCTCCCTCCATGTGTAGATCCCCTTTTGGTCCTTAATAGGCCCCACTCCTCCTTTTCCCACCCATTTATATGTCTATAGAAGACTTTGGGATTACCTTTTATGTTATCTGCCAGTTTCTTTTCATACTCACTCTTTGCTTCTCTTATTTGCTTTTCCAATTGGATAATAATGATCTGATTGGGCATAGTCAACATGGATTTATGACCAGGAAATCATGTTTGGTGACCCTGTTGGAGCTTTTTGAGGATGCTACTAACAGAATTGATAAAGAGGAGTTGGTGGACGGAGTATAGTTGGATTTTCAGAAGGCTTTTGATAAAGTCCCCCACAGGAGGTTGGTTAGCAAAATTAAAGCACATGGGATACTGGCACATATTAAAGATTAGCTAACAGGCAGAAAATAAATAGTAGGAATAAGCGGGTCATTCTCGCATTGGCAGGCTGTGACTAGTGGTGTACCGCAAAGATCAGTACTTGGGCCTCAGCCGTTCACAATATATATCAATGATTTGGATGTGGGAACCAAATGTAATATTTCCAAGTGCGCGGATGACACAAAATTAGGTGGGAATGTGTGTTGTGAGGAAGATGCAAAGTGACTTAAGGGGGATTTGGACAGACTTAGTGAGTGGGCAAGAACATGGCAGATGGAATATAATTTGGAAAAATGTGAAATCATCCACTTTGGTAGGAGGAACAGTTGTGCAGAGTATTTCTTAAATGGTAAGAGATTTCTTTTGGGCCTCCTTATCTCGAGAGACAATGGATACGCGCCTGGAGGTGGTCAGTGGTTTGTGAAGCAGCGCCTGGAGTGGCTATAAAGGCCAATTCTGGAGTGACAGGCTCTTCCACAGGTGCTGCAGAGAAATTTGTTTGTTGGGGCTGTTGCACAGTTGGCTCTCCCCTTGCGCCTCTGTCTTTTTTCCTGCCAACTACTAAGTCTCTTCGACTCGCCACAATTTAGCCCTGTCTTTATGGCTGCCCGCCAGCTCTGGCGAATGCTGGCAACTGACTCCCACGACTTGTGATCAATGTCACACGATTTCATGTCGCGTTTGCAGACGTCTTTATAACGGAGACATGGACGGCCGGTGGGTCTGATACCAGTGGCGAGCTCGCTGTACAATGTGTCTTTGGGGATCCTGCCATCTTCCATGCGGCTCACATGGCCAAGCCATCTCAAGCGCCGCTGACTCAGTAGTGTGTATAAGCTGGGGATGTTGGCCGCTTCAAGGACTTCTGTGTTGGAGATATAGTCCTGCCACCTGATGCCAAGTATTCTCCGAAGGCAGCGAAGATGGAATGAATTGAGACGTCGCTCTTGGCTGGCATACGTTGTCCAGGCCTCGCTGCCGTAGAGCAAGGTACTGAGGACACAGGCCTGATACACTCGGACTTTTGTGTTCCGTGTCAGTGCGCCATTTTCCCACACTCTCTTGGCCAGTCTGAACATAGCAGTGGAAGCCTTACCCATGCGCTTGTTGATTTCTGCATCTAGAGACAGGTTACTGGTGATAGTTGAGCCTAGGTAGGTGAACTCTTGAACCACTTCCAGAGCATGGTCGCCAATATTGATGGATGGAGCATTTCTGACATCCTGCCCCATGATGTTCGTTTTCTTGAGGCTGATGGTTAGGCCAAATTCATTGAGATTATAAAGAGATTATAGGTAAGAGATTATAAAGTGTAGATGTACAAAGGGACCTGGATGTCCTCATCATTAAGTCACTGAAAGCTCAGATGCAGGTGCAGCAAGCCATTAGGAAGGTTAATGATATGTTAGCCTTTATGGCAAGAGGATTTGAGTAGAGGAGTAGCAAAGTCTTGCTTCAGTTGTATAGAACCTTGGTTGGACAGCACCTGGAGTATTATGTGGAGTTTTGGTCCCCTTTCCTTAGGAAGGATATTATTGCCATAGAGAGAGTGCAACGAAGGTTCACCAGACTTGTTCCCGGTATGGTGGGACTGTCCTATGAAGAGAGACTGGGGAAACTGGGCTTGTATTCTCTAAAGTTTTGAAGAATGAGAGGTGATCTCATTGAAACTTACAACATACTTAAAGGGATAGACAGGGTAGATGCTGGTAAGATGTTTCCCCTGGTTAGGGAATCTAGCACGAGGGTACACAATTTAAAAATAAGGGGGAAGTCACTTAGGACCGGGATGAGGAGAAATGTCTTTATTCAGAGGGTTGTGAATCTTTGGAATTCTCTACTCAGAGGGCTGTGGAAGCTCAGTCATTTTTTTAAATCATTCATGGTATGTGGGAATCACTGGCTAGGATAGCGTTTATTGCCCATCCTTAATTGCCCTTGAGAAGGTGGTGGTGAGCCGCCTTCTTGAACCACTGCAGTCTATGTGGGATAGGTACACCCACAATGCTGTTAGGAAGGGAGTTCCGTGATTTTGACCCAGCGACAGTGAAGGAATGGCGATATAGTTCCAAGTCAGGTGGTGTGTGGCTTGGAGGGGGACATGTAGGTGGTGGCGTTCCCATGCATTTGCTGCCATTGTCCTTCTAGGTGGTAGAGGCCGCGGGTTTGGAAGGTCCTGTCTAAGGAGCCTCGGTGCATTGCTGCAGTGTATCTTGTAGATGGTACACACTGCTGCCACTGTGTGTCGGTGGTGAAGGGAATGAATGTTTGTGGATGGGGTGCTGATCAAGCGGGCTGCTTTGTGCTGGATGGCGTCGAGCTTCTCGAGTGTTGTTGGAGCTGCACCCATCCAGGCAAGTGGAGAGTATTCCATCACACTCCTGACTTATGCCTTGTAGATGGTGGACAGGCTTTGGGGAGTCAGGAGGTGAGTTACTCACCACAGGATTCCTGGCCTCTGACCAACTCTTGTAGCCACAGTATTTATATGGCTACTTCAGTTCAGTTTCTGGTCAATGGTAACCCCCAGGATGTTGATAGTGGGGGATTCAGCGATCGTAATGCCATTGTATGTCGAGAGGAGATAGTTAGATTCTCTCTTGTTTGAGATGGTCATTGCCTGGCACTTGTGTGGCTCAAATATTACTTGCCACTTATCAGCCCAAGCCTGGATATTGACCAGGTCTTGCCGCATATGGACATGGGCTACTTCAGTATTTGAGGAGTTGCGCATGGTGCTGAACATTGTGCAATCATCAGTGAACATCCCCACTTCCAACCTTATGATGGAGGGAAGGTCATTGATGAAGCAGCTGAAGATGGTTGGGTCTAGGACACTACCCTCAGGAACTCCTGCAGTGATGTCCTGGAGCTGAGATGATTAACCTCCGACAACCACAACCATCTTCCTTTGCACGAGGTATGACTCCAACCAATGGAGAGTTTTCCCCCTGATTCCCATTGACTTCAGTTTTGCTAGGATTCCTTGATGCCAAACTCCATCAAATGCAGACTTGAAGTCAAGGGCAGTCACTCTCATCTCACCTCTTGAATTCAGCTCTTTTGTCTATGTTTGAACCAAGGCTGTAATGAGGTCAGGAGCTGAGTGGCCCTGGTGGAAGCCAAACTGAGCGTCACTGAGCAGGTTATTGCTAAACAAGTGCCGCTTGATTGAGTATGTTTAAAACAGAGATTGACAGATTTCTAAATACCAATGACATAAAGGGATATGGGGATAGTGTGGGAAAAAGTTATTGAAGTGGATGATTGTATTGAATGGCAGAGCATGCGCAATGGGCTGAATGGCCTACTCCTGCTCCTATATTCCAATGTCCTAATTCCCCTCTGAACCTTCTATATTCAACCTGGTTCGCCATTGTATTATCCACCTGACATCTGTCATAAGCACATTTCATCTTCTTTAACTTAATCGTTTTCTCTTTTGTCATCCAGAGAGTTCTAGATTTGTTCGTCCAACCTCCCCCTTTCGTGGGTATATACCTTGACTGTGCCCGAAATATCTCTTCCTGAAGGCAGTCTATTTGTTCAGGTACAATTTTTCCTGCCAACCTTCGATTCCAATTTATCTGGCCCAGATCCATTCTTACCCCATTGACTTTTGCTTTCCCCCAGTTAATTATTTTTACTGTGCATTGTTCTTTGTCCTTTTCCATAGTCAACCTAAACCTTATGATACAATAGTGACTGTCCCCTAAATGATCTCCTACTGACACTTGATCTATTTGGCCCACCTCATTCCCAAGAACCAGGTCTAGCAGTGACTCCTTTCTCATTGGGCTTATCAAGAATATTTATCAAGAGCACCAGATGAATCCTACACCCTTCACCTTAACTCCTCATCAAGGAACCATCTGGATTGGCCACCCAGTATATGCCGAAGAGTTAATGGGGCTAATTTTAACTTTTGTAGCCAGTTGAAAAATGAATGCCAGCAAATTGTTACATGAAGTATATGTGAGGCGATTTGATCTATTACATGCACCAAAGCACTCTCCCCAGAAGACAGCAATGCAGCGTACCACGCAGGAGGTACCATTCAGACCTTTACAAAGAATATACGCACTGGGGCCAATTTTAACTGTGTCTGCCTGACACAATCTGGAGGGCAGTGGCCTGAAAGTGGTATTGAGGCACCGACTTCCCTATTTAATCTGGTGTTTTTTCTGCCAGCGTCATGGTACAAATCTTTGGATGGACAGCCAGAGTGCACACCTGTTCCAGGTGGGAGGTAACTTTTAAAATGTAAATTGGGGTCCTATGATGTATATCAGACACTGATTGCAGTTTTGAGGTACAAGAGTATATCTTGCCGGTTAGAAACCAGAATTGACTAGCCTAATTAGAAATCCCTATGGGATGGCTGGAGGCTGCTCAAAACACAACCCCAAATGTTTTCATCTCTTATTTTTGTGGGTCCATAAGGAGCAGGAATGCTCCTCCTGGCCTCAGAAAAATAATCCACCCCTCATGGGACTGTCCCCAATGGGATCACCTGTCTCTCACCATCTCAGACTGTTGGTTGACTCCACGTAGGTCAGTCCACACTATAAGTACAGTGCCCAGTGTTGATCATGAAGACTCAAACCTTGGACATCTCTCTCTCTCTCTTCTCTTTGGCCTCCTTGTCTCGAGAGACAATGGGTAAGTGCCTGGAGGTGGTCAGTGGTTTGTGAAGCAGCACCTGGAGTGGCTATAAAGGCCAATTCTAGAGTGACCGACTCTTCCACAGGCACTGCAGATAAAATTGGTTGTCGGGGCTGTTACAGAGCTGGCTTTCTCCTTGCGCTTCTGTCTTTTTTCCTGCCAACAGCTAAGTCTCTTCGACTCGCCACTCTTTAGCCCCGCCATTATGGCTGTCTGCCAGCTCTGGCAATCACTGGCAACTGACTCCCACGACTTGTGGTCAATGTCACAGGACTTCATGTCGCGTTTGCAGACATCTTTAAAGTGGAGACATGGACGGCCGGTGGGTCTGATACCAGTGACGAGCTCGCTGTACAATGTGTCCTTGGGGATCCTGCCATCTTCCATGCGGCTCACATGGCCAAGGAATCTCAAGTGCTGCTGGCACAGTAGAGTGTATATGCTGGGGATGTTGGCCGCCTCGAGGACTTCAGCGTTGGTGATACGGTCCTGCCACCTGATGCCGAGGATTCTCCGGAGACAGCAAAAATGGAATGAATTGAGACGTCGCTCTTGGCTGACATACGTTGTCCAGGCCTCACTGCCATAGAGCAAGGTACTGAGGTCACAGGCTTGATACACTTGGACTTTTGTGTTCCGTGTCAGTGCGCCATTTTCCCACACTCTCTTGGCAGTCTGTACATAGCTGCGGATGCCTTTCCCACGCACTTGTTGATTTCTGCATCGGGAGACAGGTTACCGGTGATAGTTGAGCTAGGTACGTGAACTCTTGAACCACTTCCAGAGCGTGGTTGCCAATATTGATGGATGGAACATTTCTGACATCCTGTCCCATGACGTTCGTTTACTTGAGGCTGATTGTTAGGCCAAATTCGTTGCAGGCAGCCGCAATCCTGTCGCTGAGTCTCTGCAGACACTCTTCTGTGTGGAATGTTAATGCAGCATCGTCAGCAAAGAGGAGTTCCCTGATGAGGACCTTCCGTACTTTGGTCTTCGCTCTAAGATGGGCAAGGTTGAACAACCTGCCATCTGATCTTGTGTGGAGGAAAACTCCTTCTGAAGACTTGAACGCATGTGAGAGCAGCAGGGAAAACAAGATCCCAAATAGTGTAGGTGCGAGAACACAGCCCTGTTTCACGCCACTCAGGATAGGAAAGGGTTCTGATGAGGCACCGCTATGCTGAATTGTGCTTTTCATATTGTCATGGAATGAGGTGATACTTAGTAGCTTTGGTGGACTTCAGATCTTTGCTAGACTCAAACCCTGGACGTGGTGCTGATAAAAACTACAAAGGTCAGTAATGGGACTGAGTTATGTGAGTTATCAGCCTTGAAAGGAGGCAACAAAGATGGAACCTCACAGAGGTCCCTGACAGCTAACAGTATAGAAAAGGGAAAAGCAAAACCCTACTTAAAGTTAAACCATGACAGGATGACACAGCTCAGGTACCAACTGGAAAAAAAGGAAATTTAGGACTGATGTCAGTAATGGGGGAACTTGAGTAGGCCATTCAGCCACTTGAGTGCTTTCTGCCATTCAATAAGATCAAGGCTGAGCTATACTTCAAGTCTGTTTTTATTTATTTATTTAGAGATACAGCACTGAAACAGGCCCTTCGGCCCACCGTGTCTGTGCTGACCAACAACCACCCATTTATACTAATCCTACATTAATCCCATATTTCCTACCACATCCCCACCACCTACCGACACTAGGGGCAATTTACAATGGCCAATTTGCCTATCAACCTGCAAGTCTTTGGCTGTGGGAGGAAACCAGAGCACCTGGCAAAAACCCACGCAGTCACAGGGAGAACTTGCAAACTCCGCACAGGCAGTACCCATAACTGAACCTGGGTCGCTGGAACTGTGAGGCTGCGGTGCTAACCACTGTGCCACTCTACCTCTGTCTCAATCTTTAAACTGAGTCAGCATCCATGTCCTTTTGGGGGAGAATGTTCCAAATGTCCACTGCCCTTTGTGTGAAAAGGTGCTTCTTGATTTCATTCCTCAAGAGCCTCGCTTGAATTTTAAGGTTATGCTCCCTCGTTCTGAATTCCCCCACAAGAAGAAATAGTTGCTCTGTATCTACTCTGTCGATACCTTTTGTCAGTTTAAACGTCTTGATTCGATCATTCCTCTATCACTTAAACTGAAGGGAGTACAGCAACTTGCATTTATTTAGCACCTTTAACATGGTAAAATGCCCCACAGCAGCTCACAGGAACATATTCGGACAAAAATTGACAGCAAGCCAAAAAGGGAGACATTAGGACAGGTCACCAAAAGCTTGATCAAACAGGTAGGTTTAAAGATGAGTCTGAAAGGAGGAGAGAGAATGGAGAGGCTTAGCAGTTTAGGTAGCAATTTTCAGAGCTTAGAGCCTTTAGAGCCGAAAGCGCAGCTGTAAATGGAAGGTGAAAGTAGTTGCGATGGACAAGATGCCAGAGTTTGAGGAACGCAGAGTTCTTGGCAGGTTGTAGGACTGGAGGAAGTTACAGACAAAGGGAGGGGTGAGGCCATGGATGGATTTAAAAACAAGGTTGAGAATTTTAAAATCGAGGCTGGGAGCCAATGTAGGTCAGCGAGCACAGAAGTGATTGTGAAAAGGACTTGGTGTGCTTTAACATACAGGCAGCAGAGCTTTGGATGAGCTGAAGTTTATGGATGGTGGAAAATGGATGGCCAGCCTGGAGAGCATTGGCATAGTCACATCTAGAGGTAATAAAACCATGAATAAGGGCTTCAGCAGCAGATAGGCTGAAGCATGGGTGGAGATTGGCAATATTACAGAGGTGGAAAAAGATGGTTTGGTGATGGAGAGGATATGGGATCAGGTCAAATAGGATGCTGACGTTGCAAACAATCTTGTTCAGCCTGAGGCAGTGAGCAGAGAAAGAGATGGAATTGGTGGCTAGGAAATGGAGTTTTTGACAGGAATCAAAGATGATGTCTTTGATCTTCCCAATGTTTAATTGGAGGAAATTCTGCTCATCCAGAACTGGACATCAAACAAGCAGTCAGACAAATCAGAAGCAGTGGAAGGATCAAGTGAGGTGGCAGTGAGACAGGGCTGGGTGTCAGCAGTGTAAATGTGGAAACCGATGTTTTTTGATTTTAATATCTAGGTATGCAGATGTGAAAATGGAAGGAGCCAAGGACCAATTCTTGGGAGACTCCAGAGTTAATCATATGGGGACAGGAAGAGAAGCCATTGCAGGAGATTCTATGGCTATGATTAGATCAGTAAGGGTAGAACCAGGTGAGAGCAACTCCACTCGGCTGGACAACGGAGAAGAGGCATTGGAGGAGGATAGTGTCCAGTTTAGGTGACATATCCTTATGATTTAACCCTCTAAGCCCTGGTATCATTCTGTTGAATTGTGCTGTTCTCCCTTCAAGGTCAATATATATTTCTGAGATTTTGTGCTCAAAAATGAATGCACTTCTCCAATGGGGTCTGACCAGGGCTCTGTACGAATGAAGCATCACTTCCTCACTTTTGAATTACACTTTACTTGAGATAAAAACCAACGTTGCATTAGTCTTTTTAATTTTCTTTTGTATGTGTGCACAAGCTTTTGGTGATTTGTATAAATGGACACCTAAGCTCCAACGCTCTCCCAATTGAGAAAATATTCTGATTTATCTTTCTTAGATCCAAAGTGCATGACCTCAAAATTCCCCACATTAAACTCTATCTGCCGTAGTTTTGAATTCTCACTTAGTCTGATTATGTCTTCTTGTAATTTTCTACTCCCATCTACACAACTTATGTGCCTCTTTGTGGGACCAAGAAGTTCTTCATAAAAAAGAGTAATCAACACTTGGATAGGACTTTGTGGTAGGGTAGTGGAAGCAGAAACCTTGCAGTGCTTAAAAAAAAAGTGGATGGTATAGAGGGGGAGTCTGTAGTTTAATCTCTGGATGTATGAGGGACTGGATAGCCTTCTCTTCTCAGTCTATCTTGTAATCCAATTTATAATTTATGGATGTGAACAGTTTATAAAATTGTTTATTCATATACTTGTTGTCTTTAGCAAGGTTTTAGCTGTGACACAAAGAAGTAATTCAGGTTAAATGATCCAGTGCCGGGGATCATCCCGGCCTTTGCTATGTAAGCAAGTTGTGTGGTTTTGTGGCTGCCGGTGCATACCAACCATCCACCTACACCACATAACGGCAGTCTCCTGTCCACACTAAACATCTGGAGAAGGTCAGTTCTTTAGGATGTCTACAATTACACAGCAAGATCCTGCTTGCAGTGCTGTGAAACTTGCATGATGCCCTTCAATTTCACAACATCTGAAGCACCGTCTGTGACTCTAACCTGAACAAAACTCCCACTCAAGTGCACAGCATTTCAAATTCTGGACACACCAATTCACCGCACGTCAATCTCAGTAGATTGAAACAATGGGAGTAAACATGCAATAAAAGAGCAACTGTTCGTCCTTACTAGAAATTTTCTCTTCAAACAGATGTCCAGAAGATAGGGTGAATATGGGACAAATGTAATAGTCCCAATGTATTTTTTTTCCAATTCATTGTCTCTTTCTAAGGCTTCTCAATGAAGAAAACATGTTAAATTAAAGATAGATTTGAGTATCAGGGGAAAAGAACAGATTTGTTTTGTTTAAATACTTCTCAGTTTTATCCCTGTAACTGCCCAACAATGCTAATCCATAATGAACTAACAGATACGGTTCTACTTACTTCAGGACATAGGCTTACACCAACATTACTACGACAACAACAACAACTTGTATTTATCTAGCAACTTTAACACAATATAAAGTCCCAAGGCACTTCACAGAGGCATTCTAAAACAAAACATGACACCTAGCTACAGAATGAGATATTAGGGTAGATGACCCAAAATCTTGGACAAAAGCAAGATACTGTGGGATGCTGGAAATCTGAAAAAGCAGAAAATGCTGGAAATACTCAACAGGTCTGGCAGCATCTGTGGAGCGAAAAACAGAGTTAACGTTTTTGGTCTGTGACCTTTAATCAGCTTGCTCTCAGGTTTTAAGTAGTGTCCTAAAGGAAGAAAATGAGATAGAGAGGTGGAGAGGTTTAGGGAAGGAATTCCAGTGCTAGACCAAGAAGTTCTTATTTAGGCAGTCCCACATTTTGAGGAGGGTGTATAATAAGGAGAGAAAGTGGAACCAGAGAGCCAGCAGCCAGCTACCTAAGCAAAGAGAGCACCTGGTAACCAGTACCTTCAATAAAATTTATCTCACCAAATAAGGTAATATCATTCCTATTTCTGCAAATACTTCTGCTTTTACTCTTTCTGCCAGCTAACATATTTACTGTTAGTTCTTAATCTACTACTCTAATGAAGTATGACCTGACTGTTAAGATTGATTAGTTTGTAGCTGGGATGGTTTCCTTACAGCATTAGAGACCTGAGGTGACTCTTTTCTCAGGATAGCTGCTGGCCCAGAGGGACAAACATCTGTCAGCCTGGTGCCTGCAGCAGCAAAGAGTGCTGGCCCCATGTCTGAAGATTTCTCTCTTTGGAAGGACTGTTAAGGAAGCAGGTTCATTGACATTCTCTGAAGAAGTAGTAGCATGGTGCTGGATGGTTTCCGAGGTAGTATTAGTTGGTCTTCTGTGAACATATCTGTTCAAAGCTTCTATTACAGCATCATCAGTGGGCTTATAACCTTTGATATTTCTAATATTTGCTAGTTCCGAAGAAGGGTCACTGACTCGAAGCGTTAACTCTACTTCT
The DNA here is from genome assembly GCF_036365525.1 of Heterodontus francisci. NCBI lineage: Eukaryota > Metazoa > Chordata > Chondrichthyes > Heterodontiformes > Heterodontidae > Heterodontus > Heterodontus francisci. The sequence goes on along the minus strand of NC_090371.1, from coordinate 123,447,444 downwards.
CTTTCCACAGATGCTGCCAGACCTGCTGAGTGGTTCCAGCATTTCTTGTTTTTATTTCAGATTTCCAGCATCTGCAGTATTTTGCTTTCATTAGTTGTCACTCTGGAAGCTACCAATATTCGTAGAAACTGTCTTGATGTTGCATCGATCCCCTGCATTATTAATCTCCAGAATGTACTGCAGGTTGTAATAAGCATCTTGTAGTGTGCTGCAGATATGGGTAGTCAGCTCTTTCCACATATCCATCATCTCAACCATATACATGGAAACCATCTCCACTCCCTGCACATGGGATTGATACTTCTGAAACTTTATTTTTATGAATATTGGGATCCTGACATCTGGATCTTTAGGCTCCTCAGCCGAGGGTAGCCATTTCTCCTTAATCTATACAGAAACAGTATTAATTCCTTTCTTCCACTTCCAGGTCCTCATTCTCACTCGTACTCAGGGAGTCTCCAGTAGCAACCCTATTGACTATCAAGCTAATACCTTGCAAGTGTGTATATCTGTTCTGCTGTTTATGCAAAAGATGCCAGGACAGAACTACTGTGCATAAATCAGCAGCTGTGGATCTGGCAATGAATGGATAGTCATTGCAGTGGATGGCCAATTCCTTCAAAGTAGCCCCTGTGATATGAAAGACAGAAGAGGTTGTTCAGCTATTAGATTGTGGCTGAAAATGCCATTAATTTGCATCAGGCAGAGAAGACACGTTCAACTGATGAGAAAACCTTCCCCACCATATTATTTTAAATTCTATTTCATTAAACCAAAATAAAATCAATTTTCGAAAGAGTACATTATTTTTACAAATAATTCTAAAATAAGAAGTATAATTAAAAGTGCCATGTAACTTTGTTCTTTGAGGGAGTTACATGTGCTGTGGATAAAGGGGAACCAGTGGATGTACTGTACTTGGATTTCTAGAAGGCATTTGATAAGGTGCCACATCAAAGGTTATTGCAGAAAATAAAAGCTCATGGTGTAGGGGTAACATATTGGCTTGGATAGAAGATTGGCTATCTAACAGGAAACAGAGATTAGGCATAAATGGGTAATTTTCTGGTTGGGAAGATGAAATGAGTGGTGTGCCACAGGGATCAGTGCTGGGGCCTCAACTTTTTACAATTTATATAAATGACTTAGATGAAGGGCACGAAGGTATGGTTGCTAAATTTGCTGATGACACAAAGATCGGTAGGAAAGTAACTTGTGAAGAGGACATGAGGAGGCTAGTAAGGGATATAAATAGATTGTGAGTGGGAAAAGATCTGGCAAATGGAGTATAATGTGGGAAAGTGGGAAATTGTCCACTTTGGCAGGAAGAATAAAAAGGAAGCATATTATCTAAATAGTGAGAGATTGCAGAGCTCTGAGATGCAGAGGGATCTGGGTGTCCTAGTGCATGAGTTGCAAAAGGTTAGTATGCAAGTACAGCAAGTAATTAGGAGAGCTGATAGAATGTTATCGTTTATCGCGAGGGGAATTAAATACAAAAGTAGGGAGGTTATGCTTCAGCTATACATGGCATTGGTGAGACCACATCTGGAATACTGTGTACAGTACTGGTCTCCTTATTTAAGGAAGGATGTAATGCATTGCAGACAGTACAAAGAAGGTTTTCTGGACTAATACCTGGAATGGGTGGCTGTCTTATGAGGAAAGATTAGACAGGCTAAGCTTGTATCTGCTGGAATTTAGAAGAGTAAGAGGTGACTTGATTGAAACATATCAGATCCTGAGGGGTCTTGACAGGGTGGATGTTGAAAGGATGTTTCCCCTTGTGAGAATCTAGAACTAAGGGTCACTGTTTAAAAATAAGGGATTGCCCATTTAAGACAGAGATCAGGAGAAATTTTTTCTCTCAGAGGGTCATGAGTCTTTGGAATTCTCTTCCTCAAAAGGTGGTGGAAGCAGAGTCTTTGAATATTTTTAAGGCAGAGGTAGATAGATTCTCGATAAGCAAGGGGGCGGAAGGTTATTGGGGGTAGGTGGAAATGTGGAGTAATCAGTTCAGCCATGATCTTATTGAATGGCGGAGCAGACTGGAGGGTCCAAGTGGCCTACTCCTACTCCGAATTCGTATGTTTGTATGTAACTTTAACAGTATTATGGCAGACATAGGACATAGTTGCTAGACTGAGTCTGCGGCAGGTGGTGAGGGAACCAACAAAGGGGAAAAACATACTTGACATCGTCCTCACCAATCTGCCTGCCACAGATGCATCTGTCCATGACAGTATTGGTAGGAGTGACCACGGCACAGTCCTTGTGGAGACGAAGTCCCGCCTTCACATTGAGCATACCATCCATCATGTTGTGTGGCACTATCACTGTGCTAAATGGGATAGATGTCAAACAGATCTAGCAATGCAAAACTCGGCATCCATGAGGCGCTGTGAGCCACCAGCAGCAGCAGAATTGTACTCAACCACAATCTTCAACCTCGTGGCCCGGCATATCCCCCACTCTACCATTACCTTCAAGCCAGGAGACCAACCCTCCTGGTTCAATGAAGAGTACAGGAGGGCATACCAGGAGCAGCAGATGGCATACCTCAAAATGAGGTGTCAACCTGGTGAAGCTACAACACAGGACTACTTTGTGCCAAACTGCATAAGCAGCATGCAATAGACAGAGCTAAGCGATCCCATAACCAACGGATCAGATCTAAGCTATGCAGTCCTGCCACATCCAGTCATGAATGGTGGTGGACAATTAAACAACTAACTGGAGGAGGTGGCTCCACAAATATCCCCATCCTCAATGATGGGGGAGCCCAGCACATCAGTGCGAAAGATAAGGCAGAAGCATTTGCAACAATCTTCAGCCAGAAGTGCCGAGTTGATGATCCATCTCGGCCTCCTGAAGTCCCCAGCATCACAGATGCCAGACTTCAGCCAATTCGATTCACTCCGCGTGATATCAAGAAATGACTGAAGGCACTGGATACTGCAAAGGCTATGGGCCCTGACAATATTCTGGCAATAGTACTGAAGACCTGTGCTCCAGAGCTTGCCGCGCCCCTAGCCAAGCTGTTCCAGTACAGCTACAACACTGGCATCTACCCGGCTATGTGGAAAATTGCCCAGGTGTGTCCTGTAAACGAAAAGCAGGACAAGTCCAACTCGGCCAATTACCGCCCCATCAGTCTACTCTCAATCATCAGTGAAGTGATGGAAGGTGCCATCAACAGTGACATCAAGCAGCACTTGCTTAGCAATAACCTGCTCAATGACGCTCAGTTTGGGTTCTGCCAGTTTCCACTCAGCTCCTGACCTCATTACAACCTTGGTTCAAACATGGACAAAAGAGGTGAACTCAAGAGGTGAGGTGAGAGTGACTGCCCTTGACATCAAGGCAGCGTTTGACCGAGTATGGCATCAAGGAGCCTTCGCAAAACAGGAGTCAATGGGAATCAGGGGGAAAACTCTCTGTTGGTTGGAGTCATACCTAATGCAAAGGAAGATGGTTGTGGTTGTTGGAGGTCAATCGTCTGAGCTCCAGGACATCACTGCAGGAGTTCCTCAGGGTAGTGTCCTAGACCCAACCATCTTCAGCTGCTTCATCAATGACCTTCCTTCAATCATAAGGTCAGAAGTGGGGATGTTCACTGATGATTGCACAATGTTCAGCACCATTCACGACTCCTCAGATACTGAAGCAGTCTGTATAGAAATGGAGCAAGACCTGGACAATATCCAGGCTTGGGCTGATAAGTGGCAAATAACATTCGCGCCACACAAGTGCCAGGGAATGAACATCTCCAACAAGAGAGAATCTAACTATCTCCCCTTGACATTCAATTACATTACCATTGCTAAATCCCCCACTATCAACGTGCTGGGGGCTATCATTGACCAGAAACTGAAATGGAGTAGCCATATATATACTGTGGCTACAAGAGCAGGTCAGAGGCTACGAATCCTGCGGCGAGTAACACCTCCTGACTCCCCAAAGCCTGTCCACCATCTACAAGGCACAAGTCAGGAGTGTGATGGAATACTCTCCACTTGCCTGGATGGTTGCAGCTCCAACAACACTCAGGAAGCTCAACACCATCCAGGACAAAGCAGCCCGCTTGATTGACACCCCTTTCACAAACATTCACTCCCTCCACCACGATTGGAAGCACTGCAACAACGCACCATGGCACCTTCGACAGCACCTTCCAAACTCATGACCTCTACCAACTAGAAGGACAAGGGCAGCAAATGCATGGGAACACCACCAGCTGCAAGTTCCCTTCAAAGTCACACACCGTCCTGACTTGGAACTATCTCGCCATTCCTTCACTGTCACTGGGTCAAAATCCTGGAATTCCCTTCCTAACAGCATTGTGGGTGTACCTACCTCACATGGACTGCAGCGGTTCAAGAAGGCTGCTCAGCACCACCTTCTCAAGGGCAATTAGGGATGGGTAATAAATGCTGGCCTAGCCAGCGATGCCCACATCCCATGAATGAATTAAAATACATCAGTGTTCCGTCATCCAAAAGTAGTTTCAGATGTGAAGGTCACAGTCCAATATCATAGAGCAGTAGAGGGTCCTAACTAAAATACCTTACAAAGATTTAGGTAGCACAGTTGTGGTTTGACCTTAGGAAACTAGGTTTAAATCCAGGCCAGATTGATGAAATGAAAGTCTCCCCTCTGAGATAGCTGTAAGGACTGATCTGTGTTTGGGTATCTCAATCTAGGTCCTCATCCAGAACATAAATTGTGATCAATGTGAAAAACAACAACACTGGCAGTGGAATATCTTCCCACTTTTGGGACTCAATGTCAGCATTAAACTATACTGGATAAGTAAAGTTCTGGTCAGAGGTAGAGTAAAGCTTCTTTATTTTTTCCTAATTGCGTCAACTCCCAACCTCAGGAAAGTACCATATGGAATATAGCAGTATGAATCTTTTAATTTCCTTTCCTACCTTTCTTAGAGTCATCAAAAGAGTATTAACAGTCTCACATTAATTTGTGAACAGTTTTGACAAGAGAATATCAATCGATACTTTGGGACTACTCCGCAGAACTGGAAAACATTAGATGAACAGCATTTAAAAAGGATCAGAGGCAAAGTGGATGAAAGAGAAAAATACGCACAGGAAAAGAAACCTGTAAAGTGCTTATGTGGAGAAAAAGAGATGGCTAAATGTCAAAAGTAATGTGTAGTCAGAACAAAACATAATTAGAGAAATCATAGAAATAAAATGAAATATACAAGACTCAGTGTGTTAGAATCATAGAAAGTTTATGGCACTGAAAGAGGCCAATTGGCATATCGTGTCTATGTTAAAGGGGGATAGATAAGAATGAAAGGCATGAAACACTAGCAATGCAAAACAGGCTCTAATAGCCCAAGTCTGTTGGAAGATGTTATCAGATTGCTTTTTTTTTGTAAAATATGTTAAGGACTTATATTTGAATTATGGACACTGATTCATCTGGCATCTTGAAGACACTGCTGAACTTTGTGGGTTTTTAAAAAGATGTCACCAGAAGGTTCCTGGATTTTACTAGTAAACGAGTCTTACTGGAAGGCACCTGTCTGTGGATAATCATCCAGCAGGGGTTGCTTTTGACTTGGGGAGATGTTTACAAAGAAGTGACAGGCCGAGATTTATAGATGTCAGGAGGCTTGACTTCCAGAAGATTTTAGTTTCAGTTTGAACTGTCACAACAGACAGTTGTTTCTTGCCTGCCAGAAGAAGAACAGCTCAGCTGTCTCTCTTGAAAACAAATCCTGCATCCAGTGTGTCAGATTCTTATTCCTTCTGTATTTGAAGAAACCCTGCATGTTTACAGAAACCTTGCATAGCGAATGTGTGGGAACTGAAACCTTGTTGCTGCATTCCTGCTGTAAGATCTATTTGGAGTCTCTGTAGCTGCATCTCTTGGAAAGCCCACCCAAACTGACCTTCGACATCACCTGGAAAGAACTGTTCTGGGAAGATCCTAGTGTCAGCCGCCTATACGCATTTGGGACACCAAACCAAAACAAAGGACATCTTTCTATACCTTCTGTTCAGCCCATGTGAGTTTTTTTCTGCGCTTTAAAAAACAGTCCCTTTTATTTTCCTGGTTAACTGGTGTGTGTGTGTGTGTGTGTGTGTGTGTGTGTGTGTGTGTGTGTGTGTGTGTGTGTGTGTGTGTGTGTGTGTGTGTGTAGGATAAATATTTCAACTTGTGTATATATATTACTTCATTATTGGTTAAGACTTGGTTTATAATAAACTGATTATTTTGTTGTTTATTAAAGAAACCTAGTTAGTGTGTTTCATTCTGGGGAAAAATAGGGTATATGATTGACTGTATTGGTAAATGGGAAAATGTAAATATATGTTGTAGAGAAGTGGGACTAGAACAAACTGTGCACTCCTCCTGCCTCAGTTGTAACAAAGAATAAAAGCAGGTTGACACCAAGGGTACAGACCACCCAACCGGCACTATGTTTGGACATGAGACCCCACTCCCAGCACCAACCAGCTCTCCACAAATGTTGTTGAGTTTGAAAAGTGGATTAAAGAAAAAAGACCCTTCCAGAAAAAAAGAAAGGAAAGGTTATAGATTACTAAGCAATAGCATAAAGGTCAAAGATGAAAGAACCAAATGCAGAGCCATTTAAAATCATGAATGTGGAGAATCCAATAAAACTGACAAGATCATGGTGTTCACCATGAAGGAGGCTCAGAAGGTGTAGGAAAGGTATAATCCATCAAGTCTCATTTACAGGTAGCAGTAGAGCAGAATATTTTTATGGAGGAGTGATTTTTAAAGGCTGAGTTGAGATATAGGTTCTTCTCGGAACAGGGAGAAAGATATCCATCTAAAGGGTTGCAGAAGTCATGAAATTGGTGACTGAGATCATAAGAGGAAACAAGAGGTGACATTGATTCCATATCTATCAGGATTTCTGTATACTATTTTCTCCCAATGCTTCCCATTGAAAAGTAGCAAATTCCACAGTTCTATGAGGCTTCACACTGTTATTTTCTATGCTCAAGATTCACCCTTGTTTGTCAGATAAGGAACTCTTAAAATACATTGAGATATCTTGAGACTCCGCAAATCTCAGTTTCACGAGTATGTTATTTTGAATCTCTCTGTTTAAACTCTCTCCGCTTATGAAGGTTCGGGTTCCAAAGGCACCAGTCATTCTCTGATGCTTCAGCCAAGTGACCATTATTCATTTATGAACCTTGATATTTTGTACTGGCAGACCTTTTGTCTGTGTGGGGCAGTCTGATGTTATTCCCATCCAACCCCTATAAACGTACACTTACATCTCGAGTCATTGGTTGCTGATCAGGACTAGGAACCCTAACATTTATTTTTCTCCTTAACCCAGATGTGCTAAAACCAGTTGTAGTTCTCCTGCAGTGTAGCAGCTTAGATTAGTATAGACTGATAACATGCCAGTATGCATGGCTCAACTATTCACTGGATAGATAATTCATTCATTTATCAATACTTTAAAAAAAGTTATATTAAATAACTTGGTGGCAATGCAGAATTTCTGTTGGCCCTTACTGAAACATAAATGTTTCTTAAGATGCCACTGGGGCTGAAAATATACAGGATAGTGTATCCCAGTTTATGTGCCAGGATGAAGCAACCTGGAACCTTCACTTTTGGCCATGCCAATGCTCAGCGGGTTAGGGCATGGGGTCGGGGGGGGATCAGTGTCTGTGGGGAGTTAGGTCCCCCTCCAAGAGAATTTTACAATGACTACAATGGCCCCTTTTGTATGGGAGGAATCTTTGCCCCAACCATGACACCCTTATTAAGGGCAGGTGGTGGCTCCACCTCCAATAACATCAAATGAGAGCACCAAGGTGGGGACCTGGATATACCACATCCTGGCCTAAATGTAAGCTCTTTGTACACACTCCCATTGAAGTTACTGTGGAGTTTGGTGTTAGATTTCTGGTTGGTCCCACTGCACTGTTTATTTTTTCACTTATATCTATACATTAATATGTACAGAAAAATCTCTTCATTTCCAAATCTGCCCTGATATAACAGGCCGATTTAAAACATTAAAAAGCAGCCCAATTGCTTATTCACTTCATTGGAAGCAGAAGGAAAACAAGTAAAAAAGAAAAGACAAGGATCAGAAAAGACCATTCAGTCTGGTGAAGCATCCTAATTCTTCCATTTTATGGGTTAACTGAAGCCTGAGACTAAAAGTATTTCATTCTATTAATTGTATATTTAAGAGACACAAGAGTAGATTTTCAACCAACTGCCTGGACATACAGTTGGTGTAGCGGATTTGTCTATTATAGAAGCTGAACTAGTAATCCAGAGGCTTGGACTAAAAATCTAGAGAAAGTAAGTTCAAATCCCACCATGGTAGTTGGGAATTTGAATCCAATTTTAAAAATCTGGAAAGATAAAGTTGGTACCAAGTAAAAGTGACTACAAAGCTGTCAGATTGTTGTAAAAACCTAACTGGTTCACTAATGTCCTTTAGGGAAGGAAATCTGCTGTCCTTACCTGGTCTGGTCTGTGACTCCAGTCCTACACCAATGTTTAACCCTAAATTAACCTTTGACGTGGCTTAGCAAGCGACTGAGTTGCATCAAAAAATAACTTTTGCAGGGCAACTCTGCAATACATGCTGCCCTTGCCAGTTACAGCCCACATCCTGAGAATGAATAATAAAAATTGACTTGATTTTTATCTCCACAGATTGTTTCTGTAATAGGAGTCCTATGTGCAATGCTAGGTTATACCCTAGGCAGAGAGTTGAAAATCTACCCCATATTTTATTCACCCATGTGCAATATTTCACACTTATCAGCATTAAATTTAATTTACCATTGTCTGTTTAGTTGCATAACTGGTCCTTAATTGCACCATATGTCTGTCTCGACTGATCTCCCTATTTTAGTATTGTCATCAAATTTATAACAAATAACATTCGAGTGGGGCAGGCCAACAGTACCCATTACACTGCCATTTTTCTGCTCTGCACCGCCTCCATCAAATTGCATACCCAAGATATTTTTCTGTTAACATTTTACTAATATTCTAAATGCCAAGACATTCCAGCAAACCACCCCGAAACCTTTTAAAACTATAATTATAAAGTTTGCTTCACATTGGTTCTACTCCCACTCTGCTTCCCCGCCGGTTGTAATGCTGAATTTATATTACAAGTTATGTGCAAAATGAAAGTACGGCACAGTGGCGCAGTGGTTAGCACCGCAGCCTCGCAGCTCCAGCAACCTGGGTTCAATTCTGGGTACTGCCTGTGTGGAGTTTGCAAGTTCTCCCTGTGTCTGCATGGGTTTCCTCTGGGTGCTCCGGTTTCCTCCCACATGCCAAAGACTTGCAGGTTGATAGGTAAATTGGCTATTATAAATTGCCCCTAGTATAGGTAGGTGGTAGGGAAATATAGGGACAGATGGGGATGTGGTAGGAATATGGGATTAGTGTAAATGGGTGGTTGATGGTCGGCATAGACCCGCTGGGCCGAAGGGCCTGTTTCAGTGCTGTATCGATAAGATACTTGAGAGAAACACCACAACTCTACTGTAAATGCACCCTTATTTTTACATTACCGGATAGCCAATGACACTATATTATGTAAAAAGTGCAGTGCGACTGCCCTGTTTCAGAATTTGAAATGCCTGAATAAAACAGATGAAAGTTTTCCTCAATGTGAAAAATGAATCATCTGTCTCGGATGCTCCAAAATGGTCTGAGTTCCTCTCCCTTACTTTATGCACCAGCAAAGCACAGACTCCACCAGGTGCACGGGAAGGATGTGATCTCATTCCCCCATTGTCTTTTTTACGTGAAACCGATTTAAAAGGCAGACTTCACGGTCACTTTACCATCGATTGCACTACAGCTGTGAATCTATCATCAGTATGCAGCTGATTTACTCGTGTAAGTGAGGCAGGGTGAATTCGGAGTAACATTTCCCACCTCCCAGTGCCAAATATAAAGGCACCATGAATAAGAGGGCGTCTATGAAACTGGTCAGCTTTTTTCCCCCTAAATAAAGAACATAGAATGTTTGTGCATGAATATGGCGAATAAAGCGATTAGGTGGCAGAAACTACATCAAACTACAAGATACCATTCTGTTCTAATCCGAACTGAAAGTGACTTTACATTGTTATTGGACATCGGTGTTTACTCTCTTGAGCACTATTAAGTATAATTGCGGACTTTAGACATCTTTGAATTCATTCAGGTGTAAACATGGGAAAAGATATTGGATGCAAACTGTACTAGGAGGAATGATTAGGGATAAATTAGACTAACTCTAAATTAAACAGAGATTGATGCAACCTTTTGCACGCAGTGTGTTTGACATTTTGATATAATTGCTATGGATAAGCTATTGACATTAGTTTTTGAGGTGGTGTTTTTTTCTGCTGGACTTGGACTATGCCAAATAAAGTGACGGTTTATTCTAAACCTATGGACCCGAAAGAGATTCTGGTAATTAAAATCTATGTTCAACCAAATTTTAGATTACGCTAGCTGTCTAGTAAGATCAGGACATTGTGAATTCATACCTTTAGTTATCCATGTTCTTTTTAAACAATTCAGTAACGTTTATAAACACATCGTATGGGGGAAGAGAAAGAGATCTCACTTCTTTCCAAAAATGTGCTGTCTGAAGTTAACACATTTACAACCGTTCCCGGTGTCACGCGCTCTCCACTCCGTTTGTTTCGTGACTCCTTTGAAATGTTTCAATGGACGATCCGCCCAACGTTGACACTTTGGGACAGATCCCATAACGCCTGACTTCATATTTTCGATCTTAATTATACATCAAACAAGCCTAAACGCCCATGTTCTGCCCGTACTGGTATGTTTTTGTGCAAATCTGGAAGTTTATTGCCCAAACACAAATTTTTCATGCAAATTACCAGAAGGGAACATAATAAATAAAATAGAAATAAGAATATCAGAGCCGCTTTTCTGAATGGATAAATGAAGAATAATTGCTTGTGAAAAGTCACCCCAGTGGCATTTTGTTGTCTCTTCGATCATTGTCCTTTTCCACTATTATTGAAGACTTTTTTGAAGTTTAAAGGACAGCAGACCGAGCGGTTCTTTTCAATTTTTGTTATTCAAGTACTGTTGCCTAGTAACAAATACTCAACAAATCACAAGTGAATTTTTCCTTAAACGGGAATATTCCAGTGTATCATTTGGGAACTTTTTTTTAATAGTCCGTTACAAATTAATGACGTCCATCTCCGCTGTTCAACTTTAGCAATGTTTGTGAACCTAGAGAGAGCTAAAAAAAAATTAAATTGCGTGTGTTTATGCAAATATGTTCAAGCATTTGAAACATAACTTTCAACAAATTTTATAACATATTTGAGAATACATTTATGTTTTTCTTCGTATCATGCTCATATTTAGTTCGAGTTCTTTTTGAAGCTGTGACTTTGAGTTACTATTGTAAAGTCAACACACTAGCTTTGATATCAGATACAATGGCTTTAGATGAGTGTTACAATATGTACTTTTACGGTGGTAATGGATCACGGTCGCAATTTGTAGAATGAGGTGGCAACAAACTGACATTTCTCCCATGAACATTTTTTGTTTTACTTTTTGTTAAGAATTCCCATAATTTAGTGAAAAAAAAGTTCAGAGCGTTTTGCCAGTTAGATGCAAAATCAAATTAAATCGAGGAAAGGGGAAACAACCTCACCATAATTCTGGCTTATACATTTCAGCTTCAGCAATGAATAAGTAGATGGAATTATAACAAAGCAGAGCAAACATATACTTTTTTGCAGAAAAAATGTATACATTGAAATTTTATTTTAATGCAATATATTTGATTCCAAATGTGAGTCACACTCATTGTATTGCAATAACATATTAACGTATGTTTACATCATTCAAATAATATAGAACTTCCCTTCAGCCAATTTCCAACAAGGTTTGAATTGTTTTCCTGGTGTTTGACAGATTATTTAGAATTAATAAGAGAATTAAAGAAAGGACCCCAAAAATAGAATGCAGACCCGGCCAAAGCAGCACACTATTGTTCTCTGTTGCTCTTTAGAAACTGGAATCACAAAAGAGCAATTTTGTTACATTCGCATTTTTTACACCGACTTAAGCAACACAGACAAAGCACTTTGTCACCCGAGTAGAATAAACGGATTCAAAGGATTTCCCTTAAATAGTCTAATTTTATACTTGAATTATGAAAGTAATGTTCAGGTAACAGTCGGCGCTCTGTACCCAGCCGCTTAATGCCTCTTAAATCCTTACACGTGTCTCGGCTAGTCGAAGCAATTTGACCTCATTATAGACTCATAACCACTCTCATTCCCAGGATTACTTCATGAACAATGAAATTTTATTGGTCATAATTATCGAAAATAATATTGTAACGAGGGCCATGCGATGTGGGCGCGCGCCTTGCATCATTCCGCCTGGCTTAGACATTCTTTCATTTTATTTCACTGGAATCATTGGCTTTTTTCTAGCTCCCTGCTTCTGTAATATCGTTCACTCGCTTTATTAGTACAATTACAAAGCTGCTTGGTGATGTGATTGAGGCTGCCTGACCTCCATTCATCTAACTCGCTGAAGAACTTTTCTGGTTCAAGTTTTATTACAGAGGCGTCTGGCTCTTCTGATTGACAATTCAATTTCATATGCTTCCCTTCTGGTTGTCCATTCCTTCTGACGAAATCATGTGATCTGAGAGGAACATAAATAAAAACACATTTAATATTCTTATCGCATTAAAATAGGAAAAATGGTTGAACGTTCAACTATCCGAAATGGGATCGATGTGGAATACAGTGGTGCATATTTAAGGAGGGATGGCTAGGCCGATCTTGCCCTGGTTCTAAATACATCAAAGCTCAGATCTACCGCTTATATTTTTATTAAGTATCTTATGGTCTTGCCTTGATGTTGAGTGCAGTGAATGAAATTGTCAGGGGAACAAACCAGCCCTGCTGCTGACTTTATTTGCGGAAATGCTGAACAATACTTTGGGGCGTTCAAACTGGCGAGAAAGCACATGGACCTTGTCTCAGGAAGGTGGGAGGTTTGAAAGATACATTGACTAGATCGGGTTTTAGTGACAGAATTGACATGGGGAAATAATAGCAAGCGGTGGTTCTGTTAAATTATTGGCTTTGAACATTTAACGCAATAACGCATGGCATAAGGGCAGCATTTTAAGACCAGTTGTCGAGTAGAGAAGCAGTTTTCTTAGACGGGTTCCGACTGATCTTCACTTTATCCTCGTCGGCCACTTCCTTACGTTGGCTATTAGTGAGGATAGTGTATACAGCCATGTACTTGAAGCTCTCTAGTTGCACTTTTTCGGGACTGGGATACGTTGAGTATAAAACCAATTTAAATGAAGAGATTACAATGTTCTGATTATAGAACACATCTGTAGCTCTGTTGTTAGACAGCACGAATTTAGCACAATTGATTGAAGTTTTATTGACGTTCTCCAAGAACATTATTTCGATAATTATGATTTTCAGATTATTCGCCTGCTTTTTTATGAGACGCGGATTTTCATGTTGGAGGTCCTTTCATGGAAGTCGTGTAAAGCTCCAAGTTGACCCGCCAGGACCCTGGCGCAGACGAAAATCGCTAATTATTGTCACAAGATCTAGGATTAACGCATTGCTAGGATAGTTAGCTGCCTGTTAACATGCACTAATCTAGTGCCCAATAAACACTTGTTAATTGAATGATAATCGCAAACAAATAGCGCAATTATCATTCGCTCTGCTAATTCATAAAAAGTGAATTGTCGACCTTATTCCACGGTGCATGCTCTTTTTGTTCGAAATATATCAATTATTTAAAGTATCTCAGTTATTAGCTTCAATGGTAACAAGATGATTGAAGATATTTGTACTTAACTAAATGTTAAAATGACTTCAATTTTGACAGTTTCCATTGAGTGTTGTCAATCTAAAAGGCTGAAGTTCTGCCGTATGCTGAAATTTATGTTAAGTAGTACTCTTTATGTGTCTGCTTGTAAGGCTGAATAGTACCGTTTAATGGATCTTCTGATGCTCTTACCTGCATATAGAAAGGCAACTGGGTAATTGTCCAACTCTACAACAAATCTTGGGGTCGGTTATAGTTTATTAATGACGAATCAATCTCACAACTGTATTTCGGATATTCTCGTTTCTGGGGGACACGTCCAGCTGGTTCACAGGGTGCCTCAGTATAGATTCCAGTTCGTCTCTTAGCGGGACACGTCGTTTAATATTCAGCCATTCAAGGGGCAAACTTGTTCAAAACAACAATAAAAGCAAAATACTGCGGATGCTGGAATTCCGAAGAAGGGTCACTGACCCGAAACGTTAACTCTGCTTCTCTCGCCACAGATGCTGCCAGACCTGCTGAGTATTTCCAGCATTTCTTGTTTTTATTTTGTTCAAAACAACGCTCAGATATCGATCCTGTACATTTCATAATATTTGCCTTGTAGGAATTACTACTTTAAAGAGACATTTCATTCATCACGGGTATGTTTCCATTAAGAGGCCTGTGCTGTTTTATTTCTTTCTCTATCATATTTATATCATCTCATCGAAACCTATAAAATTCTAACAGGACTTGACAGGGTAGATGCAGGAAGGATGTTCCTGATGGTGGGGGAGTCCAGAACCAGGGGTCATAGTCTAAGGATATGGCGTAAACCTTTCAGGACTGTGATGAGGAGAAATTACTTCACCCAGAGAGTGGTGAGCCTGTGGCATTCGCTACCACAGAAAGCAGTTGAGACCAAAGCATTGTATGTTTTTAAGGAGTTAGATATAGCTCTTGGGGCGAAAGGGGTCAAAGGGTATGGGGGAAAGCGGGAACAGGTTACTGAGTTGGATGATCAGCCATGATCATAATGAATGGCGGAGGAGGCTCGAAGGGCCGAATGACCTACTCCTATTTTCTATGTTTCTATATCTGGAGAAGATAATTATGTACGCCTATAATCTGTATCAGACTTTCTAAGATTAGTTCTGTAACTATTGATCATTTCTTTGGTTATGGTAGGCACATTGCTTGTTGCAATCCTGTCAGGGATTAATACACCAATCATTTGTGCTTATGTCGGGGTGCATTGAAAATCGATGTCCTTGATTTCATTCGTTTTATTCAAAACTGGTCGAACCTATGAGCAGGACAAACACATTAAAGACACCTGCAGCTCCATCACTTTTAAATAATGCAGACGCGTAATAAAACAGCACTCGCGCAATTGCGCCTAATTTGGGGATCCAGTCACTGTCACGAGATTTAAAATCACTTTCAACTGACTCACTGCGGAAGGGAACAGTTTATTCCAGTCACACTATCTAAATCGTTGTGTGCTTGTGCTTGCTTATATGGGCATTTCAATATACCATAATTTAGAAATTTATGTTTTACTGGGTGCAAATAACTCAATCACGTAATGAATTTCAAATACTCAGTTCTTGATACATGTTGTATCATTGAGGAACTGTATTCGTCGTCTGATATTTTGATTTTATTACAGCGAGAAATAATTTGTTCTATTTTAGGTGCAGATTTGTCAAGCCGAAGAACCATCATGGATAATTAAATTCAATTTGGTAACAAAATTTTACAAACTGATGCCATATTTAAAAACTAATGAAATTAAGGGAATTGATTTATTAAGTTTGCGAAACAAAATAACTGATTAGAATTACAGGCAAAATTCAGAGATTTAAAGTGCTCAACAAGATACAATGGCGTAGTTTCTAGATTGGACTGTGGCCATCTGCACATGTAATAAAACGCTGACAAAGATTCAGAAAGTGCCACTGGAATAAACTATTCCCTTCTCCAGTGAGTCAATTGAAAGTGATTTTAAATCTCATGACAATGGTGCTGCTATCGGCAGCTGGTTGACTTGCGCTGTGTACATCTTAAGTCAGCTGTGGAGCTTTCCTTTTACGCACTGAGCAAAATTACAAAACACTTACTTAAAAAGTTTTTTGTTCCTTGTTTTGTCAGACTTTGATAGTGTGTCTCAAGGGGTTGCCTGACAAATGGTGAAATGTTGATCTCCGGCTCTCTTTATAATCACGTGTTAATAGTTCACTGGCAACATTATAAAAAAAAGCCCTGGAGTAGGACGCACACGTGGGTGACGTTCAGACCAACCATCGCCAGAGACCCTTTTGTTTAGCCTCCAAACATAAGTACCTTCTGACTCTCTCCCTGCCGCAGTGTAAACTGAACCCAGCAACCAGCAAAGCCAGGCAGAGCCAAGAAGAATACACAAAATGTCTCGATCGTTTTACGTCGATTCCTTGATCATCAAAGATTCTTCAGTGAGACCTACTCCTGTCTTGAACGATCACGGGCAAGACTTTCTGATTCCCATTAGCGTCCATTCTCCAACTATGATGTCGGTTTCTGGTCCCGTCTGCCCGTCCAGAAAGACGGGCACTTTCTGTGTCTGTCCCCTCTGTGTCACGTCCCATATCCATTCATCCCGGAGTGGAATCCCACTGCTGAAAAGCCAGTTCCCAAACGGAGATCCCCAGTACTGTCAACGAATCAACCAGCAATCAAACCCTGGGCTCGGGCACCCACCTGTTTGCACACCCACTTACAGCGTAACAGACCCCAGGAGATACCATTGTCTTACCGTGGGTATGTATATCTGTTTAAAACAGAACATTACTTAAGCGTGTCAGATACCTGAGGACAGGTTGCGAGCTTAGCCAGATACATCCGTTGAAAGAGGAATCATAGATTACTGCTAAAAGCTCTTTTAATTGCAAATGTAATGATTAGTATAGTATAACCATACTTAATATTTGAAAGACGATATTATTTCGAAGAGTTACTTGTTCTCACTGTGGACAGCAGATACCACCTTTTTTTTAAATAGATACAGCATTGAAACAGGCCCTTCGGCCCACCGAGTCTGTGCCGACCAACAACCACCCATTTATACTAATCCTACATTAACCCATATTCCCTACCACATCCACACCATTCTCCTACCACCTATCTACACTAGGTGCAATTTACAATGGCTAATTTACCTATCAACCTGCAAGTCTTTGGCAGATACAAGGAGAACTTGCAAAGTCCGCACAGGCAATACCCAGAACTGAACCCGGGTCGCTGGAGCTGTGAGGCTGCGCCACTGTGCCGCCCTTTCGAACAATTATTAGAAAGAGTTTTGTGCTTCAGGATTTATATGACTAACGTATCAGAACGATACAAGCAATGTGAAAACTCAGGTGCGAGTTTTATAAAAATTGCATCAAAACATGACATTTTAATTCCAGACCCAGCACTTATTTTTAAACATCCAGTTTCTTAATTTATATTTATTTTCAGGGATTAGGAAAAGGGGAGATAGGTTACATTTTGCTGTTGACGGGATGGTGCTTTTTCTTTCCAATCTGCCTTTCCATTCTTTTAATATTGTAGCATCATTACTTGCTCACAGGTCCTGAAAGTAACAGTCACTTACAGAACGGTAAACGGATGAGAACGGCCTTCACCAGTACCCAACTTTTGGAGCTCGAGAGGGAGTTCGCCTCCAACATGTACCTGTCGAGGCTTCGCAGGATTGAAATTGCAACCTACCTGAATCTATCGGAAAAGCAGGTGAAAATCTGGTTCCAGAATCGGCGCGTCAAACACAAAAAGGAGGGCAAGGGGACCCCGAGGAATGCGCACAACGCCTGCAAATGTAGCAGCCAAGGGCACTGTCTGCGCTCCGAGGACGAGGAGTCCCTCTCCCCAATATCATCTGGCAAAGAAGACAAAGATATGTCACCAGCATAGTCACAATGGACAGATCTGCAATGTTTAAACGTTTACAGACATTTTCAATTCTGTATGCCTTCAACGCACTTACTATTTGCTTAAGATTTCAAAGAAAGCCCATTGGTCTAATGTTGTGATTGCAATCGGTTCTCTTTGCCTGCTTACCCTTTTGGTATGATGGATTCATTGTAGAATTGTACTAAGATGGAACATGCAGCAGTTTCATTATCATGATTTTCAATAAGTGCGCATAAAATAGTTAAGTATGGGCTTCCGTTTGAAGCTAACATCATTTTGAATGAACGGTTCAGGGTTTTTTCCCCCCAAACGCGCGCGTTGGTGACGCAGTGTTCGTACATTGTCGTTTTAAAGTTCTCGAGTATTCTATGTAAATAATGTATTTTCAAACTCTGTTGACTTCTGTTTTAAAAAAAGAGTTGACATTATGTAAATGCACCGGACCCTTAAAAACAATTGTAGGTTGAATAGAAAAAAATGTAAATAGTTAGCTGCTTGGTACTTTGCTGTAAAATGTCAAGGTTAAAGTTCACTTGTGAATAGTTTTATATGCCATTTATATTTATATTTATTTAAAATAAAATGTTGGGACGTTTGAAGATTTTTTTTTATTTGTTAGCTAGTTGTCATTTGGCAGAGATAAAGGTTCACAGAAAGAAATATATCAGCCCAGAAGTACTGAGACATTTTTGATGATTTATGTCTTCCTTGGTTCATTTATACGGCATTTTGATCATCACGAAAACAATGGTTTCCAGAAATACAACTTCATAGAAATGGCCCAGTGAACGCCGCAGTGCGTCTACGAAACTCACCCATTTAGTAAATTTGTAATAAAAGTAAAAAGCGAATCTAGAAAACTACTTGATTCAGTAAAATGAACCATGTTTTGTGATACATATTGATGGACTTTCCCAGAGAAAGAGAATGTGTGCGTGTGTGCGTCGGGGCTGATCACATGAACTTACCAATCAGAAAATAAAGTAGTCCTTGTTTTCAAAGTTGAGACCAGTATATAAAGTTAAAGTAATTTTAAAGAACAAATTGTTTATTCGCATTTCATTATTTGAATGAGTCTGTAGGTGAGAGAGAATGAATCGTGATCCTTTATTACGTAATTCCATCAGTCGATATATAATAGAAATGACCCACCGAAAAAAGAACTCGAGTGCAAAACCGCAGATGCACTGCAGATGTCTGTCGGATAGCACATGCTGGATGTAGCCTCATATATGTTGGTGAATATAGCGGGGACAGCGACATTATTTTCTTTAACCTATACGTAAAACAAATAGATTTGTTGCTTTAACCCATCCTCCCATTCAAAAATATCTGATTTATTGCTGGCCCGAATATGTGATTGATGGAATGCCTCCAGCCCGTCTCAAAGTCCAGAAGCTCGCTGACCTCGATCATCACTTGTAACTTCACACCTGTGACAACAAACATTTCCGAACATCTTCTTCCTTCTGGGTGTTTTAAGTAGGTGGCACACGCACGACGAGCTCCAGACAGAATTGGAGTAATGTTTCCAATGAAAATGAGCTAAGATATTGGGGGGTGGGGGATTCTAATGACCCAAGCAATGTCTGTTTGTTTTCATAAGTGGGATGGCAACATCTACTAGAGATTAGCTGCAAATCCCAATGAATGTATATTGTTCTACTTACTAAAAGAACAGCATCATTTTAATAAGTGACTTGTCGATTTGAATAGATTTCATACATTCAAAAGGAAACCAATGGTTTCTGGAAACAGCTGACCTGGAAAGAAAGACGATCAAGAAACAGGTTACTTTATAATTTTAAGGAAGTGTGGATTTTTTTCTATCTTGATTACAGTGAAATGTGATATTTATAAATAAATCAGAAGCAAGCTGGATCTTTATTTTGCGTCGAATTCAAAAAGATCATTTAAGCGCTCGGAAATAGGATACTGCCGCTTTAAAACAAATCAAACTTGCAGAAGGTCCGCGGTGTTGGTCCGAAAGACATGCTGTATATGAGTGTTGTGGCATTTAAGTATGTAGAATTTCGGTTGATAGTTCAAGATATCTTTAAATGCATATCGAAACGGCGTCTATAAAATGCACTTGGACTTTTTGCCGTTGTTCGGACCAGGCGCGGCTGTGTCAGACTCGCGCGTTTGAATTTCGATTGTAAATTTCAGCTCAGAATAGGCTATCAGTTTCCTGAATTCTGCCAGCGCCCAAACAACAGGCAGTCCTTCGGGCACTCGGTAGAATTGTCAGGGCAATAAGAGAAGATAAATTGGAACTTTATTCATTGGGTAGTAGAGAGAAAATAGCCACAGATTAATGAACTATTGACAATTTCCATCTGTTGAAAGGCCGAAGTTGGCAATGCCCGGGACTGAGCGTGGGGAGCCCGGCTGGGCTAGCTGTGGCGAAGGGCGCATTGTGTGTCTTTTCTATGGAGGCGACAATGATGGATAGGAAAGCATTGAGGAACCCAGAGGAGTGATTCAGCAACTCGTAAACCAGTGTCACTGTTAGACATGGCCCGAGGTGCTTTTATGATGCCTTATTAGCCCTATCTATACAATATCGGTCAAAGATATATGACTTTCACGTCCTTTTAATTGCCTTTAAACCAAATACAGTTGGGTGCACAATTAGCATGTGTCTTTTCAGTGAAATGGGTGATGTTCATTGGCAAAAAAGTAAAAGTAATCATTTTAAGCCATTCAATCCATAAATGTACTAAATGTTCACGTACAATGGAAACAATCAGCTACTGTTACGTTGGAAATAATAGGCACCTAAAATTGGCACTTTTCATTGTCTACGTGAATTCTTTCCAGAACACCCTTTCTTTTCTCAAAATAAGCCAACCATTTCTAGCAGAACTCGTTTAGAAAACAACGGAAATGTTAACATATCAAGCCAGATTTCAGATGGATTTGTGAAAAGTCATTTTGATTTTTATTTACAAAAGGCCATGTAATGACCGAGCAGTTTTGACTTTTCGTGTTTTGCAACGTAACCCAATAGCTTGGGATTTTGTTTAACGTGAAAGTTGCAATGAGCCTACCCATTGGATACTAAAGGCACAGAGATCACAGCTTTGATCTTTCAGCGTTATAATTTTACATAGTTGAAGGCTAAACTGATTCTGCATTATGCAGTCGTCACACGTTTGGTGTAAAAAAAACCATTGACAACTTTATCCAAACGGCGCCGTTTATTTTCAGTTTCAATGCACTAAAAGGTTTATATATTTTTCTCCCTCTCTCTCGGAACCTCTGCAAATGCAGAAAAAAAGACCAGATTCGCCAAGGGAACGCTTTGACAGGTATTCTGCTGCCAAAGACTTGCATTGCATTGAGTGGGACCCCCGACGGATGCAAACCCAGAGCCTTTGAACGCGGAGCTGAAGGGCTCCAATGTCGGCTTAGTGAACGATTTAGTCACTGTTTCATTAAGCACTATTTGAACCTTACAACATGTGGTAATTTTTAGGGGCAAGTTAACCGCCGCGTAAAAGAAGGATTATGTGGTTGGGACACAAGAAAATTAGCGAACGGTTAATTTAACTCGTTTCTGGCAGAATTTTCGATACATTCCTAATTGACTGGGGAAGCAGGTGAAGTTGAAGCCCAGGCGCATTCAGACTCGCATTTAGGGTGGGAATAAATGGGTCCTATTTAATTCGCTGTTGACAATCTATCATTGCAGAAAGACACAGAATAACTATTAGTTTAATTTTTCATTAATTAAATTAGACCCTGTCTCGCAGGTGGAAAGATCAAAGCCAACCCACCAACAAGTAAGTATAACCAAAAAAAGCGGACCCCCCCTTCCCCCTTTGCTAGGTTGTGGGCGACGGTTTTAAGATTTCAGACCAGCTGCTGAGACTATACTGGTCTTTGTAGGCAGCAAATGTAAACCCCAGAGAATGAGGAAAACTGTCAAAACAAGGCACAGAGGAGAAATTCAGCACTGATTAGCGTCAATCAACCAGCGCCCAGCAGCCAAGGCGGCAAATAATTAATAGCAATTATTTCTACCTTTTCTCTCCTTTCGTTGCTGGCAATATCGATAGTAGAAAGTTTTATAAAAGTTTGTGTGATACACCTGACAAACGAGCTCTCTTATATTGACTGCACTTTGCATTGTTATTGTTACCGTTTTTCTTCTCTTTTGTTTAATAGAGGCTGCGTCAGGAAGGAACAAAATTGATACTAATCCCGCAAAGCAGGCCATTGACTCCTTTGAATTTTACTTCTCCAAGCAACTAAAAGGTGGAAATGAAAATAATGCAATTATTTAAGATAAGCTTGAGCAAGCAGCGTCTCTTATAATCTGGCCAGCACACCGTTCATTTCCAAGGACAAAGCGCAAAACGCACCGCGTCTATCCATCTCACCGTCCGCTTTTGACGTTTTTTTGTTAAACAATATTCGGATTTTAAAAGTTTCTCAAACTTGTAGTGTAGGATTGAAAAGGGCAGCTTGTAATAAATCAGGCCCTTTGGTTAATAAGGCCACGGGGCACACAATAGAGCCAGAACTTAGTACCTGTGTCTGGTAGACGAGGTGAAAGATGCAAATGACAGAATATTCGCAAGGAAAAATACTCGAATCCTCCAAATGGCTCTTTTGTGCGTTTCTTTAGAAATCTAGCAATTCTGC
Organism: Heterodontus francisci; assembly: GCF_036365525.1. NCBI lineage: Eukaryota > Metazoa > Chordata > Chondrichthyes > Heterodontiformes > Heterodontidae > Heterodontus > Heterodontus francisci. The sequence goes on along the minus strand of NC_090371.1, from coordinate 123,424,986 downwards.
ATGACAAAGAACAATTAATAAGCCGTCTTTTCACGAGCTAGCAGCTGGTACCCCGCCGGGAAAGTAGGGGAAAATCAGAGATGAATGCGCGCAAAAGTTTTATTTTGCGCACCGACATCTACTGTTTGGAACTGCGGCCACCTGAACAATGTTGATGAAAAAAGAACACTTGTGAAGGATCAGGAGCTTTTAATACGCATAAAACATCTCAAATCACTTATGCAGGAGCTTTAGAAAGGCCTTTGGTTGGAGGTGGTGATGTTGGAGATGGTTGGACACGTGGCGGATCAGTGTCTTTTTGGAGACTGAATTACGCGGCAAGCGCCCGACTAACACATTATGTGCTTCTGCTCTCTTTGTTATTCCTTTGAAACTAACTTTTTTTTTAAAAAAAGTGTCAAGCAGGTTGAAGAATGTCATCTTTGTTCTATTAGCATGTGCCTCATATTGGTAATATAGCTAATTTTTTTTAAAGTTACTTTTTGTGTCTGCGTATTTGTATTTGAAAGAAGCCGGACCTGGCGTCCTAAGGAGACCCAGCCAATGGAGCTGCTTAATGTGATTTATACTTCTTTTGTAAGAATTGAAGGTTTCCCCCCTCTAACTTTAACGTCTGGAGCATGCACCGGGAAACCTAAGTACATTTCGGTTAATGTGTTGACAAATGGAAAATAAAGAGTTTTATATAATACGTTTCATATTCACATGTTTTTGCGAACTGTGCGGTAAATTACTTCCGAGGGTATAGGGAATTTATAATGTTAAGGTGCACTTTGAACAATTTCTGAATACTTTCGTACAAGAAATGTATTTGGACGAGTGTCCTGAACAAAACAATAATTTTTAATCGGCAGAACAAAAGAACATATTACCATTGCGTTAAACCAAAATATTATTCAGATGATTACAGAAATGGTTGGGTAGAATTTGGGGCTGTTAGTGCATAATAAGGGGAACGGTACGTAGGAATATAGTTGAATGAAATACGAGTGATTTCGGTGGACTGTTTGCCGAATAACATTATTTGTTTGAACCTTTAAAATGCAACGACAAATAGTCGCGGTTACAGTGACAATGCTGTCTCTTCGAATCACTGTGTGGGATAATTTGTGGCGATAACAGTAGCGAAGAGCTTGGGTCTGTCTGTGGGTCTTTATTTGAAACATATAAATAACGTATTAATCTGATTTTGTGAAAACTATTAATAAATGACAGTGTATATGTAGCCACTTAGCGGCACCATAGTCCTATAAATTGGGGGTGGGTGGACGGATCTTGGACTTGTTAGACTTGCTGATTAACCTTTTCTTTAAACAGATATAAATTACATTCCAGAAAGATGACGAGACGAGGCCGGATTGCATAATGCTGTCATATTTACCACATCCTTTCATAACCTTTAACCAGCCTTCACTGGCTGTACATGCATTCCTCCGAACAGCCACGGTGGGGACTGCCCTGAGAACAGGGCGATAACGTAGCGTTTGCACCGTGCGTTCTACGCACGACCACTGGCTGCGATTGAAATGTGTCAAAGAACAGGCCATGGTAATACATTTCTAATATAAATTGTAGTGTTGTCTTCGTGTACGGAATTTAACAACTGGAAGTAATTTATTGCCGAAAGCCCACTGTATCCATGAGATTTTTAAAAATTCGTGTTGCATTTGAAGGCTCAGCTCAGACTCAATGCTGAATGACGCAGAATATAGACCTCTATTGTTATCTTCTGATCTAGCTGTGACTCCAGTTTAAATTTGTAGGAGTGTAACCACGGGGACTCTTCCATCCTTTGTTAATTACGGTCCTGATTTTGAAAGCATCGTTTTAAAAATATATTCGCGTTGGTGTAAATTTCAGAAAGTGTATTTGAACAGAAGAGAGATTGAGAGAACGTGCGAAAGTTTGTGCGAATGTGAAAATGTAGTAGAGCACCTTGTGGGTTCTTTGTATCTATATTGTTTAGTACCAAACATATGCCTGCTGCTGAATGTTTTATGTAGTATGTATGAATTTGATTAGTCATGAGTTGGTTACAAAAATGCAGGACGTTGTAATTTGTCTGACAATGTTACGAATATTCAAGTATCATTTTGTGTTAGGATTATTGCGCACTCGCGACTGTGTCTTAGATATACAGAATACGCAGATGAAGATAAACATAAGTCTGTTGTCGCAGAGAGAGCTTGACGTGAGAGCAAGCATGCAGACAAATCACGGAAAGATCTCAATAGGTACTGAGAGGAGGACAAGAGGCATTATAATGGGGCCTCCCAAATTACAACACGGTCCAAGGAGAGCAGAAATCAACAGAACGCACAGAAAAGCAATGGGGAGGTTAATACCCAGTATATTCAGTACTTTCCTCCTTTTACGTCTTCTACTCGTAAATGAAGGTCAGTTAGGGATGTTTTGCATAAATCCAAAGCTATTTTACATGTGCACGGGCGCAAAACCAATTGCATAATGAATCATTAAGATAAAAATAAAATACTGCAGATGCTGGAAATCTGAAATAAAACAAGAAATGCTGGAAATACTCAGCAGGTCTGGCAGCATTTGTGGAGAGAGAAGCAAAGTTAACGTTTCAGGTCAGTGACCCTTCTTCAGAACAGAACTGACCTAAACCATTAACTCTGCTTCTCTCTCCACAGATGCTGCCGGACCTGCTGAGTATTTCCAGCATTTCTTGTTTTTATTGCATAATGAATCAGTTCAGCGATCTGATTGAGACTTCATTATGACAAGAAATGTGTGACTGTATCCAGGAGATACTTTTAAATCACTTGTGTTTACTAGTGCAATACAACTAGAATCCAGTGGGAAGGCATGTTTAAGTTTCGCTTTTCAATTTCTTAACGCTAGCAGAAGATTGACGATCATAACACTAATTATAACACAAACATTTAATTGGGATTCCACTTCATTACCCCAGTATATGGAGTGGCCTCAAGAGTTGATAGTGTAACTAAGGTCTATAATGCGTTGCACTATATACAGGTACCATTCACGGATCATTACCTGTCGTATGACGACTCCTTAAATATTAGATTACATGTTTACAGAAGCAAAATACTGCAGATGCTGGAAATTAGAGATAAAAAAACAGAAAATGCTGGTAGCACTCAGCACGTCTAGCAGCATCTGTGGAGAGAGAAACAGTTAAAGTTAAGGTTGATGACCCTTCATCGGAACCATCTTTCCCAAATTTAGCACTATCATAACTATGGCCCATAGTCACCTTACCAAAATGAGAAAGATCTATACATCAATTTAAGTCTGAAAATTACAGCTTATGAAATTAGTATACACATACATGTGCAACACATTCTTATGCCATTCCTCAGTAAAATGGACGAGGTTTTTAAACCATTTATTTTCAAATGTCTATGCCTCGATTTAAAATAGTAGAGGGATATCAGAATAAAACAACTGTTTGTATATTAACATTGTAAATAGTAATCTCTAAACTTTCGTTTCCATTTAAACTTAAAATTTACATCTAACATTTTCATCAACCCTCAATGATGTTTTGTGGGATACAGACCATTTAGCCCCTTGAGCCTGAACTGAACCATTAACCCTGCTTCTGCCATTCAATGATCTGTGGCCTACCTCCATATACCCATCTTTGCCCCATATCCTTTAAATCCTTTGATAACAGAAATCGATCAATCTCAGATTTAAAATTAACAATTGACCCAGCATCAATTGTTGTTTGCTGAAGGGCGTTTCAAACTTCTACCATTTTTGTACAGAAGTATTTCCTAACTTCACTCCCAAAAAGCCTGGTTCTAATTTTTAGATCACGTCCCCTAGTTCAAGCTTTGCCAATCAGGAGAAATAGTTTCTCTCTATCTGCCCTATCAATCCCCCCTAATATCTTGAAAACTTCAATCAAATCACCCACTGGTCACTTGTCTCAAACTCCAAGTAATTTTGATCAGCTTGCTTCCTGAGGGTTCGAAACTTCTGGCGGTAGGCTTCCATTACCAGCTCATATGCCCCAAGGATAGCATTTTTTTGTCAGTTCATAATTTGATGAACTCTCGTCTGGCAACAGGGAATAAACCTCATCGGCTTTTCCTGTAGCTTACTTTGCACCAGAAGATTCCAGCTCTCAGCCGGCCATTTAACTGCCTTGCCAGTTTTTCAAAAGATACAAAAAATGTTTCCAGGTCTCCTTCATTGAATTTTGGAATCAGTTGGGAAAATTTTAACAATTCAGTGCACAGCTCCACACTTGTATTTTCCATGCTTTCTCTGGGGTTACTCTGTCACCCCCTAGCTAACTCAAGCCACCTCAGCTCTCTTTCCTCCTGTTCCATCTGGAAATTTCTTTCTCTCTCTCTGTTCTAATTCAAGTTTCCTCAGTTCCAATTGTATTTTTGCTAGTAATACTCTGTCGGGGATTATGTCTAACCCTGTCTCTGCTTCTTTAGATTTGAGGGAAAAATGGTTGGCCACTAGAGTTCAGAGTTCTGATTTCTTAGCCTTGGCATGGAGGGTGATTCCACACTGCTCAGCCATATTCCTCAACTCTTCCATAGACAGTGCCTTTAACTTATCCCTAGTTACTTCACCCTGGCTTGGAGAGTTACTGGCTTCAGTCGCAGACATGTTAGTATTCTAGCACACACGACCACAAGAAAACCTGTATTGAAACCTTTTCTCTTTTTGATTGGATCAATTTGACTTCCCACTTCCAATTTCTCATTTTTCTGTGGGTCCCCAAATTTCTGGTATGACCAGGTGAGAAGGGGTCTAGGGCTCCCCTCTCAGCCTTTCCCTGGTTTCACCATAACAGGGTTAATTTTTTTAAAACACTGTTTTAGCTTCCCCTCAATGAGTCTTTGCTCACTGCTCTCTAATTGCAATGGCAAAGAAATCAACAAGACAGGCTTTCTCAGATTTAAACAAGAAAGGTGTAAGTTTATTAACCTTAAAACTTTAACTCAGGTAAAACTACTAAAAATACATGATGTGACCACGCTAGCATGCATACGCGATAAACACACACACAAATAGAGACAGAGGAGGAGAAAAAATTAAAAGCGGGGGGAGGGTTGAAGTAGTAGATGGAAATTCAGTTACTGGTTTTGAGTTGGATGTAAAGTCTTTGATTGAAGTTAAGTGTTGCAGTTCTTGTTGGGGCCTGGTGCACACTTTCAAACTTGTTTCGCTGGTCTTCTGTCTTGTGGCTTGTGTTACTTCCATGGGTCCCTGGAAATTTGCATGTGAGAGAGCGAGAGAGGTGCTGTCTTCTTGAAGTTCACATGCAGTCTCTTCCAAAACCTGTTCTGTGTCAGGCACAATTTAAAAACCCCAGGTTGGCCAGCAGATTAGTCATGTGACTAGCTCCTTATTTGGAACAGCCTCACCTGCGAGATTTGTGGATTCCTCCAAGTTTAGTAGACGCTCTCAGTGGGGAGCTGGTGGTGGAATGCTGGCTCAATGACTCTTGATCATCATTATTGACAAAACCCATCTGGCTAATTGAATCAGGGAGGCACTCCCATTGTCTTCTTCATGCAACGGTCTTTTAGAATGCAAATCTGCAGCCATGTTTTCAGCTACTGTTGTAGTCTTTTTTAAACAGGTTATTTCAATGTCCAGTAACAGTTCAAAATTAATGTTCCATATGACAAAATTAATATGTCTCATTTTGGCAGGTGTAGTTTCCATCATATCATTTTCACAAGGCCTTCATATATGAATCATTTAATCATACAGAAATGAAGGAGGTTATTCGGCCTGTGCTTGTTCCTGTGCTGGCTCTTTCAGAGATATGCAATTAGTCACACTCCCCTGCTCTTTCTGTATAATCCTGAAAACATTTTCTTTTCAAGTATATATCCAATTCCCTTTAGAAAGTTGCTAATTACTGGTGCTTTCACCAACCTTTCAGGCAGCATATTTCACAAATGGGAAAAATGCAAGACTTTGCTCCCAGGCAAAGTCCCTTTTGATTGGAACAAAGATTGAAGATCCGGCACGATGGGGGGGAGGGGTTGAGGTAAACACATCTGATTCATTTATATATATTAAAATCATAATTTCAGGATTATAAAATTAGCAACAGAGCTGGAGTATCACCCTTCCTGCATATGGGCTGAGGTAATGGTGGCACCAGCAGAGGTTATAAAGTTGGAAGTAAGTGGTCTCTGTGATGAAAAAAATATGGGGTCAGAAACTCAACCAAGAGTCAAACAGGCTCAGCCTGGGACAATGGTTAAGGCTGCAGTTTATGGTGAGGGCATGGGGTTTGTGGCAGGACCAAAGACAATGGATTCGGTCTTCACAATGTTTAGCTGGAGGAAATTACAGCTCGTCCAAGACTGGATGTCATACAAGTAGTCTTGCAACAGACAGGTTGTAATAGATTCAAAAGAGGAGTTGGAGAGGTAGAATTTGGTATCATGAATATACAGGTGAAAACTGATCATAATACAGGCTGGGTCAGGAAATAAGAAAGATTTGAGTTCATTGTCAAAAGCAGTAGAACACATTTGGCAGTGAGTTTGGATCGCCCTTATGAGCTCCACTGAGCTGGTGCAATTTACTACAACTACAACAACTGCGACTACAATACAACAACAACTTATATTTATATAGCACCTTTAATGTAATGAAACACAGAAGCATTATGGAACAAAATTTGACACCGAGTCACATAATGAAATATTAGGCCAAATGACCAAAAACTTGGTCAAAGAGCTAGGTCTTAAGGAACATCTTCAAAAAAGAGAGACAGGTAGAGAGAGACAGAGAAATACAAGGAAGGAATTCCAGAGCTTAGGGCTTAGGCAGCTGAAGGCACAGTTGCCAATGATGAAGTGATTAAAATCAGGAATTCTCAAATGGCCACAATTGGAGGAGTGCAGAGATTTAGGGGTGAGTTGTATGGCTGAAAGAGATTAGATATAGGGAGGGGTTAGGCCATGGACAGATTTGAAAACAGAGATGAGAATTTTAAAATCGAGGCGTTGCTTGACCTGGAACCAATGTAGACCAGCGAGCACAGAGGAGATGGGTGAGTGGGACTTGGTGCGAGTTAGGACATAGGCAGCAGAGTTTTGAATTACCTCAGGTTTGTGGAGGAGAGAACGTGGGAGCCCAGTCAGGAGTGCATTGGAATAATCAAATCTTGAGGTAACAAAAGCACGGATCAGGGAAGTGCTGCTTTCTAAGCTTAGTTAAATCATGAAGTTGAAGTTGGCTTGTCTGGGTTTGTAGACATGAAGGGATGGACTTCAGATAGGGGCTGGTGAACACCTATGGTGCCTGATCAGCCTAGCATCTTTGCAATGGTCCTCTTTATCTTCCTTATAGCAGAAGGGAAACCTAAAGAGAGCTCTCTCAGTTTCCCATGGTCCGGCAGTCTGCATGATACATATTACTTGCAGCTCCTGAAGGTCTGAGCAAGGTACAGCCATACATGTCTTCTGGAACTAGCTCTGGATCATGGCCTTCATTGGCTCCGGTGCCTGTGATAAGTCTCTTTCAAACTTGTTCTTTTTATCTTTGGGTATGGTTGAAAATTTGCTGGGGCAGTTATATTCTGGTTTCACTTTCTTCCCTTAGCCACTCTGGGATTGTCTGAAATCAAGGAAAATTCCACAGGAAAATCTAGCCCAATATGTTTACTTAGAAGACAGATTAACTAAATAAGTTTGCATAAGTTACTCAGTTAGGAGATTACACATTTGCTTGACCTGCTGGATAAATATATCCAATACTCTGTCTTATACCATCAGCGTAATTCTTTTACATTATATTTTTATTCCATTTTTGAAGATGTTCACTCCTTTCTGAGCTACGGTCATTCTCTGGCACCATACTAAAATAGCCATTATTCAAGCATGAGCTTTGACTAAGTGTTGCCAGGCTATTTAAAATCTCAGAAAATACTGTGACTGTCTTACCCAATATTAACAAACATTTACTTTCATCAGGAGTTATAGGATACCTCTCATGAGCAGCAACCCTACCTGCTGTTTCGTTGACCCAGGGCTATGAGGTCAATTGTAGCATTTTTACCTTGCTCAAGATAAGCCAAACTTCGCACTGACCTGGGGCCAAACCAGAAATCTTCCTATTCGAACCACTATAAAGATGGTAATGCTGAGTCTGTACAGTACCTCACAGGGAAGGACAGACCAGGAAGATGTAAAGTCACACAACTGCAATTCTGCAACATTGTTTTGGCTGGAAGTTACTTTCACTGCTTAGAAATTACAGTAGCTGAGCTTTTAAAAGTATTTTGTGAAACATATTGAGAGCTGTTGTAGTGAAATAATAGATTTCCCTATGGGGAGTTCATTGTTTTGTGCTTTCAGGAAGACAAATGATGAAGACATGGAGGATGAAAGGATACAAGCCAGCAGAGTGCAGCATCACATATGCAGGCAACACTGGCCCACAGTTGTCCATACCACAGGGTCTACAGACTAGAGAGGCCCAATTCTGGATTGTCCTATAGGTTGTCTGAGAAGGCTGCATTTTTCCCCGAGACTGTAACAGAGATATGCCAATTGTTGGAACCTGACTTGCACCCTCTTTCCACTGGGGCAATGCCTTCTCTGTAGTTGTAAAGGTGACAATCGCACTATTGAATTCGATGGAAAAGAAAGCTGGATATGGTGTAAAACAGGCTACCAGTCCGCTATTGCCCATTTCATGTTTTTGACAAAGATTAGTTTAACCCCCTTAATTCCTTGTATGTCCAGATAGTGAGACTTGTCAATGCATGTTACTCAGTAGCCACAGTTTGTTTCCCTTAGGCAATCCAGGACACCTGTGCTGCTCAGGCAAGGAGACCATGGCATCCACTCCAGCCTTGGCTGATAACATCTTTCTGGCATCAAAGGACAGAAACCAAAAAATGTGTTCAATTAGGTTCTTGGGTACTGTCAGGTTCATAATGGAACAGATATTGACATTCTCAAGTTCCATTTTTGGTGCCTGGACAGGTCACAGTTAACCCTGCACTATAACCCAGCAAGGAGTTCCACATTGTGATGGTTCATTGCATCTTCCTTAATTTGCTCATTACAAAGGAATCGATCCTTCCAAAGCACAGAGCCTGAAGATGAAGTGCTGGAAACCAAATCCCTGCTCACAATGAAGACTAGGAGAATGACAAGGTGGGCCAGAAACCCTGGTGCTAGTTGCACGTGCCATCAGGCAGGATATCAACTTCTTCAAATAAAGAGGCTGCACTTCATCTACATGATACAAAAAGCTCCCATAGTCTCTGTCAGATAACCATTTAGTAAATGTAACAACTAAAGGAGAGGACAGTTACAAATATTAATCACCATACAAGGGCAACAGGAAGCCTTGCTAGAAAAGTGCAAAACTCATCAAATTGCCAGAAATGGGTTTATTTACTATCATCGTATCCCTTCCTTGTGCTCTACTACTACTGCTATTTCTTGTCACAGTAACTATTCTTTACTCTTTGTGCTATAACTCTTTTCAGTTGTGCTGTTAACCTCTTACTGATTATTGTAAGATGGTTGTAAGGTTTGTGCATGGACTGTATCAATGGAGTCCTCAAGGACTGAAATGGCACTTGTCTCAGTGATGTTGATGCCCTTGCAGGACCCGCTCCTGCTCTCCTGTTGCTTGCTGTAACAATGCTTCCTGGACCCCAGGCTGCATTGATCAGGTTCGCTGTCACCCCCATGAGAAGCAACAACATCTACACTCACTCCTTACAACTCACTAGTGCTAAGCATGGACTCAGTTGAGATAATGGTCTGCATGAGAGTAGATTGAATCGTGTCAATTATGTCCTGAAAGTCCTGAACTAAAGCGGGATTGCATCGCCTGCTTGTATTTTTCATTGCACCACTCCTGAACATGTTTTGCCCGCAGAGCTAAGTATAAGGACTGCTCCCAGCTTTCCTGATACCTTTCTGCAGCTCCCAATGGTGAAAGTGAGGGCAGGGAGAGGCCAATTGTTCCCTAGAGCCTGCAAGAGCACCCCAAGGTTGTTGTGAAATTGGCCTGAATAGAGGTGGCTGATAAGGTCAATAACATTAGTATTATTCTCATAAGAACATTAAGCATAAGAAATAGGAGCAGGAATAAGCAAAATGACCCATTGAGGGTACTCCGCCATTCAATAAGATCAATGCTGATCTATATCAACTCCACTTTCCCACCCTATAGCCATAAACCTAGATTCTCTAAGCACCCAAAAAATTATCAGTTGCAGTCTTGAACTATACTCAATGACTAATCATCCACAGTCCGTTGGGATAGAGAATTCCAAAGATTCACAACCCTCTCAATGAAGAAATTTCTCCTTATCTCACTCCTAAATGGCTGGCCCCTTATCCTGAGACAATAACTCCTAGTTCTCAAATCTACAGCCAGGAGAAAACAGTCTCTCAGCATCTACCATGTCATAGAGTCATAGAGAGATACAGCACTGAAACAGGCCCTTCAACCCACTGAGTATGTGCCGACCAACAACCACCCAATTATATTAATCCTACATCAATCCCATATTCCCTACCACATCCCCACCATTCTCCTACCACCTACCTATACTAGGGGCAATTTACAATGGCCAATTTACCTATCAACCTCTAAGTCAAACTATCTAAGAATTTTATCCATTTTATTGAGATCGCCTAGGATATGGGTTCCATGTAGAACAGAGTTTAATGACCTGACAAGAGCAATTAAAGGTGAATACAGCTATTCATCACTCTCAACACCTACCTCACAATATTCCTGTCCCTTCTCTCCCCCACCACTCTTAACAATTCCCGTCACTTCATCACCTCCTTCAGCATATAATCACAAGGTCACAATAGAAACATAGAACATTTAAGGCACATAAGGAGGCATTAAGCCCACCATATCTACTGCTGAAAATCTGCTATCTAGCCTAATCCCACTTTCCAGTTCTTGGTCTGTTGTGTCAGAGAAACTTCCAAGCCTTCCACTGAGATTTGGAGGCGTTAGTGGAGATTGTTTATTGCTTGGTTATAGAGCTGACTTCTTTACTCCAAAAACAATCCTGCCTGGCTGGCTTTTTATATATACATCTGAGTACAATTAACTAATCAATACCCTATAGCTTGTCACCCTATTACCTTCAACCACAAGGTATTTAACATCCACCAACAGAACTTATTAGACACTAACAGATTCCCCTCTTCTCTTTAAATATGTATATATGTATATAAAACTAAAAAAAAGACAAAATATTTTTCTAGTTTTGCATTATTATACCATCAACTTTCAACAGCCATTAACATACTGTATATTGCCCCCTTTTTGTCAACAAAAAGAAACTCGTTTAAAGAAATATAAAGCGATCTTAACATAAAACTTTCCATGGTATATCAACTCATCATAACACAAGACAGCCTTCTTCGAGGACATCTGGCAATTTCTTTGAACAAGCACATCTTTTCGTAAAACAATCTGACAACTGATGACTTGCATTGACCCATTTTATTTTGGAAATTCCATTTCCTTCCAACATTTCTTTTATACTTACAAGATCAATCCTCAACCTCTTCTCCGTGACACTTTTTGTCGAATGGACATTGTCCCAGAGAGAATGGTTATCTATATAGCATTCTATAGGAAAGTTTTTCTCTGATTTCCCCTTATACCTTTAAAATACCCGATAAATATATACCCAAATCGATCGCTTCTATCAGTGCAAGTGGCTCAGCAGCTAAGGTGCTTTTAACTATACTCTTTATTTTCTTCAATTCCCAGGCTAATGGATAACATTTATCATTTCTTCCCACCAAAAATATAATGAATCCTGCTCGAAAAACCATTGGGCAGATTAGCGGGTGAGGTGTCATTAAAAATGACTAATTTCATTTCTTCTGGGCCACACAAGGCTGGAAACTTGAGTGTACATTTGTCTAAACTCAATTTCTTCAATGTCTTATTTGCTTTCAGCACTTACCCCACAGTAGCATGTTTCAGCATGGTGTTCAATTCCAATACATCATAGCAAGCATCCGGCCTAGTTTGTGTGCACAACCTGTTTAGTTGCCCAATTAAGCTCCTTAAGTGGTCTGCTTCTTCCTTGGTTGCAGAGTCTCCCTTTTGTGAGGATCTGGCCCGATTTATTGGGATCCTATTAACATTCTCTAGGTAAGACTGTTGATTTAGGGTTACCCCCAACTTAGTCTGCCTAACGTCCAACCCTATATATTTAAAAGCTCGGGAACCCGAACTTCCAATTTTAAATTCCTTTAAATTTTATCTACCACAAATTTCTCAAATACCACAGATCCTCCCCACAGAAAATCATCTATATGCATCAAGAAAATGCCTACTAGTTTTTCTTCAGATTACCAATAAAACATTGCTGGATCTGCTTTTATTTGAATACAATCAGCTTTTAGTAGGACGAACCTAACTGAAAAATATCACACCCTGGATGCATCGTTTAGCCCATAAACACATTTGTTTAGCTTCCATAATTTCCCCTCTATCTTTAGCTTCTTTTGGTGGCTTTAAAAATACTCTTTGAAATTTCTTCCCTTGTAAAAATGCTTCTTTGATGTCAATAGACTTATGTTCCCATGAGTGTGTTGATTCTTCCCACTACTCCTTCCTCACTTCACATAACATGTACTTCCCATTACATTCATCAACCCATCTTCATTCCATCTTGCCTTTTGACTAACACTCACTTTCTGAAGCAAAGAATGCACATAATGTCAAGGAGAGGAACAGGATGGGTGGAGGAGTTGTCAACATCACACAGACATTCAAAATATCTTACTGCACAGAAGGAAGCCATTTGGCCCATTCTGCGTGTACTGGCTCTTTGAAAGAGCTATCAGTTAGTCCCATTCCCCTGCTCTTTCCCCATACTTCATCATCTTTTTCTTTTCAAGTATTTATCCAATTCCAATTTGAAAGTTACTGTTGAATCTGCTTCCAACACTCTTTCAGGCAGTGCATTCCAGCTCATGCTGTGTAAAAAAAAAACTCTTAATTTCCCCTCCAGTTCTTTTCCCAATTACCTTAATTTTCTCCCTTCTTTTCTGAAGTCACTGTTGTATAGCAGGGTACAGTTCCACAAAAACTTTCTGCTACTTCTCTACAGTTATCAATGTGTATCTGCCAAGACAGCAAGTGTTGGCAACTGACTCTGGAGAATCACAGCCACACCTGATCTCTGACATTCAGACATGCTCAACAATGGCATCACCATACAGCGATCAGGATTCAAGAAATCTTGGCTATATTCTTCCCTCTACTGAGGCCAGTTGCATGAACCAACTTGCTGCCACAGATAAGTGAACTCAGCAAAGTCCAATGATGGAGTTTGGGACCTTCCTGGTCTGTATGACTTAGATTCATTTGTCCAATTTAGTTTGGACTACAAATGTCAGTCCTATAGAGGAGATTTTTTTTTAATGTAGGGGTGTTGCAATAATCATTTAAATCTTCTGAGCAGCAATGAATATAGCAAATTGGATGGCAAACCAACCTCTTGTTTTGCCTTAACTCAGTGGTAGATCTGTCTCCTCTGAGTGATAAGGTTGTGAGTTCGAGTCCCATTCCAGAGAGTTGAGTACATAATCCAGATTGACACTTCAGTGCAGACTAAGGGACCACTGCACAGCCAGAGGTGCCATCTTTTGGTTGAGATGTTAAACCGAGGCCCCATTTGCCCTCCCAGGTAGACGCCGAAGATCCCATCGCACTATTTAAAGAAGAGCAGGGGAGCTCTGCCGGTGACCCGGCTAACATTTATCCTCAACCAACATCGCTAAAAAACAAATGATCTGGCCATTATCACATTGCTGTTTGTGATATTCCTGTGTGCAATCTGCTTGCATTTTCTACATTACAACAGGGACTAGATTTCAGTAGTACTTCATAGGTTGTCTAGCTACCTGGGATGTCATAAGGTCATAAAATGTGCTATATAAATGCAAATTCTTTCTTGTAAATTGATCTCAAGTAGTTGTTCTGAGTAACCAATGTTCCATATCAAATTGTATGCTCTGTTCAAAATTAAAAGATTTTGATAAGATAAATTTGGAAAACTATTTCCACCAGTCAGAGGGGTCATAACATTAACACCAGCAGCAAAAGATAGGGGCTATTTAAAAAAAAATTGTACAGAGTGTTGTTGAGACATGGAATGGCCAATCAGAAATAATGTGGGAAGCAGAGTCCAGAATTGCTTTTAAAAGAGAAGTGGACAAATACTATAAAAACAAAATCTGGAAAGGGCAAGACAGTGGGACTATGTGGATAGCTCTTTCAGAGAGCTGACACAGGCACAATGGGATGAATGGCTTCCTTCTGTGCAGTAAAGTTCTGATAATTATAGGTATTGGCAACTATTGGAGAAATCAGAGTAATTCATAGAAATCATAGAAAATTTACAACACAGAAGGAGGCCATTTGGCCCATTGTGTCTGTGCCGGTTGACAAAGAGCTATCCAGCCTAATCCCTGCATCAGGTCCATAGCCCTGAAGGTCATGGCTCTTCAAATACGCATCCAAGTACTTTTAAAATGTGGTGAGAGTTTCTGTTTTGGCCACCTTTTCAGACAGTGAGTTCCAGATCCCTACCACCCTCTGTTGAAAAATGTTTAATCTCCCCTCTAATCCTTCTACAAATTACTTTAAATCTATGTCCCTTGGTTTTTGACGCCTCTGCTAAGGTAAATAGGTCATCCCTACTTACTCTATATAGGCCCCTCATAATTTATACACCTCAATTAAGTCATCTCTCAGCCTCCTCTGTTCCAAGAAAAACAACCCTAGCCAATCCAATCTTTCCTCATAGCTACACATCCTCATAAATCTCAGCATCCTCTCCAGTGCAATCACATCTTTCCTGTAATGTGGTAACTAGAAGTACACACAGTACTCAGCTGTGATCTAATTAGTGTTGTTTACAGTTCTAGCATAACCTCCCTGTTCTTATATTCTATGCCTCAGCTAATAAAAGAAAACATGCCGTATACCTACTTAACCACTTTATCGATCTGTCCTGCTACCTTTAAGGATCTGTGGATATTCATTCCAAGGTTCCTCTGTTCCTCCACACTACTCAGAATCCTCCCATTTATTGTTTATTCCCTTGCCTTGTTGCACCTTCCAAAAGACATTGCACTTCACACTTCTTCAGATTGAATTCCATTTTCTACTTTTCTGCCTAAGTGACCAGACCTACAGTTTCCTCCTACAGTCTAAAGTTTTCCTCTTCACTGTCAACCACACAGCAATTTTTGTATCATCTGCAAACTTCTTCATCATTGCCCCTACATTTCAATCTAAATCATTAATATAAACTACAAAAAGCAAGGGACCAAGGACTGAACCCTGCAGAACACCACCGGTATGAGCCTTCCAGTCGCAAAAACACCTGTCAACCAAAACCTTTTGCTTCCTGCCACTAAGCCACTTTTGGGTCCAATTTACCACCCTCCCTTGGGTCCTAAGGGCCTTTACTTTTTGAGCAGCTTGCCATGTGGGACATTGTTAAAAGCCTTGCTGAAATCCATGTAGATCACATCCATTGCACTGCCCTCATCACCCCAATTTGTAACCTCCTCAAAAAATTCAATTGAGTTAGTCAAACATGACCTTCCCTTAACAAATCCATGCTGTCTTTCCTGGATAACAGCAAGAGGATAATGAAGGAAAGGGTAGGGCCTATCTGAGATGTACAAGGGAACCTATACGTGGATGCAGAAGATATGGGCAGGGTTCTTAATGAGTTTTTTTGTCTCCGTCTTCACAAAGGAGAGGGTTGATGCAGACATTGTGTTAAAGAGGAGGAGTGTGAAATATTAGATATGATAAGCATAATGGGAGAGGAAGTACTGGAGGGTCTGACATTCTTGAAAGTGGATAAATTGTCAGGGTCAGATGGATTGCATCCCAGGTTGTTAAAGGAAGCCAGGGAGGAAATAGCAGATGCTCTGAGGATCATCTTCAAATCCTCACTAGATACAGATGAGGTACCAGACGATTGGATGTTGACGAACGTTGTACCATTGTTTAAAGAAGGTGTGGGGGATAGGCCAAATAATTATAGGCCGGTCAGTCTGATCTTGGTGTTGGGTAAATTATTAGAATCAATTCTGAGGGACAGGATAAACTGCCACTTAGAAAGGCATGGATTAATCAGGGATAGTCAGCATGGATTTGTTAAGGGAAGGTCATATCTTACTAACTTGATTGAGTTTTTTGAGAAAGTAACAAGGAGGATTGATGAGAGTAGTGCAGTGGATGTGGTCTACATGGATTTTAGTAAGGCATTTGACAAGGTCCCACATGGCAGACTGGTCAGTAAAATGAAAGCCCTAACGATGCAGGGGAATGTGGCAGGATGGATCCAAAATTGGCTCAGTGACAGGAAACAAAGGGTAGTAGTCGACAGATATTTTTGCGAATGGAGAGCGGTTTCCAGTGGCGTTCCACGGGGGTCAGTGTTGGGTCCCTTGCTGTTTGTGGTATATATTAATGATTTGGACTTAAATGTGGGAGGCACAATTGGGAAATTTGCTGATGACACAACAATTGGCCGTGTAGTTGATAGTGAAGAGGATAGCTGTAGACTCCAGAATGATATCAATGGTTTAGTTGAGTGGGCGGAAAAGTGGCAAATGGAATTCAATCCAGAAAAGTGTGAGGTAATGCATTTGGGGAGGGCAAACAAAGCAAGGGGATACACAATAAACAGAAGGATATTGAGCGGGGTAGAAGAAATGAGAGACCTTGGAGTGCATGTCCACAGGTCCCTAAAGGTGGAAGGACAGGTAGATAAAGTGGTGAAGAAGGCATATGGAATGCTTTCCTTTATTGGCCAAGGTATAGAATACAAAAGCAGGGCTGTAATGCTGAAACTGTATAAAATGCTGTTTAGGCCACAGCTGGAGTATTGCGTACAGTTCTGGTCACCACATTACAGGAAAGACATAATTGCTCTGGAGAGAGTACAGAGCAGATTTACAAGAATGTTGCCAGGGATTGAAAGTTGCAGCTATGGGGAAAGATTGGATAGAACAGAGGAGGCTGAGGGGTGATGACTTAATTGAGATATACAAAGTTATGAAGGGCCTAGATAGAGTAGACAGGAACGACCTGTTTCCTCTAGCAGAGAGGTCAATTACCAGGGAGAACAGATTTAAGGTGATTGGTAGAAGGATTAGAGGAGACATGAGGAAAAACCTTTTCATCCAGAGGTTGGTGAGTGTCTGGAATTCACAGCCAGGTACGGTGGTGGAGGTAAAAACCCTCAATTCTTTTAAAAAGGTACCTGTACATGCACCTGAAGTGCTGTAACCTGCAAGGCTATGTACCAAGTGGTGGGATTAGTGGGATTAGATTGGGCGGCTAGTTTCTTTTGTCCGGCACGGAAATGATGGGCTGAATGGCCTCCTTGTGTGCCATAATTTTTCTATGGTTCTAACCGAAGTTAAGCTAACTGGCCTATACTTACTCGGATTATCCCTTCCTCACTTTTTAAACAATAGTAAAATGTTGGCAGGGCTCTAATCTTCTGGCACCACTCCCGTAGCTGGAGAGGATTGAAATGTGATGGTCAGAGTCTCCGCAATTTCCTTCTTTGCTTCTTTTAACAATCTGTGATATATTTCGTCTGGGCCTGGTGATTTATCTACTTTCAAAAATGTCCAACCCTTTAATACTTCTCTTAACAATGTTTATCACATTCAATATTTCACACTCTTTCTCAACTGCGACAGGAGCTGCATTTTACATGGAACTACATAGGGTCTACAGCACAGAAACCAGCCACATAAATGCTGTGACTATAAGAGCAGGCCAGAGGATGGATATTCTGCAGCAAGTAACTCACCTGCTGACTCCCCAAAGCCTTTCTGCCACCTACAAGGCACAAATCAGGGCTGTGATGGAATAATTTCAACACTCAAGAAGCTCAACACTATTCAGGACAAAGTAGCCCACTTGATTGGCAAACCAACCACCACCTTAAACATTCACTCCCTCCATCACTGGCATAGCGTGGCTGCAGTGTGTACCATCTAGAGGATTCACTGCAGCAATTCACCAAAGCTTCGTTGACAGGGTCTCCCAAATCCACGACTTCTACCACCTAGAAGGACAAGGTCAATAGGTGCATGGGAACACCACCATCTGCAAGTTCCCCTCCTATTCACACAGCATCCTGGCTTGGAAATCATAGAATGGTTACAGCACAGAAAAGGCCATTCGGCCCATCGTGTCCATGCCAGCGCTCTGCAAGAGCAACTCAGCGATTCCCACTCCCTGCCTTTTCCTTGTAGCCCTGCAAATTTTTTCCCTTCAGGTAATTATCCATTCCCTCTTGAATTTGCCTCCACCATACTCTCAGGCAGTGCATTTCAGATCCTGACTCCTTGCTATGTAAAAATGCTTTTCCTCTTCTCGCCTTTGGTTTTTTGGCCATTCACCTTAAATTGCCGCCCTCTGGTGCTCCACACTTCCACCAATGGGAACAGTTCTTCTCTATCTACTCTGCCCAGACCCCTCATGATTTTGAACACTTTTACTAAATCTCCTCTCAACCTTCTCTTTCCTGAGAACAGTCCCAGCTTCTCCAAACCATCCTCCAAACTGAAGTCCCTCATCTCTGCAACCATTCTCGTAAATCTTTTCTACATCATCTCTAATGCCTTCCCATACTTCCTAAAGTGTGGTGCCCAGAATTGGACACAGTACTCCAGTTGAGGCCAAACTAGTGTTTTATAGAAGTTCGCTATAGCCACTTTGATTTTGTATTCTATGCCTCTATTTATAAAGCCCAGGATTCCATATGCTTTACTAACATCTTTCTCAACCTGCCCTGCCACCTTCAATGATTTGCACACATAGACCCTCAGGTCCCTCTGCTCCTGCACCCCTTATCGAGTTGTATCCTTTATTTTGTGTTGCCTCGCCTCATTCTTGCTACCAAAATGTATCACTTCACACTTTTCTGCATTTAATTTCATCTGCCACAGTCTACCCATTCCACCAGTCTGTCTATGTCCTCTTGAAGTTTATCACTATCCTCCTCATAGTTCACAATACTTCCAAGTTTTGTGTAATCGCAAATTTTGAAATTGTGCCCTGCACACCCAAGTCCAGGTCACTAATATAGATCAAGAAGAGCAGTGGTCCTAGTACCAACCCCTGTTGAATCCCACTGTAAACCTTCCTCCAGTCCAAAAAACAACCAACCATTCACCACTACGCTTTGTTTCCTGCCACTCAGTCAACTTTGTATACATGCTGCCACTGTCTCTTTTATTGCACGGGCTTTAATTTTGCTAACAAGCCTGTTATGTGGCACTTTATGAAATGCCTTTTGGAAGTCCATATACACCATATCAACTGCATTACTGTCATCAACCCTCTGTGTTACCTCATCAAAAAACTCAATCAAGATAATCTATCACCATTCCTTCAGCATCGCTAGGTCAAAATAAGAACATAAAAAAAAGAAACAGGAGTAGACCATTCAACCCCTCAAGCCTGCTCTGCCATTCAATACGAACATGCCTGATCTTCTACCTCAACGGCATTTTCCAGCACACTTCTCATATCCCTTGATTACCGGAGAGATCAAAAATCTATCGACCTTAGTCTTGAATATACTCAATGTTCCAGCATCCACAACCCACTGGAGCAGAAAATTCGAAAGATTCACAATCCTCTGAGTGAAGACATTTCTGCTCATCTCAGTCCTCAAGGATCAGCCCCTTATCCTGAGATTGTGCCCCCATGTTCCAGATTCCCCAGCCAAGGAAACCACCCTGTCAAGCCCGTTCAGAATCTTGTATGTTTCAATGAGATCACCTCTCATTCTGCTAAACTGATGAGAGTATAGGCTCAATTTACTCAGCCTGTCATCATAGGCCATCCCAGAGGCCAGTCTGGTGAACCTTTGCTGTACTGCCTCCAAGGCAAGTATATCCTTCCTTAGAAATGGAAACCAAAATTGCACATAGTACTTCAGGTGTGGTCTCACTAAAGCCCCATACAATAGTCGCAAGATTTCCTTGTTCTTGTACTCCAATCACCTTGCAATAAAGGCTAACATGTTGTTTGCCTTCTTGATTGCTTGCTGTACCTGCATGTTAACTTTCTGTGTTCTTGATGTGAGTACATCCAAGTCTCTCTGATCGACATTTAAAAGTTTCACACCTTTCAAAAATATTCCGTTTTTCCATTCTTACTATCAAAGTGAATAACCTCACACTTCCCCACATCTGCCACCTTGTTGCCCACTCACTTAACCTGTCTATATTTCTTTGCAGCCTCTTTGTGTCCTCCTCACAGCTTACATTCCCAGCTAAATTTGTATCATCAGCAAACCTGGATACATTACTCTCAGTCTCTTGATCTAAGTCATTAATATAGATTGTAAATAGCTGAGGGATGGGGCCATTCTGGACCTGGTATTGGGGAATGAGCCCGGCCAGGTGGTCGAAGTTTCAATGGGGGAGCATTTCAGAAGCAGTGACCGTAATTCCATAAGTTTTAAGGTACTTGTGGATAAGGATAAGAGTAGTCCTCGGGTGAAGGTGCTAAATTGGGGGAAGGCTAATTATAACAATATTAGGCAGGAACTGAAGAATTTAGATTGGGGGCGGCTGTTTGAGGGTAAATCAACATCTGACGTGTGGGAGTCTTTCAAACGTCAGCTGATTAGAATCCAGGACCAGCATGTTCCTGTGAGGAAGAAAGACAAGTTTGGCAAGTTTCGGGAAGCTTGGATAACACGGGATATTGTGAGCCTAGTCAAAAAGAAAAAGGAAGCAGTTGTAAGGGCTGGAAGGCTAGGAACAGATGAAGCACTTGAGGAATATAAAGACAGTAGGAAGGAACTTAAGCATGGAGTTAGGAGGGCTAAAAGGGGTCATGAAAAGTCATTGGCAAACAGGATTAAGGAAAATCCCAAGGCTTTTTGTACATATATAAAGAGCAAGAGGGTAACCAGGGAAAGGGTTGGCCCACTCAAGGACAGAGTTGGGAATCTATGCGTGGAGCCAGAGGAAATGGGTGAGGTGCTAAATGAGTACTTTGCATCCGTATTCACCAAGGAGAAGGACTTGGTGGATGATGAGCCTAGGGAAGGGAGTGCAGATAGTCTCAGTCATCTCATTATCAAAAAGGAGGAGGTGTTGGGTGTCTTGCAAAGCATTAAGGTAGATAAGTCCCCAGGGCCTGATGGGATCTACCCTAGAATACTGAGGGAGGCAAGGGAAGAAATTGCTGGGGCCTTGACAGAAATCTTTGCATCCTCATTGGCTACAGGTGAGGTCCCAGAGGACTGGAGAATAGCCAGTGTTGTTCCTTTGTTTAAGAAGGGTGGTAAGGGTAATCCAGGAAATTATAGGCCGGTGAGCCTTACGTCAGTGGTAGGGAAACTATTAGAGAGGATTCTTCGGGACAGCATTTACTCCCATTTGGAAACAAACGAATTTATTAGCGAGAGACAGCATGGTTTTGTGAAGGGGAGGTCATGTCTTACTAATTTGATTGAGTTTTTTGAGGAAGTGACGAAGATGATTGATGAGGGAAGGGCAGTGGATGTTATCTATATGGACTTCAGTAAAGCCTTTGACAAGGTCCCGCATGGCAGACTGGTGCAAAAGGTGAAGTTACACGGGATCAGAGGTGAGCTGGCAAGATGGATACAGAACTGGCTCGGTCACAGAAGACAGAGGGTAACAGTAGATGGGTGTTTTTCTGAATGGAGTGATGTGACTAGTGGTGTTCCGCAGGGATCAGTGCTGGGACCTTTGCTGTTTGTAGTATATATAAATGATTTGGAGGAAAATGTAGCTGGTCTGATTAGTAAGTTTGCGGACGACACAAAGGTTGGTGGAGTTGCGGATAATGATGAGGATTGTCAGAGGATACAGCAGGATATAGATCGGTTGGAGACTTGGGCGGAGAGATGGCAGATGGAGTTTAATCCGGACAAATGTGAGGTAATGCATTTTGGAAGGTCTAATGCAGGTGGGAGGTATACAGTAAATAGCAGAACCCTTAGGAGTATTGACAGGCAGAGAGATCTGGGCGTACAGGTCCACAGGTCACTGAAAGTGGCAACGCAGGTGGATAAGGTAGTCAAGAAGGCATACGGCATGCTTGCCTTCATCGGTCGGGGCATAGAGTATAAAAATTGGCAAGTCATGTTGCAGCTGTACAGAACTTTAGTTAGGCCACACTTAGAATATTGCGTGCAATTCTGGTCGCCACACTACCAGAAGGACGTGGAGGCTTTGGAGAGGGTACAGAGGAGGTTTACCAGGATGTTGCCTGGTCTGGA
This sequence comes from Heterodontus francisci, assembly GCF_036365525.1. Lineage (NCBI taxonomy): Eukaryota > Metazoa > Chordata > Chondrichthyes > Heterodontiformes > Heterodontidae > Heterodontus > Heterodontus francisci. The sequence continues at coordinate 123,402,674 of NC_090371.1, read as the reverse complement.
GGGCATTAGCTATGAGGAGAGGTTGGATGAACTCGGATTGTTTTCACTGGAATGACGGAGGTGGAGGGGGAGGTGGAGGGGCGACATGATAGAGGTTTACAAAGTTATGAGCGGCATGGACAGAGTGGATAGTCAGAAGCTTTTTCCCAGGGTGGAAGAGTCAGTTACTAGGGGACATAGGTTTAAGGTGCGAGGGGCAAAGTTTAGAGGGGATGTGCGAGGCAAGTTTTCTACACAGAGGGTGGTGAGTGCCTGGAATTTGCTGCCAGGGGAGGTGGTGGAAGCAGATACGATAGCGACGTTTAAGAGACATCTTGACAAATATATGAATAGGATGGGAATAGAGGGATACAGACCCTGGAAGTGCAGAAGGTTTTAGTTTAGGCAGGCATCAAGATCGGCGCAGGCTTGGAGGGCCGAATGGCCTGTTCCTGTGCTGTACTGTTCTTTGTTCTTTGTTCTTTGAGATCCCAGCACTGACCTTGCGGCACTCCACTTGTTACATTGCCTTTGTTACAAGCTCCAATTATTTCTTGCTAAATGACCAATGGCATGATTACCGTGAGAGGGCCTTTAAACTACTCCCATCAGTGTTTTCTGACCTTTGTTATTCCTAATCTCCGCGCATACTGATTCTACTTCCTGATCTTCCAAGCCAAGATCCTTCCTCACTACTGTCCTTAAGTCATCCTTTGCTAAGTGGGCTACATCTCCTTCTTTTCCATTCTGTCTGTCTTTTTGAAATGTTGTGTATCCTGGAATATTTTTCCCCAACTTTGGTCACCTTGTAATCATGTCTCCAAGATCAAAACCATTTATCTCCATTTGTGCCACTAGTTCATCTGTATTATTACAAATGCTTTGCACATTCAGTTAAAGAGCCTTTAATGTTATTTTACTACTATTCTTTGCATGGATATTATTTGCTGATGTAATATTACTGTTAAACTCTCTGTCCCTTTCTGTTCCACTCTGCTTGTCTTTATCCAAATTGCTACTCAGCTCTATTGTCTCGACTTTAGTCTTTAGATTTCTAAATCTCTCTTCACCTGGCCCCTCCCTCCACCGTCTGGAAGCTTGGAACTCCCTACCTAACAGCATGGTGGGAGTAACATCACCACATGGACAGCAACCGTTCGGGAAGGCAGCTCACCATCACCTTCCCAAGTGTAAATATGGATGGAAAATAAATGCTGGCCTTGTGAGCGGCAACCACATTCTGAAAAAAAAACACAAAAAGGCCATTTGGACCTACTGGTCTATGCCAGTATTTAAGCTCCACAAGCGCCGCCTTTCATCCCTCTTCACCTAACCCTATCAACATATCCTTCTATTCCTTTTTCTGTCATATCCTTATCTAGCTTTCCCTTAAACACATCAATGCTATTTGCCTCATCTACCTTCTTGTAGCGAGTTCCACATTCTAACCATTCACTGGGTAAAGAGGTTACTCCTGTATTCCTTATTAGATTTATTCGTGACTTTTATTTTTATGACCCCTAGTTTTGGAATCCCTTATAGGAGACCACAAACTGCACGCTAAACAAATGTGTATTAAAAAATAGAAGAAAAGTGAGTTATCACTTCTCTCAGAAATATGACAAAGCATTTTATATCCAATGAATCACATTGAAATTCAGCACCATCATGTGAGTAGTTGTGACAAACATTTTGTATGCAGGAAGATGCTTCAGACAGATGAATGACCAGTTCTGTTGCTGATTGAAAGAGGAATGTTGGCCTAAATACACATGCACTCCCTTTGTACTGAACCACAGAGGTACACAGCATAACTCTATAGGTGCAAGAGCATTTGACTTTGGTCTTGGCAAGGTACCATATCATTAAATAATTAAAACTTAGCACATAGGAGCAAATCAAGATGCCAACACCTTACTTTGAACATTTAATTCTCCTTTAACCGGCCTGCGTTATAGGCCTTCAGCTTTATGTTCAATCAAATTGGTGAAATTACCATTGAAAATATCTGAATGAAGACAATTAGAAAGTTTATATAAAATCTATGTTCAATATGTACCATCTGCACAACATTTATGTATTATTTCTGCTCCATGTAGATTTGTTCAAGATTTAGCCAGACATCACTTATTTCTCCTGTAGCCTCCCTCATCTGAGCAAATACATCACGAGCCTCACACCTATGTCCTTTGTATGCCAATACAGTGTCGATGCTGTTAGCCTTCACTCAATCAGAGCAGGATGCTGCGGAGCTGACTGGCCCTGGCATCGTCAACAGCATCGGGGGTAAGGCGAGGCGAGCAGTTTACCTCAGCAGGATGTCTGGATATTACTTGTAATCCTTCATACACCTCAGCAAATATGCAGGACGCTTCACATCTTCAAGCTCTATTCTCAAGACTACAGGCTGCAAATGTCCAACTTCTATCTGCCATCCTAACTCATCCCATTTCTCTTTCTTTTCAGTTCTTCTCAGCATCATGATGCTCCTGCACAGCAAGACATCCCAGAGGAGGACAGTCCTGCTGCAGCTGCAACATCACTTGTTCCATCACTTCCAGGCATCAGCTCAGGTATTGGCACTCTGTGTGGGTTAGATAATGAGACAGAAGGGTCTACAAATGGTGAAACATCCAGCACCAGTGAGTAGCAACAGGTACTGGAGGCAGGGGCAGCCCAGGAGATAGCTTTAGAGTGGGTGAGGTCCTCTCCCAGCTTTGTTGCAGAGGATAGAGATGAGGACATTATGGGCCCAGCCATGAAAAGAAAATTGCTGGCCTCAGGTAAGCTTTTATCCGAGATATCGGAAGGCGTTTTAAGGAGTTTTAGCACTACGACTGAGAATATGGAGGATTCCACTTCCAGCCTCTGTGGTGTAGTATCACATGGCAGTTTACTCTGGAGAGTTTAGTCACCACAAGGAACACTACAGCTGTGTCCTCATAACAGGAGTCCATGTTCACATGCTTTGCAGCTTTGGTGGAAGCTTAAATGACTGGCTTGCAGGCTCTGGGCTCCAGCATGGAGAGATAGGTGTGCACCGGGGACAGACCAAATAGATAATAGTACCAAATAGATAAGAGCTTTTAAGAGGTTGCTAATATTCTGCAGTGTGTCTCCCCCAGATTAGTGGATGTGATGAGCCACAGTCCCACAAGAGTGGCAGTGGCATGATAGGAGTGGTATGTGTTGGCCTCTCTCAGGATGTCAGCACATCTGTTCCTTTGCCAACCCCTCAACCAATATCCATCATGGTGCCAGCATGCTAGCTGGGCCAGACTGCCCAGCAGGAACTGAGGTACAGCTATTCAGAGTCAGGCTTTCAGAAGCTCGAGCACCAGGAAGGCACTGGCCACAAGCATCTACAGGGTTCCAACCCGAGGAACAGTAATCTTCCACCAGTTTTGCTGAGGTCACTAGAGAGCCCTGATGACAACATCCGGGTAGTCAACGGTAACCCGGTCTTGTGAGAAGCCAGACACTGCTGCAAATTCTTAAACGCATCCTGTTAACTTCTGTGGTCAATGAGGAAGGTGTATTGCTCAGCCCTGGCAAACAGATGTCAGACACCTGCTTACTGCTGTTATGTATTGCAGACTAGGATAGACAGTTGATGTCCTTTATAGCAGATGGAAAAGAGCTGGTGGCAAAATAGTTAAGGGCGGTGATGACTATGAGAGCCAGTAGCAAAGCATGTTGCCCCCTTCGTCCAGCAGGCAGGATGTTTTAGAAGGTTGCAGTAGTCTAAGAAAGCCTGTCTAGCGAAGTGCACCTTCCCCTTGCACTGTCCGTCAGTGACGTCCAAAAAAATCCTCTTGGCCTGTTCATCCTGTGTGCTGGATATGGCATCCCACTCATCCTATGGGTTCCTCCTCACCTGCTGTCTTTTGACAGGCACAACTGAGACATCAGCTGTAAAGTAGGTTGAACCGATTTTACAAGTGACAATTTCTGAGCTGGATTCCCTCACCTTTCTTGAACACAGACTCTTTGAATTAAGTAACATTCTTAGAATCATAGAATAGTGTAGCACAGAAGGCGGCTATTCAGCCCATCGAGACAGTGCCAGCAGGTTCAAAGAGCATTCCAGTTAGTCCCACTCCCCTGCTCTTTCCCATATCCCTGCAATTCTTTCTTTTGAATGTATTTATCAAATTCCTTTTTGAAGGGTATTATCAAAGCTGGGCCCACCAGCCTTTTAGGCAGTGCATTTCAAATCCTAACCACTCACTGTGTAAAAAAGTTTCTCTCATATTGCTGCTGCTTCTTTTGCTAATCACCTTTATTCTGTGGCCTTTGGTTATCGATCCTTAAGTAGGACTTTATCAGGCAGGTGCAGCCACAATTTATCTTCTACCTCTGACACTCTGCCCTTAAAGTTACATTGTACTTGGTTGAACACACATTACACCTGCTGGGTAAAAGTTCTTACAGACGAATAGAATAAATAAAAATCTCCTTCTGATTAACACAGAGTGACTAAGAAAAACTGCAACTTCTACCAAAGACAAAGAAGAGCTCTGTGTCTGAGTGACCCATGCGTCAGAAGGGCTTGCACATTTTTGAGTTAATCATCCCCAAAAAATCAATACTGAAGCATCGATCTCCAGTTCGGTCAGCTCCACTTTTACAACCCCTTTTCCTTACAGCCTTATTGAAGTAAAGGGATCTCACATATAGCGCTTCTTCCCTGGATCTGAATCAAGAATAATGACTATGACATATTTACTTAAAAGCCTTCAATAACTATTTTACTCCCGGCGCTCAGTACAACAGCTGAACTCTATATTGTATGGGCATCGTCATGTATAAGAACATTCGAACATATGAATTAGGAGCAGGAGTAGGCCACTCGGCTCCTCGAGCCTGCTCCGCCATTCAATAAGATCATGGCTGATCTGATTGTAACCTCAACTCCACATTCCAGCCTATCCCCGATAACCTTTCACCCCCTATCTACCTCTGCCTTAAAAATATTTAAAGATTGTGCATTCCACTGTCTTTTGACGAAGAGAATTCCAAAGACGCTGAGAGTAAACGTTTCTCCTCATCTCGGTCTTAAATGGGCAACCCCTTATTTTTAAACAGTGACCCCTAGTTCGCAGCAGTGAGAGCGGGAACAGGCGAGAGGAGCCGGGAGATAAAAGGAGCCGAAGCCAGAGACCAGAAGCAGCAGCGAGAGCGCTCTGTTCTGTTCTGTTCTGTGGACCTGCTTGACCAGCAAAAAATGAAGTGTGACATCACAGGAGAGCTGGTAAGTGATTGGTGGGTAATTCTTCCATTTGAGCAGCGGGAGCAGTGAGAGCATGAGCCAGGGGGCAGCCGGCAGGGTAAGTTGAGCTATAAAGTACTTACCTCGTGATTCGGCAGACGCGGACACGGGGACTGCTGGGTAAGTGAACTTATATATTCAGGCAGTGGCTAAACCTGAAACACTACATGTGTAGAGTCTCCCACCCATCCTCCTCCTCCAACCAAAAAAAAAGGACTCTTGTGTGGAGGGTTTGGTAAGGTAAGGTTTTCCTTTATTTTATTTTTTAAAAATCTCCTTTGTCAATTTAGAGCAGAGGGGATAGAAGCTAGGGCAGTTGCATGCTCCTCTTGCAGGATGTGGGAGGTAAGGGTCACCACTTGTGTCCCTGCTGACTTCACCTGTGAGATGTGCACCCAACTCCAGCTCCTCACAGACCGCGTTAGGGAACTGGAGCTGGAGCTGGATGAACTTCGGATCATTCAGGAGGCTGAGGGGGTGATAGAGAGCAGTTATAGGGAAGTAGTGACACCTAAGTTACAGGATAACGGTAGCTGGGTGACCGTCAGAGGAGGGAAAGGGAGTAGGCGCACAGTGCACAGGATCCCCTGTGGCCGTTCCCCTCAATAATAAGTATACCGTTTTGGATACGGTTGGGGGGGACAACCTACCAGGGGAAAGCCGCAGCGGCCAGGTCTCTGGCACTGAGCCTGGCTCTGTGGCTCAGAAGGGAAGGGGGGAGAATAGGAGAGCGATAGTGATAGGCGATTCAATGGTTAGAGGAACGGACAGGAGATTCTGTGGTCGCGAACGAGACTCCCGGATGGTATGTTGCCTCCCGGGTGCCAGGGTCAGGGATGTCTCAGATCGAGTCGACAGGATTCTTAAGCGGGAGGGGGAGCAGCCAGAAGTCGTGGTACACATCGGTATCAATGACATAGCTAGGAAAAGGGATGAGGACCTGAAAAGCGAATATAGGGAGTTAGGTTGGAAGCTAAAAGGCAGGACGAGCAGAGTAGTAATCTCAGGATTGATACCGGTGCCACGTGCTAGTGAGGCTAGAAACAGAGATCGAGTGCAGCTGAACACGTGGCTACAGAGCTGGTGTAGGAGGGCGGGCTTCAGATATGTGGATCATTGGGATACCTTCTTGGGAAGGTGGGACCTGTACAAGAAGGACGGGTTGCATCTGAACTGCACCAATATCCTGGGCGGGAGGTTTGCTAGCGCTCTTCGGAAGGGTTTAAACTAGTTTGGCAGGGGGATGGGAACCGGAGCTATGGATCAGTGGATGGGGAAGCTGTTGAACAGGCAGATACAAAGTGCAGAGAGTCTGTGAGGAAGGTTAGACAGTTGACAGGGCAAAGTTGCAGCCAGTATGATGGGTTGAAGTGTGTCTATTTTAATGCAAGAAGTGTCAGGAATAAGGGTGATGAACTTAGAGCATGGATCAGTACTTGGAGCTACAATGTTGTGGCCATTACGGAGACTTGGATATCACAGGGGCAGGAATGGATGTTGGATGTTCCGGGGTTTAGATGTTTCAAAAGGAATTGGGAGGGAGGTAAAAGAGGTGGGGGAGTGGCATTGCTAATCAGGGATAGCATCACAGCTGCAGAAAGGGAGGTCGTCGAGGAGGGTTTGTCTACTGAGTAAGTATGGGTGGAAGTCAGAAACAGAAAAGGAGCAGTCACTTTATTGGGAGTTTTCTATAAACCCCCCAATAGCAACAGAGACACGGAGGAACAGATTGGGAGGCAGATTTTGGAAAGGTGCAGAAGTAACAGGGTTGTTGTCATGGGTGACTTCAACTTCCCTAATATTGATTGGAACCTCCTTAGTGCAAATAGTTTGGATGGAGCAGATTTTGTCAGGTGTGTCCAGGAAGGTTTCCTGACTCAATATGTAGATAGGCCGACTAGAGGGGAGGCTATGTTGGATTTGGTGCTTGGCAACGAACCAGGCCAGGTGGCAGATCTCTCGGTGGGAGAGCATTTCGGTGATAGTGATCACAACTCCCTGACCTTTACTATAGTTTATGGAGAGGGACAGGAGCAGACGGGATGGGAAAATGTTTAATTGGGGGAGGGGGAATTACAATACTATTAGGCAGGAACTGGGGAGCTTAAATTGGGAACAGATGTTCTCAAGGAAATGCACGACAGAAATGTGGAGGTTGTTTAGGGAGCACTTGCTGCGACTGCTGGATAGGTTTGTCCCAATGAGGCAAGGAAGGGATGGTCGGGTGAAGGAACCTTGGATGACAAGAAATGTGGAACAGCTAGTCAAGAGGAAGAAGGAAGCTTACTTAAGGTTGAGGAAGCAAGGATCAGACAGGGCTCTAGAGGGTTACAAGGTAGCCAGGAAGGAACTGAGGAATGGACTTAGGAGAGCTAGAAGGGGACATGAAAAAGTCTTCGCGGGTAGGATTAAGGAAAATCCCAAGGCGTTCTACACTTATGTGAGGAACAAGAGGATGGCCAAAGTGAGGGTAGGGCCGATCAGGGATAGTGGAGGGAACTTGTGCCTGGAGTCGGAGGAGGTAGGGGAGGTCCTTAATGAATACTTTGCTTCAGTATTCACTCGTGAGAGGGACCTCGTCGTTTGTGAGGACAGCGTGAAACAGGCTGATATGCTCGAACAGGTTGATGTTAAGAAGGAGGATGTGCTGGAAATTTTGAAAGACATGAGGACAGATAAGTCCCCGGGGCCAGACGGGATATACCCAAAGTTATTACGGGAAGCGAGGGAATAGATTGCCGCGCCTTTGGCGATGATCTTTGCGTCCTCACTGTCCACTGGAGTAGTACCAGATGATTGGAGGGTGGCAAATGTTATTCCCTTGTTCAAGAAAGGGAATAGGGATAACCCTGGGAATTACAGCCCAGTCAGTCTTACATTGGTGGTAGGCAAATTATTGGAGAGGATTCTGAGAGACAGGATGTATGATTATTTGGAAAAGCATAGTTTGATTAGAGATAGTCAGCATGGCTTTGTGAGGGGCAGGTCATGCCTCACAAGCCTTATTGAATTCTTTGAGGATGTGACAAAACACATTGATGAAGGAAGAGCAGTGGATGTGGTGTATATGGATTTTAGCAAGGCGTTTGATAAGGTTCCCCATGGTAGGCTCATTCAGAAAGTAAGGAGGCATGGGATACAGGGAAATTTGGCTGCCTGGATACAGAATTGGCTGGCCCATAGAAGACAGAGGGTGGTAGTAGATGGAAAGTATTCAGCCTGGAGCTCAGTGACCAGTGGTGTTCTGCAGGGATCTGTTCTGGGACCTCTGCTCTTTGTGATTTTTATAAATGACTTGGATGAGGAAGTGGAAGGCTGGCTTAGTAAGTTTGCCGATGACACAAAGGTTGCTGGAGTTGTGGATAGTGTGGAGGGCAGTTGTAGGTTGCAACGGGACATTGACAGGATGCAGAGCTGGGCTGAGAAGTGGCAGATGGACTTCAACCTGGAAAAGTGTGAAGTGATTCATTTTGGAAGGTCGAATTTGAATGCAGAATACAGGCTTAAAGACAGGATTCTTGGTAGTGTGAAGGAACAGAGGGATCTTGGGGTCCACGTCCATAGATCCCTCAAAGTTGCCACCCAAGCTGATAAGGTTGCTAAGAAGGCGTATGGGGTGTTGGCTTTCATTAACAGGGGGATTGAGTTTAAGAGCCGCGAGGTTATGCTGCAGCTCTATAAAGCCCTGGTTAGACCACACTTGGAATATTGTGTTCAGTTCTGGTCGCCTCATTATAGGAAGGATGTGGAAGCTTTAGAGAGGGTGCAGAGGAGATTTACCAGGATGCTGCCTGGACTGGAGGGCATGTCTTATGAAGAAAGGTTGAGGGTGCTCGGGCTTTTCTCATTGGAGCGAAGAAGGATGAGAGGTGGCTTGATAGAGGTGTACAAGATGATGAGAGGCATAGATAGAGTGGATAGCCAGAGACTTTTTCCCAGGGCGGAAAGGGCTATCACCAGGGGACATAATTTTAAGGTGATTGGAGGAAGGTTTAGGGGAGATGTCAGAGGTAGGTTCTTTACACAGAGCGTGGTGGGTGCGTGGAATGCACTGCCAGCGGTGGTAGTAGAAGCAGATACATTAGGGACATTTAAGCGACTCTTGGATAGGTACATGGATGATAGTAGAATGAAGGGTATGTAGGGAGTTTGATCTTAGAGTAGGTTAAAGGGTCGGCACAACATCGTGGGCCGAAGGGCCTGTACTGTGCTGTACTGTTCTATGTTCTATGTTCTATGTTCTAGATTCTCCCACAAGGGGAAACATCCTTGCCACATCCATCCTGTCAAGACCCCTCAGGATCTTATATGTTTCAATCAAGTCTCCTCTTACTCTTTTAAACTCCAGCGGATACAAGCCTAGCCTGGTCAACCTTTCCTCATAAGACAATCCGCCCATTCCAGGTATTAGTCTAGTAAACTTTCTCTGAACTGCTCCCAATGCATTTCCATCCTTCCTTAAATAAGGAGACCAATACTGTACACAGTACTCCAGATGTGGTCTCACCAATGCCCTGTATAACTGAAGCATAACCTCCCTACTTATGTATTGTATTTCCCTCGCAATAAACAATAACATTATGTTAGCTTTTCTAATTTCTTGCTGAACCTGTATACTAACCTTTTGTGATTCATGCACTAGGACACCCAGATGCCTCTGCATCTCAGAGCTCTGCAATCTATCACTATTTAGATAATATGCTTTTTTATTCTTTCTGCCAAAATGGACAATTTCACATTTTCCCACATTATACTCCATTTGCCAGATCTTTCCCCACTCACTTAACCTATCTATATCCCTTTGTAGCCAGTGGTGCAGTTTACAATGTATTTCCCATACAAGTTTCAAAGGCATCCCTTTGGGCAATTTTATGGGCCACTGTTCTTACATAGCACAAGTGCCTAAAACAGTTTGCATTTATAAGTTGCTTCCCAGTCACTATATTAATTTTGGATTGTAGTCACTGTTGGTGGTGCTGGTTGAGGAATGAATACTGGTCAAAACCTAGGAGAACATCTCTGCTTTGAATAGCGCAATTGACTCTTTGATATTCACCTGAACTGGTAGAGGGGGCCTGAGTTTAACATCTCATCCAAAAGGCTGCAGCGTCAGATCACCTAAGGTCCCAAATTGGCATCCCTACTACATTAAAATAGAATAGGTAGGCAATTAGCATGACTCGCATTGTTTATTGCCAGCTCCGCAAATCGGGGTGTCAATATCTCACATTGTTGTCACTACCTAGAGGCAGCCTGGACCTCTTAAAGGGGAGGTGCACTTTGGCTTCAGGCAACCGTGACTGATGGTTTCTCATATGGCAGGCAGAGCAAAAGCAGCCAATGCCCCCATTTTTATGATGTTGCATTTGAGGTTTTGTTGGAAGAAGTTGGCAGGAGGAGGAATGTTTTCTTTCCACCAAGTGGCAGGAAGATATCCAGGCAAGCTGCTTGGCACAAGTGGGTAGAGGTGGCTGTGCATATGGCTGCCTGAAGCATCATCCCCAGGTGTTGTTTGTAATGCTCACAAACATTCAATGATCTCACAAGGCAAGTTATGGTAATCCTCTCAACTCATATTTCTCATTACTCTCTTCTTAGCTTTTATCTACCTTTAGCCCCAGTACCATCAAATATTTTCTCTCCTGCTTCTCATCACTTTCCTCCAATTGTTACTGAACTCCACTCCTTCTGCTTCTCCTCTGACATTCTGCACCCTCTACTGTCCTTACTATTCCTCCCCTCACCTCTTCACATCACTGCCATCTTTCACACACCAACAACACTATTCTATCCTAATAGGCACATCATCAAAACATCTCAATATTTTAAAATGACTTGCATTCTTGCAGGACAAGCTTGGATGCAATAAGAGGAAACGTGGCAACTGGAGAGCCTGGAAGACAAATCTGCAAGGTTTCTACCCATCTTATCCTCGTTACCTTTTCACTTAAATCTCACCCCCAGACACTATGCACAACAAATTTCTGTTGCTTTCAGAAGCCATGCATCTGTCTCCACTCACCCCTGTCATTAAATGCTAATCTGTGTCACTTTCTTCCAGTTGGTTCCGCCAGCGCCACTTGGCTATTACATCATTACATTACAAACAAGCAGAGTCAACATGGTTTTGTAAAAGGAATATTTTATTTGACAATTTTTTAAGGTTCTTGGAGGATCTAACAAGCAAGGTGGATAAAGGGGAACCAGTAGATGTAGTGTATTTGGGCATGTGAATTTCCAAAAGGGTATTTGATAAGGTACCACATAAAATGCTACTGCATAAGATGAAAGCTCATGGTGTTGGGGGAATATATGAGCATGGATAGAAGATTAGCTAACTAACAGGAAACAGAAAATTGGGATAACTGTAACTAATGGGGTGCCACAGGCATAAACGATGGGGTTTCAAATATTTACAATCAATATTAATGACTTTGATGAAGGGACTGACTGTTTTATGGCCAAATTTGCTGATGATACAAAGATAGATAGGAAAGCAAGTTGTGAAGAGGGCACAAAGAGTCTGCAAAGGGATAGAGATAGGTTAAGTGAGTGGACAAAAATTTGGCAGATGGAGTATAATATGGGAAACTGTAAGATTGTCCACTTTGGTGGGAAGAACAGAAAAGCAGAATGTTATTGAAATGGAGAGAGACTGCAGAATGCTGTGGTACAGAGGGATCTGGGTGTTCTCGTACATGAATCACAAAAAGTTAGCATGCAAGTACAGCAAGTAATTAGGAAGGCAAATGGAATGTTGGCATTTATTGCAAGGCGAATGGAATATAAAAGTAGGGAAGTCTTGCTACAACTGTACAGGGCATTGGTGAGATCACATCCAGAATATTGTGTGCAGTTTTGGTCTCATTATTTAAGGAGGGATATACTTGCATTGGAATCAGTTCAGAGAAGGTTTACTAGGTTGATTCCTGGGATTAAGAGGTTGACTTATGAGGAAAGGTTAAGCAGGTTGGGCCTATACTCATTGAAGTTTAGAAGAATGAGAGGTGATCTTATTGAACCATCTAAAGATTCTGAGCAGACTTGACAGGGTAGATACCGAGAGGATGTTTTCCCTCATGGGGGATCTAGAACTAGAGGACACAGTTGAAGAATAAAGGGTCTCCCATTTAAAGTAGAGATGAGGAGGAATTTCTTTTCTCCGAGGGTTGTTAACCTTTGGAATTCTCTACCCCAGAGAGCAGTGGAGGCTGGATCATTGAATATATTCAAGGCTGAGCTACAGATTTTTGATCTACAAGGGAGTCAAGGGCTATGGGGGGCAGGCCTGAAAGTGGAGTTAAGGCCAAAATCAGATCAGCCATGATCTTACTGAATGGTGGAGCAGGCTTGAGGGGACAAATGATCTACTCCTGCTCCTATTTCTTATGTTCTTATTAGTCTTTGTTCAAACATGAATTCCCAAAGTGAGAGTGACTGCACTTGGCATCAGGGAAGCATTTGATCAAGTGTGGCATCAAGGTGCCCGAAAAAAATTAAAATCAATGGGAATCAGAGGGAAAATTCTCCACTGGCTTGAGTCATAACTAGCACAAGGGAAGATGATTGTGGTTGTTAGAGGTCAATCATCTCAGCCCCAAGACATCGCTGCAGGAGTTCATCAGAATACTGTCCTAGGCCCAACCGTCTTCAGCTGCTTCATCAATTACTTTCCCTCCATCATAAGGTCAGAAGTGGGGAAGTTCACTGATGATTGCACGATGTTCAGTATCATTTGCAACTCCAGGTACTGAAGCAGTCTGTGCCCACCTGCAGAAAAACCTGTACAGCATTCAAGCATGGGATGATAAGTGGTAAATAACATTCAGGCCACATAAATGCCAGGCAATGACCATCTCCAACAAGAGAGAACTTAACCATCTCCCCTTGATGTTCAACAACAGTATCATCACTGAATACACCACTATCAACATTCTGGGGTTACCATTCACCAGAAACTGAACTGGACGAGCCAAATGAATGCTGTGGCTACAAGAGCAGGTCAGAGACTGGGAATTCTATTCCTGTTTCCCCAAAGCCTGTCCACCATCTATATGGCACAAGTCAGGATTGCGATGGAATACTTTCCACTTGACTGGATGAGTGCAGCTCCAACAGCACTCAAAAAGCCTGACAGCATCCAGGACAAAGCAGCCCACTTGATCGGCTCCCCATCCACCACCTTAAACATTCAATCCCTCTGGAACCCAGTGGCAGCAGTGTGTACCATCTACAAGATGCACTGCAGACACTCGCCAAGGCTCCTTCGACAGTTTTGGACTGGAAATAACTCACATGGAAATCAAGTTCTAAACCTCAATAGTTTTGGTACTTGTGGAATTGGCATAAACTCAACCTTTTTATCCACTTGCTATAGTTATTGACCAAATTAAAAAACTCTTTCCCTTCCACTTCAAAGAAACCAACATGTACTCGTTCCCATGGTTTCCTTGTGTTTGACCATGGAATGAAAGGAACCTTGGGTGGATCAAAACAGAAAGTGCTGGAAATACTCAGGTCAGGTAGCATCTGTGGAGAGAGAAGCAGAGTTAATGTCTGCTTTTCTCTCCACAGATGCTGCCTGACCTGCTGAGTATTTCCAGTACTTTCTGTTTGTATTTCAGATTTCCAGCATCTGCAGTATTTTGCTTTTATTTATTTGGGTGGATCATTTCTCATTCTGAGACACACTTCACAATTTTCAATATCTCTATCTATCTTTGGATACCAAAAATAGCTTATTGCTACTGCTTTCATAGGGAATTTCCCTGTGCATTCTTGATATAGCTCCTCTAACAATCTCTCTCTAAATCTTGGTAGAATAATGAATCTTAAATGCCAAAGGAAACAGCCTGGATTTACACTCAGTTCATTTCTACATCTGCAATACTCATGTAGTGCCTCACTATCACGCTATTTAGACCAGCCATTCATGACGTAATTTTTGAGCACCATATCCCTGTGAGTTTCTTCTCTCATTTCTCTGGCAGACACTGGGATGTCATTTGTCTATGTAAAATCATTCACAAGTAACTCAGTGGCTAAAAATGAATGAATCAATCAGTCTTCACAGGAAATCTTGAAAGATCATCCGCATTAGCATGAACTGACGTACGATATTTAATATCATACTGATGGGCCATCAAAATCTATGAAGCAGTTCTGCTGCGTGGGATAGTACTCCTTAATTTGAACCAATAATTATCATAAGGGCTTGGTGGTCAGTTAACAAAGTGAATTTCCTAACGTACAAGTACTCGTGGAACTTTGTAATATCATATATGATGACTAATGCCTCTTTCTCAACTTCTGAGTAATTTTGCTCTGACTTCATTAATGTACGTGAAGCATATGCTATAGGCCTTGCCACACCATTTTCCATTTGGTGAGGCATCACACAGTAAAACCAGTTGATTCTTGGAATCATAGCGGGCCAAACAGCATCACTAGTCAGTACTCTCTTCACTTTTTCAAATGGTTTCCGGCACTCAACAGACCACTGCGAAGCGATTCAATTTTTTGAGCAGTTTATACAATGGGGCGAATGTATTAGCTAAGTCGGGTATGAACTTAGAATAATACACAACAATTCCTATGAATGTTCTAAGTTCTTCTTTGTTCTCTGGTCTCTTTGCTTTCAAAATCCCCTCAACCTTCTCCTGTGTTGAGCAGATACCTTCAGCATCTATTTGGTGAACCAGATATGTTACCCTTGACACCATGAAGCAACACTTGTGCTTTTTAGCTTTGATGCCATACTCTTGGAGTCAATCTAGGACATCATTTAACCTTACAGCGTGCTCTTCCTCTGTCTTACTGCTAATTAGAATGTCATTTAGGAATCAGCACACTTCTTTCATCCCACTTAGTACCTGATCCATGACACTCTGGAAAACTGCGGGAGCAGTATACACCCCAAATGGTAACCTTTCATACTGGTACAGCTCTTTGTGTGTATGGATGGTAAGCAATTCCCTGAACTTGTGAGTTAATTCTAATTGCAAGTATGCATTTGAAAAATGTATCTTACCGAACACCTTCCCCATGGGAAGTCCTTGAATGTGCATATCATAGATATGGAAACAGAAGTTGATGTTGTCGAGCAGGGAGATCAATAGTTGTAGGGATTTCTTAAACTCTCCTTCAGAGATAACAGACAATGCTGCAGCTGTATTAATGATGAAAGTAAATTGTGAATCTTATACTTTATTTTCTACTGTGGTGCTGAAGTTATCTCTTCAGCCCTATTACTCTCATCTTCCATGTGTCATTTATTTTGCTCTCTGATGTGGTACAACTCTTCATCTCCCTGCTCGACATCAACTTTTGTTTCCATAGCAATTATATGCACATTTGAGGACTTACAAGCTCCTGAATATATTGTTAATGGTTCTTTCTCTTCAGTTACTGTCCCTCTCTCCTTTAAATATGCCATCATCGCCAACTCCTCAAAAAAAAAAACCTTGACCCCACCATCTTTGTAAACTACCACCCCATCTCCAATCTCCCTTTCTTCTTAAAGTCTTTGAATGTGTTGCCACCTCCCAAATCTGTGCCCACCTTTCCTGGAACTCCATGTTTAAATCCCTCCAATCAGGTTTCCACCACTGCCACAGTACCTAAACTGATCGTATCAAAGTCACAAATGACATCATATGTGACTGTGACAAAGGTAAACTGTCCCTCCCCATGCTTCCTGAGCCTTTGACAGGGTTGACCACAACATTCTTTTCCAATGCCTCTCCACTGTCATCCAGCTGGGTGGGACTGCTCTCATCTGATTCCATTCTTATGTATTTAATCATAGCCAGAATATCACTTGCAATGGATTCTCTTCCCACTCCTGTACCCTTATCGTTATCTATCCTTGGTTGCTTCCTTTCTCTCATCTGCATGCTGCCCCTCAGCAACAACATCTGAAAACAGTGTTAGTTTTTACATGTATGCTCATGACACCCAGCTCCAGCTTATCACCATTCTGTTGCTAAATTATCAGACTGCTTGTCCGACATCCAATACTGGATGAGTAGAAATTTCCTCCAACTGAACACTGGGGAGACTGAAGCCATTGTCTTTGGTCTCCGCTACAAACTCTATTCCCTAGCTACCAACTCTATCCCTCTACCTAGCAACTGTCTGTAGCTGAACCAGATCATTTGCAACTTGTCATATTCCAGAGATGAGCTTCTGATCACATATCTACACCATCACTAACACTGCCTTCTTACACCTCTGTAAAATGACCCAACTCTGCTCCTGCCTCAGGTCATGTGCTGCTGAAACTCTTTGTTAGCTCTCGAGTTGTCTATTCCAATGCACTTCTGGACAGCCTCCCACATTCTACCCAATGTAATGTATCCAAGATTGTTGACCATACAAAGCTAGGTGGGAATGCAAGCTGTGAGGAGGACACAAAGAGGCTGCATAGAGATATAGACCAGTTAAGTGAGTGGGCAACAAGGTGGCAGATTGAGTATAATGTGGGGCAGTGTGAGGTTATTCACTTTGGTACGAAAATAGAAAAGCAGAATTCTTTTTAAAAGACGTGAAACTTTTAAGTGTTGATGTTCAGAGAGACTTGGATGTACTTGTACAAGGACCATAAAACATTAGTATGCAGGTACAGCAAGCTATTAGGACGGCAAGTGGCCTGTTGGCCTTTATTGCAAGGGGACTGGAGTACAAGAACATTGAAGTCTTGCTACAATTGTACAGGGCTTTACTGATACCACAGCTGGAGTACTATGTACAATTTTGGTCTCTATATCAAAGGAAGGATATATTTGTCTTGGAGGCAGTACAGCGAAGGTTCACTAGATTGGTTCCTGGGATGAAAGGGCTGTCCTATGATGAGAGGCTGAGTAAATTGAGCCTATACTCTCAGGAGTTTAGAAGAATGAGAGGTGATCACATTGAAACATTCAAGTTTCTGAAGGGGCTTGACAGAGATTGTTTCCACTGGCTGGGGAATCTAGAACATGTGGGCACAACCTCAGGATAAGGGGTCAGTCATTTAAAACTGAGATGAGGAGTAATTCCTTCACTCAAAGAGCTGTGAATCTGTGGAATTGTCTATACCAGAGAGTTTGAATGCTCTATCATTGAGTATATTCAAGGCTGAGTTTGATAGATATTTGATCTCTGAGAATCAAGGAATCTGGGGAACCAGCAGGAAAGTGAAATCGAGGCCAAAGATCAGCCATGATCGTATTGAATGGTGGAACAGGCTCGAGGGACCATAGGGTCTACTCTTACCCTTACAATTCCCATTGGCGGAAGGGTCGAGGCACAGAGGACACTGATTTAAGGTGACTGGCAAAAGAACCAAAGGCAACATGAGGAAAAATCTTTTTACTCAGTGAGTGTTTATGATCTGGAATGCACTGCTTAAGACTGTGGTGGAGGTAGATTCAATTGTGGCTTTCAAAAGGGAATTGGATAATTATCAGAACAGAAAAATTTGCAGCGCTATGGGAAAAAGGCAACGGAGTGGGACTAGCTGAGCTGCTCTTCCAGAGAGCCAACATTGACACGATGGGCCAAATGGCCTCCTTCTCTGCTGTAACCATTCTATGATTTTATTTCTTATTTTCTTACTAGCAGAGACCTGTAAAACATTAGCAGTGAAATCAGGTCTTTATTGCAACAGAACTTCTTTACAGGATTTCTGGTTATTCTTTCACCAAAGACATGAACAGCATTGAAACCTCTCACTCTGGAAAATGCTACATAAAGCTGCCCATGTGTAAAAACAAGCCTAGGAATATAAATACAAATTTAGGCAAGAGTCTGGCCTTTTGACTTGTTTACTGTCATAGAATATAAAAATTTCTCTAGAGTTGAAAAGGCTGGTTTACTTCTATGGGCTCAATATAATTTAAGGAATAAAAACTCTATTTCCGTCAAATCTGCCTGTTGTAATTTCAACATCTATCCTTGAAGAAAACAGCTTCCTAACTATCAATCAAGATCCATTACAAAGTCCTTGTTTAGAATTCAAGTTCCATGGCAACATTACAAGTGCTCCTTCCTTGAGTCTAAGCTTGTGTGGTGGCATGCCCATTGGCGTTAGACTGTGTAAAAACTCTGGAAAGTATCTTCTTCGCCTGTAGAGTCAATGCTGATGTCTTCTGTTAATTTGCCTCACAGTTTTTCTAAAAACTTTTCATTCAAATCTAGTGTATCTTCATTCTTTACACAAAGAATAGCTTTAGAATAATAATTTGTATCAAATGCATCGATGCTTTCACCAAACAGGAAATCAGCACAATGTGACTCCCTGGAAAAACATTTCTCAGGTATTTCAATTGAATCTCCCAAATTTCCATCTCCTAGGTTAAGAAACCAATTTGCAAACACTTCTTCCCTCACAGAGACAATCTCTCCAGCCAGGGTAACTTTGTAGTTCGGCTTCCCTTACCTCCCGCTGACTTTATTCTCCACCAACCGTTGGCAGCCGCAAGGACGCAACAATGTAAAAGATGACATGGTAACATTCACATGATTCTTTTCAAAAAAATCCCAGAAAGGATTCACTTTTATTGCATTAAAATTCAATTATACCCCTTACCTTCCTCAACTCTCACTGTATGTGTGAAAACCTTGAACACATCCACTGTAGACATGATGTCTCACTTGTAGCCAAATCTAAATGTCAAAAAGGTTTTCATTTGCACAACTCATAAGCAATTTCAAGTGTACTATATCAAATAATTGTCCCCGCCATTTTGCCACTGTTATGAAAGTATTTCCATTTTTTTAGTATTTTCTGAGGACTCATGTTTTAAAATTGTGGAAATGGATTTCTTTGGAGGACTGAAGAGATCATAGATGCTAAACTTTTTTTTTTAAAAACAAAAGGTCACTGGAAGGACTTTGGGACTTGGTTTAGAAACACTTACTGGAAGTCACATGTCTTTAGCTAAGTCAACAGTAAGAACCTTGGTGACTAGGGGAAGTTGTTTACAGAGAAGTGACATGTCAAGATTTATGGTGGTCAAGAGTTGGTTGTTTTGGATTGTTGTGTGTCAGTTGGGGGTAAGCCTGCAAAGAAAGAAGCCACCAGCTCATCCTTTCTCCATCTCTCTGAGAAACATGGAGAATCCAGTATGTGATAGCTGAAACCCCTGATGTCACATTTCTCCTGGAAAGTCTGCCAAACTAATCCTCAATGTTGCCTGAAGAGAACTGCTCCAAAAAGATCCCAGTGGCAGCCCTCTATGTGTATTTGGGACACCAGAAAAGGGACAACTGATATCTTATCCTTTTCCTTAAAGAATTAACAAATATTTGGCCAAAGTATTTTTTTTGTCTTTATTTGTAAAGAGATTTCTGCAGAGAAAACCTCTTTTTTTTATTTAACAGGTGTGTGTGTGTGTGTGTGTGCGTGTGTGTTGGGCTAATTTAGAAGGGGAACTTTCATATTTCAATCTGTGTGTTAATGCTTTGCATCTTTACTGAATAAGTCTTGTTTTATAATAAATTGAAAATTTTGTTTTTTATTAAAGAAACCTGGTTGGTGGATTTTATTCTGAAATAAAAATAGAGTATATAATTGGCCATATCAGTAACTGGGTGAACATTTAAATATATGTTGTGACCCGAGGAGAAGTGGAACTAGAGGAAGACAATACACTCCTCCCGCCTCGACCGTAACACCACACTTAATGAAGTCTATCATCTCATCCACGCCACCCATGCCACCCCCTTCCTCCCATTGCATCCCCATCCCATCCTTCCCATGCCATCTCTATCCTGCTCTTGCCATCTACATTCCTCCCATCATCACCTCGTCTCTCTCTATATTACATTGATTATATTCTACCTCAATCTATTTTTCTTTAAATTCTGCAATGTCAAACCTCTTTTATCACAATCTGCCTCCAAATGTTTCCAGTACCAATCACCATAGTCTCCTACCCATGCGCCTCTGCATGCGCCAGGCACCTCCCACCAAAGATGGATCTTCCCATTCACCAGGTGCCTTGTACTGAATCGATCAAAATGCTGTCACTCAACACACGCTGTACTTTAATGTCACAACAAAATGTCACACAACATCTAATCAACCAACTTTCAGCCCACAGGTACAAAGTTTCACTGGACCTTACAAAATACTCCACAAACCAAGACCTACAAACCCAACAGAAGTTGTCCTAAATTTAAAATGGGTCTCCCTGTGTGCTGTGTGCTGAGTGCTGGCTCCACCTACCAACTGAATCCACTGACCAGAGAAATCCGACAGACAGAAACTGTATTATATAAGATGTTCTTACCCTCTGTAAACTTGATGTGATTCAAATCTCTGCTGCCCGTGTCCTTACACATGCCAAGTCCCATTCACCCCTGTGCTAACTGATTTACATTGGCTCCCGGTTAAGCAACTCCTTGATTTTAAAATTTTCATCCTTATTTTCAAGTCCCAGCATGGTCTCGCTCCTCCCTATCTCTGTAATCTCCTCCAGCCCCACAACCCTCCAAGATATCTGCGCCCTTCTAATTCTGGCTTCTTGAGCATCCCAGATGCAAGAGGAGCATCGCTGGCAAGGCCAGCATTTGTTGACCATTCCTAATTGCCCTTGAGAAGGTGGTGGTGAGCTGCCTTGTTGAGCCGCTGCAGTCCATCTGGTGCAGTTACACCCACAGTGCTGTTAGGGAGGGAGTTCCAGGAATTTGACCCAGCGACAGTGAAGGAACGGCGATATAGTTCCAAGTCAGGATAGTGTGTGGCTTGGAGGGGAACTTGCAGGTGGTGGTGTTCCCATGTGTCCGCTGCCCCTGTCGTTCTAGGTGGAAGAGGTCACAGGTTTGGAAGGTGCTGTCAAAGGAGGTGCAGTGAGTGGCTGCAGTGCATCTTGTAGATGGTACACATGGCTGCCACTGTGCGTCGAGGTGGAAGTGAATGTTTAAGGTGGTGAATGGGGTGCCAATAAAGTGAGCACTTTGTCCTGGATGGTTTCGAGCTTGCTGAGTGTTGTTGGAGCTGCACTCATCCAAACAAGCGAAGAGTATTCCATCATACTCCTGACTTGTGCCTTGTAGATGGTGGATAGGCTTTGAAGAGTCAGGAGGCGAGTTACTTGCCACAGAATTCCCAGCCTCTGACCTGCTCTTGTAACCCACAGTACTTATATGGCTAGTCCAGTTCAGTTTCTGGTCAACGGTAATCCCCCAGGATGTTGATAGTGGGTGATTCAGCAATGATAATGCTGTTGAAGTTCATGGGGAGATGGTTAGATTCTCTCTTGGAGATGGTCATTGCCTGGCACTTGTGCAACGCGAATGTTACTTGCCACTTATCAGTCCAAGTCTGGATATTGTCAAGGTCCTGCTGCATATGAGCATGGACTGCTTCAGTATCTGAGGAATCACGAATAGTGCTGAACATTGTGCAGTCATCAGCAAACATCCCCACTGATCTTATGATGAAGCAACTGTGAAGATGGTTGGGCCTAGGACACTACCCAGAGGAACTCATGCAGGAATGTCCTGGAGCTGAGATGATTGGCCTCCAACAACCACAATCATCTTCCTTTGTGGTAGTTATGATGCCAAGCAGTGGACAGGTTTCCCCCTGATGCCCATTGACTTCAATTTGGCTAGGGCTCCTTGATGCCATACTCAGCCAAATGCTCCCTTGATGTCAAGGGCAGTCACTCTCACATCACCTCTTGAGTTCAGCTTTTTTGTCCATGCTTGGACCAAGACTGTAATGAGGTCTGGAGCTGAGTGGCTCTGACAGAACCCAAACTGAACATCAGTGAGCTGCTGTTTAAGTGGTGCTTGATAGCATTGTTGACAACACTTTCTATCACTTTGCTGAATAGAGTAGACTGATAGGGCGATAATTGGCCGGATTGGATTTGTCCTGCTTTTTGTGGACAGGACATACTGCCTCAATTTTCCACATTGTCGGGTAGATGTCAGTGTTGTAGCTTTTTTGGAATAGCTTGGCTACGGGCATGGCTAGTTCTGCAGCACAAGTCTTCAGTACTACAGCCGGGATGTTGTCAGGATCCATTGCCTTTGCAGTATCCAGTGCCTGCAGCCGTTACTTGATATCACGTGGAGTAAATCGGATTAGCTGAAGACTGGCATCTGTGATGCTCGGGACCTCAAGAGGAGGCCGAGATGAACCATCCACTCGGCACCTCTGGCTGAAGATGGTTGAAAATGCTTCAGCCTTGTCTTTTGCACTTACGTACTGGACTCCTCCATCGTTGAGGATGGGGATATTTGTGGAGCCTCCTCCTCCGGTTAGTCGTTTAATTGTCCATCATTCATGATTGGATGTGGCAGAACTGTTGAACTTTGATCTGATCCATTGGTTGTGGGATCGCTTAGCTCTGTCTATTGCATGCTGCTTCCGCTGTTTGGCATGGAAGTATTCCTATGTTGTAGCTTCACCCGGTTGACACTTCATTTTTTGGTATGCCTGGTACTGCTCCTGGAATGCTCTCCTGCACTCTTTATTGAACCAGTGTTGATCCCTTGGCTTGATGGTAATGGTAAAGTGAGGGATATGCCAGGCCATGAGGTTACAGATTATGGTTGAATACAATTCTGCTGTTGTTGTTGATGGTTCACAGCACCTCATGGATGTCCAGTTCCAGTTTTGAGCTGCCAGATCTGTTCTGAATCTATCCCAATTAGCATGGTGGTAGTGCCACACAACACAATGGAGGGTATCCTCAGCGTAAAGACTGGACTTCGTTTTTACACGGATTGTGTGGTGGTCACTCCTACCAATACTGTCATGGACAGAGGCATCTGCAACAGGTGTTATGACCGAGGCAGGAGCAATGAACTGTCAGTTCAGTCCAATCAATCCACAGGTCACTGCATATTAAATTTTTCCCACCCAACTGGAAAAACAGCCAAATTAAACACACTAGTAACCCCCAGAATTAAAGAGACCAAACCAGATATCTTTAGAGAACAACAAATTAACTACTTATTAAAACTAAATCTTAAATACTATTAAAATAAACCTATGTTTAAAGACCTTATAACTTCTTATTTTAATCTAACTCCCCCATTCACACACATACACTCAAAAATCACAGTTAACTGGTTTCTTTTAAAGAATTATGTTTTTAAAAATTAGCTGTTTCATAAGAATAAATAAATAAGTAATTCTTTGAGAGTTACATTCCTGATGGGTGAGGTATTCTAAAGTGAAAATAATCAAATGCTACTCGAAGTCTCCATACGGATTTGATGAAATAGTCTCTTCAGTAGATAGGCATTCAAAACACTTCAGCTGCAGAAGGCATCAAGACCACCGGCGAATTCCAGAAAATACAATCAGTCAAGAGAGATTCAATCTTGAAGCAAATACTTCCTGGCTTGGAAGCAAAGAAAAGGAGTTTTGCTACCTGCAGCAATACAAAATGGTCTCTTCAAAAAAAAAGGCTTTTTTTCTCCTTAGGCAATTATCCTGTAGCTCCTTGTAGAATTTCTGCTGAGACAGAATAGACAGCTCTTTTCTTCAGTAGCACGCCTCGCTGGTGGCTGGTTCAGACCAGTTTTTGCTAGTTTTACACACAGTTAAATTGAAACATTATACCATGTGACCTCTTTCTCTCCTGCTGTTGTCTAGGTAACAAATGCAGTTGGCACACTGTGCCTCAGAAATCCAAAAGCTTCTCTCTCCCTGTCTTAGAGATACATTGTTTTTAACAGAGACTTAAAGGCACACTGTTTTAATCCGAGGAGAAAAAAAGATATGGTTCCGTGACACATGTAGATTGGTAAGGAAAACATCTAGTAGGTTTTCCCCTCTTGTTGGTTCCCTCACCACCTGCCGCAGGCCCAGTAGATATGTAGATGGGTATAAAATTTTGCCTTATAGCACTCCTGTGAAGTGCCTTAAAACATTTTAATACGTTAAAGGTGTTATATAAATACAAGTTGATTTTGTTGCTCTCATCACAAGGGATGTTTACACAATTGCCAGGCCTGGCAAACAATCCATCCATCACCTGCCTTATGCATTTATGTGCAGATGATGGGAAACCCTCGATATGCCTCCAGTACTGCCCTAGATGGAAGCAGAGCTAAGAAGGTTGAAGACACTTGCAGTGTTTTAAAAATTTCATTGTACATTTTGTCCATTTGAGGCTACTGTACACACACATGACGGAAGAGGGGATGGAAAATGAAAGTAAAACAATAAAGAGGAATCCATTGTTTTCAACAGCATGCAGTCTCATATCTTTTACTGAACTCGGCTGAATGATACTTCAGTCCCGAGAACACCACAATGACAATGGGGTAAATAAAAAATGGATGGCGAAAACAGGGAACATTGCTTTCAGGTATGAAATGTTTGGAAGGTTTTTGTCTGCTTTCTGAAGACAGCATTTTAAGTTGGAGATGGTGCTAGAAGCTTGTACAGTGTATATACACACACACTGATCTCTCCAAAATAACCATCCAATCAATGAAAAATTAATTTTAATCTTGGATCATTGCAGAGAAATTTCCTCTGAAAGGAACACGATCCCGTATCCTTGATCACACATTATCACTGTGTTGCTGATCAATATGATGTTGTCTATGCCCAATCTACTACCTTTTGATGTACATTCAGAGCCATCATCTGTATTTCCACATTGGCAAAAGTGGCTGTGACGGCTCAAAGGCATGATGGCAGGTTTTGCAATCACAGATGACAAAGTAAAAAAGCCCTACTTCTCCACTATGGAGAATAAGAAGATATCTTTGAGACTCTTACACCTGAACAAAAAAAAAGCACTAATAACCAACTTTACATCCAAGAAAAATACCACACACAAAACTATTGTCTTCCAATGCACTAAGCAAGAAGCAAACGAGATAATTGACCAATATTGCACACCATTGAGGCAACTAGCAACTAAATGTGACTTTGTTAATGTTGAACATGTCGAACGGGAAATCAAAACACAAATAATCAAAGGCTGTCTCTCCAGTCAACTATACCAAAAAGCACTCACGAAATAAAGAAAACTGTCAGAGTTTTTGGAGATAGCCAGATCACTATTGCTCTCAGAGTCCAGAACTACTGAAGTTGAGGCTGCTAACAATAACTACCACACTCCAAATTCAACTCCTGTGAACACTATTCATCACTCACGTGCCAGGAAACCACTTGCAAAACAACAATAGCAGTCTCACAAACTGATTTGCGACTTATCCAAAGAATGTTTCCATTGTTATGATGCTTATCCACACCGACAGAGTGCCCTGCTATTGGTAAACAATGTAAAGCTTCTGGAAAACCCAACTACTGTGCTTGTGCTTGTCACTCATCAGCAAAATCAACCACCAAGATCAATACAAAAAGAAGGGTGCCACTTTTGTGTACCACAGCAAAAAGGTGAGAGAATGTAGTCAATGTAGAGGTGGATGACCCTGAAAATACTTTTGAGCTGTCTCTCAGACACAGCAAACAGCGACGTGTGACAATGACCATTGGCTGCTCGGATGTAGATGCTGTCATAGATACAGCAGCATCTGTCAATGTCATGGGAAACAAAACATTCAAAAAACTTCAGGATTGCCCATTCTCTGCAAACCAGGGAAAATGAAAAATTTCCCTTACAACAGTGACAAACTGCTGAAAATCCTAGGAACTTTTGAAATGCCAGTCTCATTCAAAAACACTAAAACAAATGCTCTATTCTATGTCGTATCTGGAGAATGTGACATGCTTAACAGTTTCCACACAGCAATAGATCTGCACATGATTGTAGTCACATACGCGATTCCTTTGCATAACAAAAATATTCTCGAACAGTATGCTGATCTCTTCACTGGTATTGCAAAGCTGAAAGGTGTTACATGCAAGCTGCATGTTGACCCTAATGTGCCCCCAGTTGTACATGAGCGGCAGCGAATACCATTTCATGTCAGAAATCAGACAGAGAAGGAACTTCAAAGCCTACTTGACCTTGACCTTACTGAGAAAATTGGGGATGAGCCTACCCCTTGGGTCTCACCCATACAAGTCATCAAGAAACCCAAGAACTAGAACCAGATTAGAATCTGCATTAATATATCATCATCAGACCAAGCCATATAAAACACTTGACACTGACAATCGATGATATCATGGAGAAAGTGAATGGTGCTAAACACTTCGCTAAAGTCGACCTCAATGCAGGCTACTATCAAATCAAGCTTGCAGAAGAGTTGAGATATCATACTGTATTTTCTACTCACATTGGACTTTTTCGATACAAGAGGCTCAACTTTGGCATCAGCTCAGCAGCTGAGGCATTTCAGCACATGATTCAAACTGCACTTCAATGACTTGAAGGCACGCTGAACATCATGATGACATTTTCATTTACAGCTGCACTAAAAGTGAACTTGAGACATGCCTACAACATCTCAGAGAATGTAACCTCACTAAACAAGCACTTGTCTTTGTTCAAAATGAAAGCAGAATTTAGTTCTTCCGTCATGTGTTGAGTGGTGATGGAGTATCACCAGAACCACAGAAAGTTGAAGCTATTGCAAATGCTGTGGGTCCTATAAATGTGCAAGAAGTCTGGAGTCTGCTAGGACTCATGTACTGTACTTCCTGACCTCGCTATGCTATCTGACATATCTGACAAAAGAGACTACCAATTGGTAATGGATTAAATCACACAAACAGGCAGCACACCAGATCAAATGACATTTGTCAGCAAGTTGCACAAATGCCTATTCCGACCTGGAGAAAACCATTCAGCTAGTTGTGGACGTAAGCCCGGTTGGTTTAGGTGCAGTTCTCGTACAGAAAGCCAAGTCAGGCAACCCATCAATCGTTGTAATGGCAAGCAGATCATTAACACCCATAGAACATATTTATTCATAAACAGAGAGAGAAGGGCCCTCAATCACATGGGGTATCTTGCACTTTCATCTCTACTTAAATGGAAGCAGGTTTGAAGTAATAACCAAACATAGACCACCAGTGAGCTTGTTCAGCAATCCAGATAGCAAACCACCCACTCGAATAGAACATTGGATACTCAAATTACAAAAGTATGAGCTCCAGGTTGAGTATCAGCCAGGCAAGCTCGACCCAGCAGACTAACTTTCATGACATTCGTTGCTGAGAATTGGTCCACTTGTCGTAGGAAAAGGTTGCCGAACAACATCTTAACTATGTAAGCATAAATGCGATGCCAAAGTTACTAAAACTATCTGACATCAAAGCAGCCACAAAACAAGACAAGGCTTTGCAATTATGTATGAAGGCTATGAAGTCACAAAACTGGAAAGACATGATTGAGAAAGCGTCTACAAGTAAAATCCCTCACATACTACAAGATCATAACAATGTTCGAAATGAGCTCACTGTTATAACCACATCTGATCTTGTATTATACGACAACTGTATTGTCAATTCACACTCATTGCGGGAATGTGTTGTCAATACAGCACATGAAGGACACCAGGAAATAGTCAAAACCAAACAACTCCTAGGGAAAAGGTATGGTTCCCAGGAATTGACCGCATGGTAGAGCACAAAATCAATCTGCATTTGCCATGTCAAGCAACGACAATGTCAGAACGTCATGATCCTCTCAAGATGTCCAAACTACCTTCAGGACCATGGATTGAAGTTAGTGTTGACTTTGTAGATTTGCCCAAAGGTGAACACCTGCTTGTTGTCACTGACGACCACAGCAGATTCCCAATTGCGGAATTAGTTATGTCAACTTCAACGAAAGCAGTTGTCCCAAAGCTTGTTTGGAATCTGTCAAATGGTAAGAAATGACAACGGACCCCCATTCATATGCGATGATTTCAGCAATTCCGCAAACTACCTAGGCTTCGCTCATCGAAAAATCACACCCTGTTGGCCAAGACCTAATGGAGAAGTTGAGAGATTATGCGAACCCTGAAAAAAAGTGATACATACAGCTACACTCATCTTTGTACATCCTATGCGCACACATCTTCCTGAGCTACCCTGTGGAACTTATGATTTACATGTATGTGAATGCGATTGAGAACAGAAGGACTGAATGGAAGCAAATGCAGAGCAACACATGAAATTTAGAACTATACCACTAAAACCAGGTGATAAAGTACTAGTGAAATGTGATGGTCATGTTAGAAAGCAAACAACTCTTTATGACATCCAACTATTTGTTGTGACAAAAGGATCAATGATCACTCCTAAGCGCGATTCACAAATCACACAAAACGCGTCATTCTTCAAAGCACTGAAAACACCACTCGTAAGCATTGAATCCGATTCGGACATCGACCCCTCAAATGAAGAACATGAGTCAAATGAGACTACATCTGATGTCAGATGATATCCTACTCATGAGAGAAAATGCCCACCATACTTTAGTGACTATGTTACAAAGTGAACTATTATGTTTAAGTTTAATGTTTGTACTTTTGGAAACAAACCACTGAATCATGCTATGTCCCTCATTTACTCAGAAGGGGAGGGATGTAGTGTTTTGAAAATTGCATTCTGTATTTTGTCTACTTGATGTTACTTTACACGCACATGCCAGCAGAGAGGCTGGAAAGTGAAAGTAAAAGAATAAAGAAGAATCCATTGTTTTCAACAGCATGCAGTCTCTTTTTTCACACTAAACTCTGCTGAATCTTACTTCAGTCCGAGAACACCACAACACCGATCTCCTTTGCAGCCCACTGGTAATGAGTAGCCACCAGGTCCAACAAGGAGCAATTCTTCTTCTAGGAGACTGCAGGTGTCTGTGTCAACATGACATGACAATCTCAGCCTCTGGAAGCACTGATCTTCCAGAGGTCAAGGAAGGTGAGCCTCTGTTAAACCCTGTTACATGAGTGCCTCCTTTGACATTGACCCTCTGTTGTCCACCTGGAGCTCCCTCCACAGCAACCCCCCACCCCCCACCCATCCTTACTACTGCTGATTGTCATCCTCGTCCAAAATCCAATTTAAAGCAGCCATGGCATTACCCGTCCTGATGTTCTGTGTGTGAAAACCTCCAAATTGTACAAGCAATTCTCTCAAAGAAATAGCGTCACCAAACTGTTTGCCAGAGCGAACTAAGAAAGCAGCCTTTATTCCTCTCTGGACTCCTGGCCTTAAACGAGCCCCATGCTCTGCCACTCAATCTTGCCTCCGTTTTAATGGCGATTTTTCCAAACCGCAAGAAGCGAGTGCTGGAGCCGTCAAATTCATATAGTGGTGAAAATCTCTTTGAAACTGCCTCACTTACATATTATAATGAGTAACTCCCCCTCTCCGAGAGGATTACTTACAAGCCCAGTAACCCACCTCTGTTAAAACAGGAACCGTAGGAGGCGGGTTAGAGTCAGGATTCTGATGTTTGAAATTTTATGCTCGTCCTGAAGGGTTCACTTTAATTTTGGAAATTGGTTTAATAATTAATTCTAATTTTAAAAAGAACTGGAACTGTCGGGACTGGCTTCGCTTGGCAATTCACTGTCTCAGTGTTGGAGGGAAGAAAGGCTGTAACCTGCAGGAACAGCTCATCAATAATGTTCCTTTGCCAATAATATCTTTATTTTGTATACAGAATGTAAAGTACTGCTGGAAACGATACTACTGATATCTTATTATTTGTGATCCTCTTCCTCAAGGAGACAAGGTGCTCACTGTAAAAACCTAGTATGCAGCGACCTTGTTCTCCCCACGTAGCTACATTATCACATACCTACTCTTGGTGTATTTGATTTTACTGCAACACTATTAGTTACCCGATAACAAGGCCAGAAACAGCAAACAGTGAGCTGTATATTTTCCACTAAGTCCATAGGTTCAGTTCATACTGAGCCCATTCGAAGAGGTTCACCTGTGCTTTTATTCGCACTCCTTGACAAGCAGCCAGGAGTGGGCGCAATACCTCATTCAGATTCCAAACTCACTCTAAAAAGCTGCTACCAACAAATGTATAGCTCTCGCACCAGAAGCCTACTGTTATGCGTGCAAGTTGTTAAAATACCAAACACCAAATACATTAAGAATAATTGCTCAGGCAACCCGCGGCATCCAACCGGCTTTAAGTGCCACTAAATTACTGTAATAATTTTATGCAATGCATCTACTGCAACCTTGGAAAGGCGATGTTTGTGCAGACCTCAGAATTCATTCTAGTTTCTTCACTTTGATTACAGGAAAAACAGCAATATTACATTTCTCATTTCTTTTTACAAGTGTCACTTATTAATTTCCGTTCGTAACAACCCAAAACGGAAAGTCGTGTGACGCTTTTTATATATGTCTGCATTTGCCATTGAAGAAAATCGGAACCGCATTCTAAATGGAGGTATAGGATTATCCTGAATAACACGCTTTCGCCAAAACAGTTGAAACCAATCTTACAGATGGTGATTTAAAATTAAATAGCCGCCCCCCTACACAGCCCCTACTAGTTACCATGATTGTTTCATGGCAGCAGTGATTCTCATCATTCTCGTCATTATCATGCTTTGGCAATGCACATGGGAAATAGCAATCAGCCAGAAATATTCAACTGTCTTTAATTTATTGAATCTCGCGTGGCAAATGGAATTCTAGAGGATTTAGGGTGGTTAGAGTATGGGGCAGTCAAGAGGACTGCTTCGTAGGTGTTTTGTACCATTATGGTTAGAATATTATTTCTAGATACCTGCATCAGAGCAAATTCATTGGTTTCCTCCTTAAGCGCAATAAAAAATCTGCTGGGTAAATGAAACATTTCGCAGTGTACCACGAAGACCAGACCCAGCAGAATTTTTTGCTTATCTAATCGTGGTACATTAAAGACATTTAATTCTGTTCATGACCTGTGCCATCTTTATTTCCTGTCTGTCTGATAGCGTTTTCAATCCAAAAGATCTAGTTTAACATAATTCGAAACAGTCTCAAATAAGCAGCTGAGGAGCAATGTTGGCCTTTCATCATTCTTCAAAATGAAACCAATTCCTTCAAGATAAAGGAAAATATTTTGTTCTAACTTAAAACTTGAACGTGCTGTTTAAGATACATGGATAGAGTAGCACAGTGGTAAGGTTACTGAACTAGTAATCCAGAGGCCTAGCCTAATGCAGCTGGGGAATTTGAGGTCAATTAATTAATCTGGTATTACAAAGTTAGTCTCATTAATAACGATCATGAAACTACCAGATTGTAAAAACCCA
The DNA here is from genome assembly GCF_036365525.1 of Heterodontus francisci. Classification (NCBI taxonomy): domain Eukaryota; kingdom Metazoa; phylum Chordata; class Chondrichthyes; order Heterodontiformes; family Heterodontidae; genus Heterodontus; species Heterodontus francisci. The sequence continues at coordinate 123,371,290 of NC_090371.1, read as the reverse complement.
TCTGGTTCACTAATGTCTGGAGGGTGGGGGCGGAGTGGTGGAGGGAATCTGCCATCCTTACCTGGTCTGGCCTACATGTGACTCCAAATTCACAGCAATGTAGTTTACTCTGAACTGCCCTCTAAAATGGTCACTAAGTTGCATCAAACCACTGTAGAAAAAGCATTGTGGGTGTTACCACACCCCAAGGACTGCAGCGGTTCAAGACGGCAGCTCACCACCATTTTCTCAAGGGTAATTAGGGATGGGTAATAAATGCTCGCCGAGCCAGCGACGCCCACATCCCAATAATGAATAAAAGGCCTACAGAAAGTATGCCAAACGGCTACAGCAAAAGAACCGAGTCACCCCTGTATGCTCGCTCAGCGTGTTGTTAATCGATCACCTTTCTGAGCTGGCTTGTTTTTAATCGATTTTGCTTCGCCTAGAACTTTTAAACTTGCAGTGTTCACATTACTTGGTGCCAAATTGAATTGCAAATTAAACTGAATTAAACTACATTGGAATAGAGCAGTTAATCAGAAACTTACCGCCACTAAAAGTATCTCATAGCATAACATACTATAAATCTTTCTGGAAATTAGCTATCAAGATATGGACAGTATTGGTGCTCCTTACATACACCATTACACCAAGTGTATTCAGACACTCAACCAAATCTTGTCCTACCCAAGAGGAATCATTGTTAGCAGCTCCGCTTGTCTTGAATTGACCTGACTTCCATAAACTTCAATCTCAGCGGCGGGCTGTATGTCCTTTTCAGCATTTATTCGGTGTTCGTTGCAATGGATAACAGCAAATTAAACACGTGCTTCCATTTATTCACATTATACATACGGGAATAATGAAAATATAATAACTTCAGGATCCACCTGGTAATGTTACTAGCACCCGAGTTCTCGACCGCTCTGTCACAAACACTCCACCCCTCACCAAATTCCAGGAAATGGACGACAATGTGATTTAATTTATCACCAGTTTGCCAGCGACATTGTTCTGTGCATGTTATTTCGATATAACTAATTCGTGACTGAAACAACTCACATTTTCATCAATATCAAAATTATTTGTAGAATATCATGTATATTAAATTTTAAAAATCAATCATTTTACATTTTTTAAGGTCAATATGCTTGTTTTTACCTGCATAGTTTTACGTTCAGCTCATTATTACACAAATAGATCTAACACCATTAGTTTTGAAATCCGGGTGAAGGGGTAAGAGTCCAATGAGGTAACAATATCATTCTGGTACAACATTATGTACAGTAAACGGTCTGAAGTTTCAAATTATAATTACGTTGTCCGCCTGCATCAGAAATGTTTTCCAATAAACGATTTTATAATTTACATATATTATGACGACCTGCGACACTAAACTTCATTTATAACCAAAAGCGATGATCCAAAAAGGTACCAGTCGTTTTTAAAGCCTCGCAAAAGATAACAAAATTGCTGGGCTCCGGGGAAAGGGCAGGGGAGTGGGGTTAGCAGAGCTGCTCTTGCAGAGAGTAGTCATGGACAGCACAGGCCTAATGACCACCTTCTGTGCTGTAACATTTCTCGGATTCTAGGTACCAACCCCAAAACCATATCTGCACATTGGAGCTCACAGAATCACAGAATTGTTACAGTGCAGAAGGAGGCCATTTGGCCCATCATGACCGTTCTGGCTCTCCGAAAAAGCAATTCTCTCAGTTCTATTCCCCAGCCTTCTCCCAGTAACCCTGCACATTCTTGCTTTTCATATAACAGTCTAATTCCCTTTTGAATGCTTCAATTGAACCTGCCTCCACCACACTCTCAGCCAGACCTTAACCACTCGCTACATAAAAATGTTTTTGCTAAAAGTTTTTCTTCATGTCGCTTTTGCTTCTCTTACCCGTTACTAGTGGCAACAGTTTCTCTCTATCTACTCTGTCCAGACCACTCATGATTTTGAATACCTCTATCAAATCACCTCTCAGCCTTTTCTTCTCCAAGGAAAACAGCCCTAAATTTTCCAATCTATCTTCATAACTGATGTTTCTTATGCCTGGAGCCATTCTTATGAATCTTTTCTGTACTCTCTCCAATGCCCTCACGTCTTTCGTAAAGTGTGGTGCCCAGAACTGGATGCAATACTCCAGCTGATGCCGAACTAGTGTCTTATACAAGTTCAATATAACTTCCTTGCTCTTGTACTCTATGCCCTTATTAATAAAGTTATCCTACCATTAGGAGAAAAGAGCCTTTTTTGCTCATAACATTGAAAACATTGAAAAATGATAAAATACCTATACTGTGTAAGAGCTACCTGGGTGAGGCATCAGTGCCACGCTGGGTAGGCAGCCTTATCCAGCACTGCATAGGGGAAGAGGGGGGTACTGAGGCCTGCAGTGCTGTGTGCTCTGCAAGGAGTGTTGGGATCTCAGGTGCTTTGCAAGAGGGTGGGGGGTGCTTGGATTTGGGTGTCTGTATCAAGTGACCAAACTGTTGGGTGTGAAGTTTTTTTGCTCCTACTGCTGGATGAGAGGGTCAGCTATAAGCAAGGGTTGGCACTGAGGGCCATCAGGGAGTCTGCTGGGAGAAGTAGCAAAAGCTCAGTTGCCAAGGCAGGGTTGTCTCTACAAGGACAGTGCTCTGTAGGCTCACAGTTCATCTGGTATTGGTCTCATACACCCCTGTCTTTTTGGACCCCCATGGCACGATGTGATGCCTCCAACCGAGGCAGGGCCAAGAGGCAGCTGTGCCTGCCTATGAAGCTCCACAACGACAGCAGCAGCAGCCAGCCATGTCAAGAAGGGCCCACCTGTGCCAGAGAGTGTACCGGACTTCAATCGACTACCTCCAAATGTCTGAGCGGCATTGTCAGAGCAGACTACACTCTCCAGGAGGCGTCACCGATTTATGTGCCCTGCTGCAGGACAAGTTGCGGGATTTGGGGGTCACCCTATGACAGTGGCCCTGAAGATCACAGTGGCACTAAATTTCTACGCATCTGGATCATTCCAAGGATCTACCTGGGATACATGTGCGTTCTGCCACGTAGCAGCCCACTGCTGCATCAAGAGGGTGATTAATGTCCTGTTCAAGAGGGCCGGCATCTATGTGCACCATTGGACTGACTCTGACAGTCAGACCAAGGGGCCATCAAATTCGGGGCCATTGATAGATTTCCCCGGGTACAAGGTGTGATAGATTGAATGCATGTGGACATCAAGGCTCCAACAGCCATCTTCATCAACAAGAAGGGCTTCCATTCAATGAACGTTCAACTGGTTTGCAACCACAGAAAGCATTTCCTGCAGGTGTGCGCCCGCTTCCGGGGAAGCAACCACGTCACATATATACTTTAACAGTCCCAGGTGCCACAGTTTTTCAGGGTCCTCACCCGCCTTCAGGTATGGATTCTTGGGGATAAGGACTACCCATTGAAGACATGGATACTCACGCCTGTGAGGAAGCCTCACAATGCAACGGAGGAGAGGTACAACACTTACCATGGCTCCATCTCAGGGACCATTGGGCTGCTGAAGATGAGGTTCCGGTGCCTCGATTGATTCAGCAGAGCCCTGCAGTATGTCCCAGTGAGGGTTTTGCATAGTTTGCTGTGCATTGCACAATCTAGCACTGCAGAGAAGGGAGGCCTTGCATAATGATCACATGACTGAGCGACACTCCTCCACTGATGAGGAGGTCATGGAGGAGGGAGATGAGTAAGCAATACTGGATGTTGACGCTCTTGATCCGGAGGCCAGGCAGATTGAGCGATGGGCCAAGGAGACAAGAGACAATCTCATACTTACCCGCTTCCAGCCACTCTGACGGCCACTCAGAGAAAAAACAATAAAGACTCACCTCAATGCAGGCAGTCTGTCGCCTCCTCTGTTCCTTGCCTAGTGCCCAGCTGAACAACGTGCTAGTGCCCATGGGAGATTATATTCAATTGAGGGCTGTGCCTACATTGGCATTCCACTAAGGGAGAAGAGGGAAGTCAGCAGCTCACAATTAATGCATGATAAATAATCACTTTTAAACAATGAAGGCTAATGGCTTGAACAAAAGACCTTTATATGATGCAGCACCTCAAATTTCAAACACCAGTGAATCCCAAGTGTCTTTAGGTGCTTTTCTTTATACGTTTACAAGTGATTCTATGAGGTATGACTTCATCGCTAGCAGCTGAGCTGGAGGCATGCTGCTGATCAGGTTGCCCCTTGGTCTGAGATGACTTCAGCGGCCTGAGGCCTGGAGGGTCCTGGCTACCTGATGGTTTCCTGCACAGGAGCAGGACGCTCCTCAGGCATTGTGGTTGCTGGAGCTGGACTCACTGGCAGAGGTAAAGCCTGGCACGGGTATAAAATGAAAACCTGACCTGGGCCCAACCCGACCACAGCCAATCTGACCACGACCCGAGCCCGAGCCCTTTAATTTATTTTTCATGCCCCACCTGACCTGACCCAACATGAATCTCCTTCATCTGTTCTGGCAGCAGGCTATTCTTGCAGCTGGAGTTGTGGGAAATCATGGGTAAGCTTGATCCCGTGACTTCCCAGAAGCAGTGTTCAACCAGACCCCACCTGAGCCCAAATGCTGGACTCAGAATTTTGATCCGACCCGACCCAAACCTGACACATGTAGTCAGGTCTAGTCAGGTATGGGTCAGGTAGCCAGGCTTTACACAGAGGGGCTGAGGAGCCAGTGTCCAAACTCAGAGCACCCTGAGGCGAGCCCCCAGCTGTGGAGGGTAGCCTCTCCTCCTCCCTTTCAAGGCTCACTTGAACCTCCCTGCTCCTGAGAGGACGAGGAGCTGGAGAAGACTCCAGGCGCCTCATCCTTCTCTTGTCTTGCCATTGCTGCGTAAAGTTCATGGCCAAGGTGATGGTGTTCAGGTCTGCTTGCATCTGTGGGATCTCGCTCTCCATGAGGGTTGCCAACCTCTTGATGGAGGAATCCATGCATTTGGATGCTGGAGAAATGGCAGCACTCCTCCATCATCTATTCATGGCTGCGAATGACTCTGGCATCTCTGTCATATGTTGTCTTACCTTTCCCTTCAACTCCAGCATGCCCTGTGCTGTCAACACCAAAGGCTCATCATCACCCTGGAGCTCAGCATGGGCCTATCCACCCAAGTCCTCCTACTTTCAGTGTCCTTGGCTGTCTCAGCCTCAGCCAGCTGCTCGGGTGGGTTTGCAGTGCTCTCACCAGCTTGTGACTCTGATTCGACAGCCGAGTGCAAACCCACCAAGGTGAAAGTATCTGCACTGGTGGAAAGTGCAGGAGAGTGATGGGATGGTGCACCTTTGGAGTGTTCCTCCTCCTCAGATGTGGACAGTTGTCTCCCTTCCAGTTGAGTCTCCTGCGAATGCTGACTTGCGTTAGAGAAAAAACATGTGTGGGATAGGCTGTGCAGATCTCATCATGCCAACCATACATCCAGAAGTGAATTGTATGTCAATGGCAGCCAATCCTCACTCTCTTGAGCAGATACTCCAGTCTATCTAATATGGAGCTGCTGCCTTGGGTCCCTGCCAATTCTAATGCCTCTTCCTCCGCTGTGGAGAGAGGCCAAAGATCTGGGATCCCTCCGCCAGTCCGGGCTGTCTCCTTCCTGTTATGGGCCCTTTTGTCCTGCAAGTGGAAAGAGGGAGATAGTCACACTTCGTAGAGAGATCAACCTGACCATTATGCTAGTGTCAGCCTCTTGTCTCCTACTGGGGTATCACATGCTCCCGTCCACCCTCAGGGGAGTTAATAGGATGAATGTGAAAGAAGATGGCCTGTGGTTGAGATGCAGTCATGCATCTGTCAAGATGAAGTGATGCTTAACCCCCTCTGCCATCGTCGTGGTGGTGCCTCCCTCCCCATGTCCAACTTCCTCCTGCATAGCTACTTGCAATCACTAAGAAGGAGACAGGTGTGGAGCACTCACCTTGGCAGAATGAAAGAGGGCATTGAACCTCTTGCAGCACTGTACCCATTTCCAGGGGTGGCCCCAAGACTGCTGACCTCTTCAACTATTGCCATCCAGGCTTGCTTGGTCAGGCAGGAGGAACTCTTCTTGCCATCATTGGGGAAGAGGACATCCCACATTTCCTTTGCAGCTGGAGAAAAGTCTTGAGGGAGACATCGCTAAACCATGGGGCCACCCTGTGTCTTGCCTCTGCCATCCTGCGGGGTCTAGCTTGCGGTGGGTGGGGGTGCAGGGTCACTGCAACATGGGTCTCAGTTTTGATGAGCTAGCAGCAAATGAGTGCAAGGAAGCAATACAAGCAGGGCTGAAAGGCCTTTAAATATGGCGCTAGCACCTGCTCCAGAGTCACTGATGCCGTATACGGTGTCTCGCATCCAGACCCCTCCACATGATTGGACATAGCCCGTGCCTGGATTGGTGCAAAATGGCCGCATGCTGCATGATCACAGTGTGCCAGCCGCCCACATGACTAGTGGGAATGGCACCCATTTCTGGGTCCGCCACCATGACCTACGACTGGCTCACTAAATTCAGCCTGGAGTTTTGCATCAGTGTAAAGGCTATGTCATCTGAAACTCTGAATAAGATTGCAGTTTTACGATAATTCAATATAATTATTATACACAATATATACTGGCATATAATTTCCTGTCAATTCAAGGGTGATTCCCATATAAGGAGTTAACACATTATGGAGGTTAAAAAAATGGTGCATGGACCAGAGAATTGTATCCCCACGCATCACTGCTTTAAGGAGAGAAAGGGAGAAAATTGAAAAATAAGAACAAAAGTGATTTATTTTAAACAAAAGTGTCTGAAACATATCTAGAAATATGTACTTACCATTCGTATACTGATCCATAAGATTCTTTCTTGTCCAAAGGAAGTTGATGAATAAGGATGATCCTTCCATTCAAAAAATACCAGAAAACATGAATTTTAACGGAAATTTTTTCAGGTGAATGAAGTTCCCATACCAAGCACCAGCATATCATGATAAGAATAGCATTGTTTGTACCATTCTTATGTGATAGTCACATACACACTTCCAGCAGCAGTTGTTTGATAAAGATCAGGAATAAGAGCAGTAGCTAATTTTTGCCTCCCTGACAAAGGGCACTGAGGTCAATTCAGTAGTAATAACTGCTTTCTTAGATAGGGAATATGTTAATGTTTTAAGCATTGTTATTACTTGACGTACAATTGTATTTAGTAATGATTTTTGCCCATTCTTAGTTAACATTCAATATACTTAGGTATTATATATATATATATAGAGAGAGAGAGAGAGAGAGAGAGAGAGAGAGAGAGAGAGAGAGAGAGAGAAATGCATTCGTTATGTTGTACTTTGGACATTGCATTTCAGTGGCATACTTTTGATTGGTTGAAATAAAGAATAGACCAAAGATCTGCAACTGTAAGCGACAAAAAAGCAGACACAAAAATGATTGCTTACATACAGATGCATGTATGTTAGGTTAAGAACTCCGAGTTTGTCTCTTATTAGTTAAAACAATAATTAATAGTTGCTTTTCCATATGATTCAAAAAAAGTGGGGGTATACATTGTATAGCCTTTGGAAAGTAGTTTCACAATTACATAATTCAACTTAACTATATAATTGTGTCTTTGAGTACTTACGTTAATAATTTTATTCAACCTCTCTCAAAAGCTTGTGTTTAGTTTCTGTATTCCTCCCAGAGTTGTCATTCTGTCAACTGAAGAGGTAACCTGTGTTTGAGCATGCGCAGTGCCTGTGGGTACCAGCGGTTCAGGAGAATTCGCCAGGTTTGGATCAGTGTATATCTCTCAGTGCAGCCACTGGGATTGAATCTCTCATCGGGCTGTCCAAGGATTGATGAATTTGATTTGATCTCATAACAGGTTGGAGCGCACATCTTTAGATCTATTTAGAGGTAAGGCACCACAGAGAAACAATTTTGAATCGTCTTTTTTTTTTATTTCAGAGAGGCTACTGGAAGAGCTGGGCTGATGAAAACACCCACTGCTTTATTTTATTCATACTAAGAATTCAAAATAGGGATTGTTTACGTACAGATGTATGTATATCAGTTCAAGAACTCCGAGTGTGTCTTTCCTCGGTTATAACAATAATTATTAGTTTGCTTTTCCGTACGATTTCAAAAAAAGTTGGGCTGCACAGAGAGGTTGAATAAAATTGTAGAACCTTCAGAAAGTAGTTTCACAGGAAAACCATTTCCTTCTGATTCTTTTGGTTCACAATGACCAATACCATTTGTATGAATATAAATGTGCTATAGTACTCTCCATCAATATTTGAAGTGATAAAGTGCTTTTGGAATGCTTTTAATGTTAAGACATTTTTATAATAAATCAAATCAATTAAACTGTCACGTGTGTGTTGTAAATTATTTTCTATTGTGTTATATATTCCTGGGTGTGATGCCAAGGACATCTCTGGAGTTCCAACATATCCACAGCCACACATACTTGAAACGACATTTTTAAAAAAAATCTACAGGCTTTATAAAAGGCGACGAGATAAGGGTGCAAGTGAGGTAATACAACATTCAGAGATAAATGTCGATATAAAAAAAAGGACTGAACATTGCCTTGTTTAATTATCTTTGTTCAAGACCACCTTCCCATACTCTGGTCTCCAAGCCAACCTGTATTTTGGTCCCTGATACCAGGTTAAAAGGTCATTCATTTCAACTGTGTGCATAGGCTACAGAATAAACAAGGGAAAAATCAATATCCTCACCACGGAGGCAGAATACCTTAGACCCAGATTTACTTCAACAAACTCCTTGTTCTTTAGTTGACAGTGAATGACACAAGAAGTTTGATTAAGATCGTTACTTCACAATCTTATTGGAAACACCAACCTGCTGTGTTGAACAGACACCACCAGCAAAAATATTACTCTTTAACATCCCTGCTGTAAATCAACAACTGGCACAAAAGTAATGTGTAAAATTGTTCCTAGTCCATTGTTGGTTTTCTTGTTATTTGCTACTGTGCTGAGGAAATATAAACCCATCAGCAGTAGTAGAACCTATTTACTGGCCTGGCAGCAACTGTCCTTGAAATCAATTCAAAACATGGAAAAATATGAACATATGGCAATAACTTTTCTTTCATACTTTTTACCCTTTCACTTTACAGCCACAATTTATAAAGCATTCTTTTATTTGAATGATTCTTCGTATTTATTTTACCGAAGATACGTGAGCCCTCAAATGTAACACTTAAGTTTGAAACCTACGCTAAACACTCCAGTTATAAAAAAAAGGCTAAGGGTGTGCGGGGCATTACAGGTAGAAAGTACAAAAATAATTTTAGTCCAACTTTATATGATGCAAACGTCGTGGAACGATTGGAAGAAGCAATTGTATCATTACAACTAATTATGGATTGTGTATTGAACATTCACTCAGGATAAAAGTTATGCACATACGTTTTGCAAAAATATTTGGTAGTCCTATTTTGGTTGTAAAGTATATCTATGCATTACACAGACGCACAAGTGTGTGTGTGTGGATAATATATGAACTACGTTTTGTTTTATCTGGAAGAACTTTTGGAGCCGATGTACGCGTTTATTTCGAACATATTTGATATATGCATATTGACGTCCACAAATTTATCTATCAGTCATTTTAACAAAGTATATTTACATCTACACTGCTTCTTATTTGATAAAGTAATCAATAAGTTAGTCCATAGTTCATAGAAATATCGCAATTACTTTTCCGAACCCTTATTTGCGTAATAAAGTCTGATAGAATTTTCCATTCTTTGCGGCTTATGATCACTTGACTTATTTTCCTTTAATTGTGGTGTTATGGTATACTCAATCGAATGTACATGAACCCTTTAAGACTACATTCTCACACTACATACAGCAATAATCTTTTTACCACGGCTCACAATATGATACATTCGAAGATTGTTTTGAAAGTAAAACGCCTGTTTCCTCTATAGCTACCAATCAGCGACTTAAAAGTAATCACATGACAAAGCAACAGGTGAAGAGTGCCAGCTCAGGTGTTAGCGTTCATTCGATGTGAGACTGGGGATTGCAAGGTTTAGAGAAACTTTGCCACAAGATTTCCGTAGATGCTAGATACCATTTCAGTTATGGATGGCGACGTGGACTATTTTGAGAGTGCTTGTCAATATCAGAGGCCAGAATACTCTCAGAATCCACCTGCCTGTATTTACGCCAGGACTCCGCAGCCCTCTCTCCTTCGATCGTGCTTCGGTGATTTGAACGAGCATAATATGACGGATTTCACCCGCTACGAGGGTCCTACAGATCCGAACTCTGGTCACCTTCCCCAGCCTAACTACTTCAACACAGGGGATAACCTACAGGGGGGTTACCCATTCCCTTGGATGAAGAACACAAAATCACATGCCTACACTTGCAGAAATCAGTGGGCAGGTACGATTACAAGCTAATGAGTTATTAAGTTTAGCGTTTGCTTTAGTTTAATGATACATAGGAAGTGGAATGGACAAACTGCTAATAATCCTTATCCGGCATATTGCCTACATATTTTCGGATATAATACGATATTTACTAAGCAACAGAATCCAGACCTACATGTGTTTGTGTGTGGACAATGTATGCCAGACATATAGGTACCAGTACAGGTATATGCACATTATATATTTATATATATTATATATATATGTGCCTGTGTGTGCCCATATACATTTTATGTTAATACACAAAGTATAATAAGAAACCAATACAATGTTATGACAATTACAAATCAAACAATGAAATGTTTCCTTTTATTTACTCATTATTGACACCAACATTAATTCTCGATTCAAAACCATTGAAGAAAAATTACACCGACATCACATGCCTTGGCCACTCGGTTTACTCCAACCAAACAAATTCACTGCGTACATGTCAAGTATGTGATTCACTTAGCCTGTTGAGTTTGGTGATTGTTGTGCTGTGGGACTAAGGGACACGACAGGGGAGAAAGAATCGATCTGACTGGAGTAATACCACAGCTCTTTTCTTTGAATGCTTTGCTTGTAATTGTTCACTCCTCCCCTGATTAGAGTGGACAGAATCCACAATATTGCCAATTATATAGGGTCTGTGGAAGTGAGGAGCGATGGGCCCGAAGGCCCATAATTTCTTACAGCTATTTTTGCTGGTATACTTAGCATCAAATTTACTAATCGAGTATTTCTAAGTGTTCGGGTGTACAATTCTCCGTGTCAATGTAGAAATATTCGTTGTGGACACATCGTAAGAATAAAACCGATTTGCCACGTTTGGGCGGCATTTCTTATGAAATAATCTTTACCCATGTTCTGCTGCCACGCATTTTTAAAAGGTGCTGAGTTATACTTGATGAAACTAACGTGTACGCCATCTTAAGGGCCTCTGTTCCCGCCAGGTACTAATATTTAGTGAATGATGAATCATATCAACACGTTTACAGCAACAATGTCATATCGAAAAGTAAAGGGTAAGAAAGGGATTTATATCTGCGTCTAAGTGTGGAATGTAGGTGTACGGGTTGCAAAGGAATTCATACAAAGTTAACAGCAGAAATAGCAGTACCAATAGAAAAAGGAGTAATTTTGGTTCAAACTGGCAATATAATATAGGTATACAACCACATTTAACAGGCAGGCATTCGATTGGAATAGACAGTATCTTGCATTTGTCTATGAATATTTACCTGACTCAAAGGCGATTGGAAAAAGTGTTGTACTAATATCCGATCGCCAAATTTGATTTATGATAAATATATTGTATCCACGAATATTATAATATTCTTTCCACAAATTAACTTTCAACTTAAATCTTAGTTCATGTGTTTTTTAATGAATGAATGAATCAAGGAATTCTCAGATAATATTCAGTAAGACTGGGAGTTAATATATTATATATATATTATGACTATTACGCCACATCTGTTACAGTATTGCCAATATTGCTAATTGCTAGTATTGCCTGACTAAATGTTTTGTAATATACACGAGGGTAAATTATCGGCTATGTTCCCCAAAGAAAGGTCATTACGCTACCAAGTGTGAGAAATCTTATGGGAAAAATAAATTTTCTTTAATTTGTGTTCCGAATATCCCCAGCAACATTCAACACACACCGCCACAGACAAAAGCTCGCACAGATATATTAGACATGCACATGCCTAACAGCTGCAGAAATGCTTCTGCGAAAATTTGTAATCTTCATTATAAGGCACCAACAGATACATTTATGGATTGTGAGATTCACATGTACTCAAATTAGCTTGATAATTCAGAATGAGAGGAAATTATTTTACTCGGATACCGACATCTGACCGAAGAGAAAATGCGGCTCATATTCAAAAAGGAGCTTTTCAGTACAAAGCATTTAAGTGGTCCTTAATATTTAAGTAGAGAAGAAGTTAATGATACAGAAACCATTAAATTACATCTTAGACCTGATTATGTTTTAGGTTCAGTTAAAATACAGTTACATTTCAGAATTTAATTAGGCACAAGAAGAATTTTTCAAGCAAGTACTGATGAAATGCAGACTCCAGCCACCGACAGATGGTTACCTTCCCCGCACCACCCCCCCCCCCCCCCCCAAATACGATTGTCATTTGTGATTCTGATATTAGACTTACCACCATAAAATGTCACCCGTGGTGCTTAGAGTTTAATAACACAGAAGATACCTGCTGTACAACGAGCCACGAAAAAATACAATTGCTTTAAGGAGTTCATGATACCTGAAATTTTCAGAGAATTGCAGAACCATTTTGTGCGCAAAAATCCCTCAGAAATCTACACATTCTTCCACAGAAATTGACCACAACATAACGGGAATGATCTTTAGCAGCTTTATTTTAGGCCCTCGCAAAACACCAACATTGTGGGTAGGAAAGGCCCTGTAATTTTCTAATGTGGAATTTATTTCCAACTGTACTCGGGCCAGATTCTCGCACTGAAGGTCAACTCATCAGGCTGCCCAGAAACATGTTGCTCAATAAACTATTGTTACTGTAACATTCAAGAACATTTTATAGAGGGGCGGTCAATATGAAATAAATTATATCTTTCAAATGAGCATTTTTCTCCAAATTCACTTTCGTAAAAGACCTTCAGATCCTGACCTAGAGACCGAAACCTCAAACTCCTCTATTAGTTCGTGTCATTAGATTGTGTGCTGTTTGTGAATAATGCAAATTAAAGATCACCGAACTGGTTTTCTTGTAGGAAACAACTTTCCGATGGACGCCAATGAAAACAAAAGGACCCGAACGGCCTATACCAGAGGCCAGCTGCTGGAACTGGAGAAAGAGTTCCATTTCAGCAAGTATATCTCCAGACCCCGGCGCATTGAACTAGCAGCAATGCTGAACCTCACCGAGAGACACATCAAAATCTGGTTCCAAAACAGAAGGATGAAATGGAAGAAGGAAGAAACGAAAAGACAAACCAAGACAAATTCGAGCAAGCCAAAAGCGGCGCTGCGCGACAAGTGTTCAGGAGAAGCGTCGGCAGGGAGTCACTCGGGGGCTTCCTTCAAAAAGACAGACAGTGATTTTTCTGTGACTGGAATCAACAACGATATTGGACATCCACTAATCTCATAGTATGCAAGTTTAACATGTTCCCTTAGAAATATGTCAATTATTGATATTCCACGCTGGTAAATGTTGTAGCCCATTTTATAATCTATGGAACAAGACCGCACACATTTCCAATTTAAATATTTAATATATTGAAAAAAAAAACGCAAAATATTCATTTGACTACAGAATGCGATTTGGTTAAATATCTGAGAGTAGCGATTACTTCTGCCTATTCATTCAATAGGACAGTCTTCTAACCCAGACACGAGAAGCAATATTAGCAGACGCATGCAAGCAGGAATAAATTGCTAATAATTCCTGGTTCTTTAATTTTCTCTGGAGTTAACATTACGTTCAAACATATGAGCGTCCAGATGGAATTCTCATATTGCTTTTGCGAAATGAAATATAAGGGTGACCAGAATTGGGTTACTGTAATAGCTGTCTCCCATGAACCCTCTAAATTAAACAAATGGTGGTTCAAGTGAAACATCAGTACACTCAGCAAACAACAGCTAGCAAATTACAACAAAGTTTGTCCAATTATCTGGACTGAAATGTATACTTTAATGACGTGCTGAGGAATAGTACGCGCAGGCCTTTTGTAAAACTAGTAAAACTTTAATAATTAATAATTGGTGGATATCACAGGCGAGGCGGTCGCTATATCACACCATTTTATTCACAGTCGCACTCCTTAAAATTTATGATTACAAATGATATATATTACTACTGATAGTAAAAGTAACAAATATATTACTATTCATGACGCATTTAATTTCAAATAGCTTCATGGCGCGAGCAAAAAATGCAGAAAGCTTGCACCGCTAGTAGACACAGTATTTTAATGAGCAAACATTGAATACAAGTGATGATATGATTTTCAAGAACGGAAAACGACCCGGAAGAGAACTGATCCCAAATTACAGACGCAGTTTCGGGGTTTTACAATGTGCAGATACCCAAAAGTATTGACATAAATAGGAATCGGATCAGATTCAATTTCCCCATGACCTGGTGCCGTTAAAGATTGTGTTTCCTTTCAGTCTATTATAGGGGAATTTAACAAGTCATGTCGAGGTTCCAGTACATAAGGAATTCACAAAACACTCTTTGTGTAAAGAAGTAAATGCATTTGTTAAAAAAGTTTGAGCCTCATTGCATTATTGATACCAATTCATATTTCACGAGTTTTGCATATCAATTAATTGAAAATGTCAAAGCAATATAATACGACATAAAGACAGAGGGTAAACAGTATCAATATAAACATTGATCTCGATATTCCACATTGTATAATGAAACGAACATCTTAACATTTGTACTAAATGAATATGTACTGAGTGGACTGGAGGGCACAGAGTGTGAAGAAGGGAGTTTGGTAAGTGAGTGGATTTTGAAAGTTAATCTCTCTAAAGTTTAGTTTTGTTTACATTTAGCAATTAACTGAAATTACTGCTTAAGTTTAAAGGCAAGTTAAGTTTCTTACAGTTTTAAACAGGGATATACAAGCTTTCTAAGAGTAGCTGTAGCTAGTTAATTAGGTGGCTACTTAAACTGGTTTCTGAGCTCTAGCAGAGCTCAAGCAAAGCTGACACATCATTGTTTTCAGAAAATATAAATTCAGGGGACTCTCAGTGCTGTTTGGCTGCATTGAGTGCTGCTGGAGGGCACAGAGTGTGAAGAAGGCAGTTTGGTAAGTGAGGGAGTTCAGTAAGGAGGGGAACTATAAATTAATTAAGAAAAATACATTTAATTAAATTAACACAATAAAGATGGCAGGACAGGTGATGTGATGCAGCTACAGTATGTGGGAGCTCCTGGATGCCACAGCAATCCATGGCAGCTACATTTGTAGTATCTGTGGCATGAGGAGCTTCAGCTTGGAGTCATTGAGCTGGAGGCCGAGCTGCAGACACGGCGCTGCATCAGGGAAGGGGAAAATTATCTGGATGTATTGTTCCAGAAGGCAGTTACATCCCTTAGGATATGGTCATCTGTTTTTGTCAGTGGTCAGGGACAGGAGGGCGTGACTGTGAGTCAGGCAGGTAAGGGGATCAAGAAGTGGGAGCGGAGGAGCTTCAGCCCTTACAATTGAGCAACAAGTTCAAGGTTCTTGCAGCTTGTATGGACAAGAGCGAGGACTGTAGTGTAGATGGGCAGACTGACCATGGCACCATGGTACAGGAAGCTGTTAAATGGGGGGAACAAAAATGTATATGCAGGGAACAGTATAGTGAGGGGAATTGGCACTGTTCTCTGCAGTAAAGAGTGAGAGCCCAGAAGGCTGTGCTGCCTGCCCGGTGCCAAGGTTCAGGACTGCTGCTCAGCGCTGGAGAAGAACTTATCGTGGGAGGGGGAGGATCCAATCCATGCAGGTACTAATGACATAGGCAGGACAAGGAAAAGGTTCTGCATAGGGAGTATGAGGAGCTAGGCACTAAATTAAAAAGCAGAACCTCTAAGGTAATAATCTCTGGATTATTACCTGATCCACGTGCAAATTGGCATAGGGCAAATAAGATTAGAGAAATGAATGTGTGACTCAAAGAATGGTGTGGTGAAGTGGGTTCCAGTTCATAAGGCACTGGGACCAGTACTAGGGAAAGTGGGAGCTGTACCATTGGGACAGTCTACACCTGAATCGCGCTGGGACCAATGTTCTAGTGAGCTGCATAACTAGGAAAGTAGAGTGTGTTTTAAACTAAATAGTGGGGTAAGGGATCAAATTTGGGAGGATGTGGTAAATCAAAGAGTACAGACAAGGCGAGAGAGAAAGGTATTAATATGGGAAAAGATAAACAGACTGTTACAGGAACATAGGAAGATAGGAACATTGGAAGATAAGAACAGGAGTAGGCCATTCAGCCCCTCAAGCCTGTCCCACCATTCAATGAGATCATGGCTGATCCGTGGCCTAACTCTATATACCTACCTTTGGCCCATATCCCTTAATATCTTTGCTTAGCAAAAATCTATCTATCTCAGATTTAAAGTTAACAACTGTTCGAGCTTCAACTGCTGTTTGTGGGAGAGAGTTCCAAACCTCTAACACCCTTTGAGTGAAGAAATGCTTCCCAACTTCTCTCCTGAATGGTCCGGTCCTAATTTTTAGACTATACCCCCTAGTTTTAGAATCTCCAACCAGTGGAAATAGTTTATCTTTATCTAGCCTGTCTTTTCCTGTTAATATCTTGAACACTTTGATCAGATCACCCCTTAACCTTCTAAATTCTAGTGAAAACAGGCCTAATTTGTGTAATCTGTCCTCATAACTTAACCCCTGTTGTCCAGGTATCATTCTTGTAAACTTACGTTACACTCCCTCCAAGGCCAATATATCCTTAATAAAGGTGTGGTGCCCAGAACTGCTCACAGTACTCCATGTGGGGTCTAACCAGGGTTTTGTACAGCTGCAGTATAACCTCTGTGTCTTTATACTCCAATCCTCTAGATATAAAGGCTAGCATTCCATTAGCCTTTTTGATTATTTTCTGCACTTGCTTGTGGCATTTTAAAGATCTATACACCTGAACCCCCAAGTCTCTTTGGACATTCACGGTACTTAACCTCTTCCCATTTAGAAAGTACCCTGCTCTATCCTTTTTTGGTCCAAAATGGATAATCTCACACTTGCCCGCATTGAAATCCATCTGCCACAGTTTTGCCCACTCACCTAGTCTGTCAATAACTCTTCGCAATTTTATGCTATCATCTAGACTGTCTACAATGCCGTCTAACTTTGTATCATCAGCAAATTTGGATATATGACTTACTATGCCATCATCAAAGTTGTTAATGAATAATGTGAATAATTGAGGCCCCAACACAGATCCCTGCGGGACACCACTTGTCACATCCTGCCAATCGGAGTACTTACCCATTATCCCCACTCTCTGTTGCCTACCACTCAACCAACTTCCTAATCATGTCAATAATTTGCCCTCAACTCCATGGGCTTCTACCTTAGTTAACAGTCTCTTATGTGGGACTTTATCAAATGCCTTCTGGAAGTCCATATAAATAACATTTATAGACATTCCCCTGTCCACTACCTTAGTCACTTCTTTAAAAAATTCAATGCGATTTGTCAGGCATGACCTTCCCGTCATGAATCCATGCTGGCTGTTCCTGATTAACTGAATTTTTTCTAGGTGTTCAGTCACCCTATCCTTGATTATAGACTCCAGCAACTTGCCCACCACAGATGTCAGGCTAACTGGTCTGTAATTTCCTTGGTTCCCCCTTTCACCCGTCTTAAAAAGTGGAGTGACATGTGCAACTTTCCAATCCAGAGGGACCACTCCTGAATCAAGGGAACTCTGAAAGACATTAGTTAGGGCATCTACAATGTGCTCCCCTACTTCCTTTAACACCCTTGGATGGAAACCGTCAGGTCCTGGGGATTTCTCACTCTTTAGTCCCATTAATTTTCTTGCTACTGATGTTTTACTTACGTTAATTGTATTAAGTCCCTGTCCCCAATCAGCTATTAATTTTTTTGGGACTTCTGGCAAGTTATCCTCCTTTTCAACTGTGAATACTGAGGCAAAGTAATTGTTCAACATGTCTGTCATTTCCCCATTATTAATGACAATATCTCTATTTTCAGCTTTTAGTGGGCCTACATTGCTCTTGACCACCCGCTTTCTGTTTATGTAACTATATAATTTCTTCTTATTGATTTTGATGTTCTTTGGAAGTTTCTTTTCATCATCTCTTTTAGTAGCTCTTATAAGCTGCTTTGTGACCCTTTGCTGGTCTTTGTATCGATCCCATTCGGCTGGATCTGTGCTATGTTTTGCATTTTTGTAAGCCCTTTCTTTTTGTTTTATGCTATCCCTAATCTCTTTAGTTGTCCATGGCTGTTTTTTTCTGTGAAGTGGAGCTTTTTCCTCTCAGGGGTATATACTCACTCTGTATTTCGTTAAATGTTTCTTTTTTTTTATTTCCAAAATATACTTTATTCATAAAAATCTGTAAAAATTACATTGCCAAACAGTTTCCAAACAGCACCAAAAAATACAAACATTGCAAGGGAAATCAGTTTCGTTCAATACTGTCATGAGTTTCTTCCCAACCCTTCCGTTTCACAATTGTCATGTCAATTACAGTTTTACATTTACAGCAATTGAGAATATTAACGATACAGTTCGAGGGGTTTCCCATTGATCCAGCCCCTCAGTCCAGCTTGGTGGGGGAACCTTACACTGTGGTCTTTCCCCATTGAGCCTTTGCTGCGGCTGCCCCAAGCTTTAGTGCGTCCCTCAGCACGTAGTCCTGGACCTTGGAATGTGCCAGTCTGCAACATTCGGTGGTGGACAACTCTTTGCGCTGGAAGACCAGCAAGTTTCGGGCAGACCAAAGGGCGTCTTTCACCGAATTGATAGTCCTCCAGCAGCAGTTGATGTTTGTCTCGGTGTGCGTCCCTGGGAACAGCCCGTAGAGCACAGACTTCTGTGTTACAGAGCTGCTTGGGATGAACCTTGACAAAAACCACTGCATCTCTTTCCACACCTGCTTTGCAAAGGCACATTCCAGGAGGAGGTGGGCGACCGTCTCTTCCCCACCACAGCCAACGCGGGGGCACTGTGCGGAGGGGGCGAGACTTCGGGTGTGCATGAAGGATCTGACGGGGAGGGCCCTTCTCACCACCAGCCAAGCTACGTCTTGGTGCTTATTTGAAAGTTCTGGTGATGAGGCATTCCGCCAAATGACTTTGACGGTCTGCTCGGGGAACCATCCGACAGGATCCACCGTTTCCTTTTCCCGTAGGGCCTTGAGGACATTCCGTGCAGACCACTGCCTGATGGACCGGTGGTCAAAGGTGTTTTCCCGCAGAAACTGCTCCACGAAGGATAGGTGGTACGGCGCCGCCCAACTGCAAGGAGCGTTCCGCGGCAATGTGACCAGGCCCATCCTTCGCAAAACCGGGGACAGATAGAACCTCAGCACGTAGTGACACTTGGAGTTTGCGTACTGGGGATCTACACACAGCTTGATGCAGCCGCACACGAAGGTGGTCATCAGGATGAGGGCCACGTTGGGTACATTTTTCCCGCCCTTGTCCAGAGATTTGAACATCGTGTCCCTCCGGACCCGGTCCATTTTAGATCCCCAGACGAAGCGGAAAATGGCTCGGGTGACTGCCACAGTGCAGGAGTGGGGTATGGGCCAGACCTGCGCCACGTAGAGCAACAACGTGAGCGCCTCGCACTTGATGACCAGGTTCTTACCCACAATGGAGAGAGATCGCTGCCCCCACATGCCCAACTTTTGTCGTACCTTGGCTACTCGCTCCTCCCATGTTTTGGTGCACGCCCCGGCCCTTCCGAACCATATCCCCAGCACCTTCAGGTAATCTGACCTGACGGTGAAGGGGACAAAGGATCGGTCAGCCCAGTTGCCAAAGAACATGGCCTCGCTCTTGCTGTGGTTAACTTTGGCTCCCGAGGCCAGTTCGAACTGGTCGCAGATGCTCATCAGTCTGCGCACGGACAGCAGATCCGAGCAGAAAACGGCGACGTCATCCATGTACAGGGAGGTTTTGACCTGAGTGCCTCCGCTGCCTGGGATTGTCACCCCTCCTATGCTCGCATCCTTCCTAATAGACTCAGCAAAGGGTTCAATACAGCAAACAAACAAGACCGGGGACAGAGGACAGCCCTGTCTGACTCTAGATTTGATCGGGAAACTTTCAGATTCCCACCCGTTGATTGAGACTGCGCTACTGATGTTTGTGTAGAGCAGTTGGATCCAATTGCAGATTCCCTCCCCAAACCCCATTTTGGAAAGCACGTCCATCATGTAGGTGTGCGATATCCTGTCAAAAGCCTTCTCCTGGTCCAGGCTGATGAGGCAGGTGTCCACCCTCCTGTCCCGTACGTAGGCGATCGTATCCCTGAGTAGCGCGAGACTATCAGAGATCTTCCTGCCAGGTACAGTACAGGTCTGATCGGGGTGAATCACCAACTCCAGAGCAGACTTGACTCGACTGGCTATGACTTTGGACAGAATCTTGTAATCAACATTAAGCAGTGAGATGGACCGCCAATTTCTGATTTCTGCCCTCTCCTCCTTCTGCTTGTAAATGAGGGTGATGATGCCTTTTCTCATGGATTCTGACATGCTGCCGGCCAGGAGCATACTCTCGTATACTTCCAGCAGGTCCGGGCCGACCCAGTCCCACAGGGCCGTGTACAACTCGACCGGTAAGCCGTCGCTCCCGGGAGTTTTACTCGTCTCGAAAGACTCGACGGCCTTTGTCAGCTCGTCCAGAGTTAGCGGCTTGTCCAGTCCCTCCCTCCTGCTGTCATCTAAGACCTCTGTGATAGATGACAGGAAGGACTGGGAGGCTCTGCTGTCTGTGGGCTTCGCGTCATACAGCCCAGCATAAAAGGATTTGCTGATCCTTAGTATGTCGGACTGCGAAGACGTTACTGAGCCATCTTCTTCCTTCAGGCTGCTGATAACAGAGCTCTCTCTGTGTACCTTTTGGAAGAAGTAACGCGAGCACGTCTCATCCTGCTCGATGGAGCGGACTCTGGACCGGAAGATGATCTTGGAGGCCTCCTTGGCAAAGAGCGAGGCCTGCTGGCTCTTCACCTCTTGGAGGTCCTCCTTGACCTCGACCCCCATTGACTGCAACCGGAGTAGATTTTGCATAATTTTCTGGAGTCAGGACAGTTCCCTCTGTCTCTCTCTCGCCTTCTGAACACCTTTGTGGATGAAGAACCTCTTGATGTTCTCCTTAATCGCTTCCCACCAGTGAACTGGAGACTCAAAGAGGGGTTTCACGGTCCTCCAACCTTTGTAATCCCTTTTGAGTTCCTCAACGTTCTCTGGGGTCAGCAGTGTCGCATTGAGCTTCCACGTCCCTCTGCCAACCCGCTGTTCGTCCTGTAAGTGACAGTCGGCCAGTAAGAGGCAGTGGTCGGAGAAGAACACCGGCTTGACGTCGGTGGATCTGACTGTGACAGTTAAATGTTTCTTTAAATATTCTCCACTGTTCTTCAGTCGTTTGACCCCTTAACGGATCTACCCAGTTTACCGTGGCCAGTCTTTGTCTCATCCTGGTAAAGTCAGCCTTACCCAAGTCTAAAATTCTAGTAACTGATTCGTGCTTTTCACTTTCAGGAAGGGACAGTGAGTACAAATCTGAAAGTAAATCAGCAAACAAGGCTAGAGGTTACAAAAATAATAAAAGGACAAACTAAAGGCTCTGTATCTGAGTGCACATAGCATTCAAAACAAAACAGATGAACTGAGAGCGCAAATAGAAATAAATAATTATGATCTGATAGCCATTACAGAGACATGGCTGCAGGATGACATAGTTAGGGACCTGAATATTGAAGGGTACATGACATTTAGGAAGGACAGGAAGCTAGGAAAAGCTGGAGGGGTAGCTCTGTTAATTAATTATGGTATTAGCACAATACAGAGGGATGACCTAAGTTCAGGAAACCAGAATGTAGAAGTGGTTTGGGTCGAGATGAGAAATGATAAAGGCAAGAAGTCACTTCTTGGAGTGGTGTACAGGCCCCCTAATAGTAACCACATGGTAGGATGGGGTTTAAGTGAAGAGACAGTGGGAGCTTGTCAGAAAGGTATGGTGCTAATCATGGGGAATTTTAATCTACATATAGACTGGAAAAATCAGATGGGCAAAGGTAGCCTTTGATGAAGAGTTTATGGAATGTTTTCAGGATAGTTTCTTAGAACAACACATTCTGGAGCCAAACAGAGAGCAGGCTATACTAGATCTGGTATTGTGCAACAAGATAGGATTAATTCATGACCTCATAGTGAAGTCTAAGCAGCAGTGATCATAATATGAGTGAATTTTACATTCAGTTTGAGGGAGAGAAGAGTTGGTCTAAGAATAGAATTTTAAACTTCAATAAGGGCAATTATGAGGGCATGAAAGCAGAGCTAGCAATAGTGAACTGGCAAAGTAGGTTAAGGTCAATAGAGATACAATGGCAGACATTTAAGGGGATATTTTAGAATACGGAGAATAGATACATTCCAATGAGAAAGAAAAGTTCCAAGGGGAGGACCCACCTTCTATGGTTAACTAAAAAAGTTAAAGATAGCATCAAACTTAAAGAAAAAGCATTTAATTATGCAAAGATGGTCACAAGATTGGACAGAATATAAAAAAAGCAGCAAAGAACAACTACAAGATTAATAAGTAGGGAAAAATTAGAATATGAAAGAAAGCTGGCTAGAAATATAAAAACAGATAATAAGACTTTCTATAGATATTTTAAAAAGAAGAGTTAATAAAGTGAGCATTGGTCCTATAGAAAGTGAGTCTGGGGAATTAATAATGGAAAATAAGGAGAAAGCAGCTAAATTGAACAGGTATTTTGCATTAGTCTTCACCAGAGAGGATACAAGTAACATCCCAGAAATAGCTGTAAATCAGGAAATGGGAGCGAGGGAGGAACTCAAGAAAATTACGATCACTAGGGAAGTAGTTCTGAGCAAATTGTTGGAGCTGTGGGCTGACAAGTCCCCAAGTCCTGATGGACGTCATCCTAGAGTCTTAAAATAAATGGCTAGTGAGATAGTTGATCCTTTGGTTTTAATTTTCCAAAATTCCCTGGATTCAGGGAAGGTTCCATTAGATTGGAAAATTAGCCAATGCAACTCCTTTATTCAAAAAGGGGGGGGGGGGAGACAGAAAGCAGGAAACTACAGGCTAGTTAGCTTTACATCTATAATAGTGAAAATATTGGAAGCTGTTATTAAAGACGTTATAGCAGGGCACTTATAAAAATTCAAGGTAATCAGGCAGCGTCATCATGGTTTTGTGAAAGGGAAATCATGTTTAACCAATTTATTGGAGTTCATTGAGGAAGTTACATGTGCTGTGGATGAAGGGGAACCAGTGGATGTACTATACTTAGATTTCCAGAAGGCATTTGATAAGGTGCCACATCAAAGTTATGGCAGAAAATAAAAGCTCATGGTGTTGGGGACAACATTTTGGCTTGGATAGAAGATTGGCTAGCTAACAGGGGAACAGAGAGTAGGCATAATTGGGTCATTTTCTGGTTGGCAAGATATAATGAGTGGTGTGCCACAGGGATCGGTGCTGGGGCCTCAACCTTTTACAATTTATATAAATGACTTAGATGAAGGGACCGAAGATATGCTTACTAAATTTGCTGATGACACAAAGATAGGTAGGAAAGTAAATTGTGAAGAGGACATTAGGAGGCTACAAAGGGATATAGATAGGTTAAATGAGTAGGCAAAGATCTGGCAAATGGAGTATAATGTGGGAAAATGTGAAATTGTCCATGTTGGCAGGAAGAATAACAAAGAGTATTTTCTAAATAGTGAGAGATTGCGGAGCTCTGAGGTGCAGAGGGATCTGGGTGTCTTAGTGCATGAATCACAAAAGGTTATGCAGGTACAGCAAGTAATTAGGAAAGTTAATAGAATGTTATTGTTTATTGAAAGGGGAATTGAATACAAAAGTAGGGAGGTTATGCTTCAGTTATACAGGGCATTGGTGAGACCACATCTGGAGTATTGTGTACAATATTGGTCTCCTTATTTAAGGAAGAATGTAAATGCATTGGAAGCAATTCAGAGAAGGTTTAATAGACCAATACCTGGAATGGGCGTGTTGTCTTATGAGGGAAGGTTGAACAGGCTGGGCTTGTATCCACTGCACTTTAGAAGAGTAAAAGGTGACTTGATTGAAACATATAAGATTCTGAGGGGTCTTGACAGGGTGGATGTGGAAAGGATGTTTCCTCTTGTGGGAGAATCTAGAACTAGGGGTCACTATTTAAAAATAAGGGGTTGCCCATTTAAGACAGAGATCAGGAGAATTTATTTCTCTCAGAGGTGTCATGCAGACCCCCAGCTGCCAAGAATGAGGCATATTAGTTTTATCATATGAAAATTGATTTTGAACTGTTGCTGGAGTGAAGAAATAACTTTTTTAAGATCACCAGACACTGGGCTGGAAGGACATTTGCATACTAAGAGACGCTCCTCGTTGTTCCAATTATCCCAAATGGATTTTGATCACCAGACATTGAAGGTGTAACAAAATGCATTCCAAGCCCTGCAAGATGATACAATCCACAGAGCCACGACTGGTCAAACCAGCTGGTCACATGACTAACTGGCTGGTCCCGGTTTTTTGAACTAGCCACAGGACAGTTTGAATTCAGAAGGCAGTGTGCAACTGAAAGTGAAACAAGCTAGTCCCTCGCCTGGCTGTCTCCCTCGCTCTTGCTTTCTCCCAAGCCACCAGACCCACGAAAGACGTGTAAACCTCAAGAGAGAAAAGACTCCAACATCGGAACAAGTTGAAGTGTGAACTGGGCCCCAACAAATTGCAAGACTTACTGGCAAGCAAAGACTCACATTGAACTTAAAGGACTGTAACTACCAGATATTGCCTCAGACTTTTCCCCTTTATTCCTTCTACTTTTTCTGTCTCTATCTGCGTGTGTGTTTATCGCATATACACACTAGTGTGGTCGGGTCTTATATTTGCAGTCGTTAATCGGATTAGAGTTTAAGATTAATAAACTTCTACCTTTCTTGTTTAAATCTAAGGAAACCTGTTTGAGTTCTTTGCCTTACAATTGGAGCAGTGAACTAGGATTCACTAAGGGGGAACGAAAAACATGGTGTTTTCAAACTAAACTCTGTTACTGTTAAACCAGGCAAACGCTGAGAGGGAACCCTCTAGACCCCTTCTCATGTGATCATAACAGAGGGTTCTGGGTCTTTGGAACTCTCTTCCTTAAAAGGCAGTGGAAGCAGAGGCTTTGAATATTTTTAAGGCAGAGAT
Source organism: Heterodontus francisci (assembly GCF_036365525.1). Taxonomy (NCBI): domain Eukaryota; kingdom Metazoa; phylum Chordata; class Chondrichthyes; order Heterodontiformes; family Heterodontidae; genus Heterodontus; species Heterodontus francisci. The sequence goes on along the minus strand of NC_090371.1, from coordinate 123,345,909 downwards.
AGATAGATTTTTGATAAGCAAGGGGGTGAAAGGTTATTGGGGGTAGGAGGGAATGTGGAGTTGAGGTGACAATCAGATCAGCCATGATCTTATGAATGGTGCAGCAGGCTTGTGGGGCCGAATGGCCTACTCCTGATCCTATTTGTAAATATTGGGAAGAGGACAAGTAATGCTAAAGAGACAAGCCTTAAGGCTTTGTACCTTAACGCGTGGAGCATTCGCAATAAAGTGGATGAATTAATCGCACAAATAGATGTAAACGGGTATGATATAGTCGGGATTACGGAGACATGGCTGCAAGGTGACCAGGGATGGGAAATGAACATCCAGGGATATTCAGTATTTAGGAAGGACAGACAAAAAGCAAAAAGTGGTGGAGTTGCATTGCTGGTTAAAGAGGAAATTAACACAATAGTCAGGAAAGATATTAGCTCTGACGATGTGGAATCTGTAAGGGTAGAGCTGAGAAACACTAAGGGGCAGAAAACGTTAGTGGGGGTTGTATATAGACCCCCAAACTGTAGTGGTGATGTTGGGAATGGCAATAAACAGGAAATTAGAGATGCATGCGATAAAGGAACATCTGTAATTATAGGTGACTTTAATCTGCGTATATATTGGGCAAATCAAATTAGTCACAATACCGTAGAGGAGGAATTCTTGGAGTGTGTACGGGATGGTTTTCTGGACCAATACGTTGAGGAACCAACTAGAGAACAGGCCATCCTAGACTGTGTATTGTGTAATGAGAGAGGAATAATTGACAATCTAGTGGTGCGAGACCCCTTGGGGACGAGCGACCATAATATGATAGAATTCTTCATCAAGATGGAGAGTGACGTAGTTGATTCTGAGACAAGGGTCCTGAATCTTAGTAAAGGAAACTACGAAGGTATGAGGCGCGTGTTGGCTATGACGGATTGGGAAACGTTACTTAAAGGGATGATGGTGGATAGGCAATTGCAAACATTTAAAGAGCCCATAAATGAACTGCAACAATTGTTTATCCCTGTCTGGCGCAAAGGTAAAACGGGAAAGGTAGCCAAACCATGGCTTACAAGGGAAATTAGAGATAGCATTTGATCCAAGGAAGTGGCATATAAATTTGGCAGGATGAACAACAGACTTGAGGATTGGGAGCATTTCAGGATTCAGCAAAGGAGGACCAAGGGATTGATTAAGAAGGGGAAAATAGAGTATGAGAGCAAGCTTGCGGGGAACATAAAAACTGACTGTAAAAGTTTCTATAGGTATGTGAAGAGAAAAAGATTGGTGAAGGCAAATGGAGGACCCTTACCGTCAGAAACAGGGGAATTTATTATGGGGAATAAAGAAATGGCTGACCAACTAAATGCATACTTTGGTTCTGTCTTCACAAAGGAGGACACAAATATCATACCAGAAATGTTGGGAGCACAGGGCTTAGTGAGAGAGAGGAACTGAAGGAAATCAGTATTAGTAGAGAAATGGTGTTGGGGAAATTGATGGGATTGAAGGCCGATAAATCCCCCGGGCCTGATGGTATGCATCCCAGAGTACTTAAGGAAGTGGCCCTAGAAATAATGGATTGATTGGTGGTCATCTTCCAAGATTCTATAGACTCTGGAACAGTTCCTACAGATTGGAGGGTAGCTAATGTGACCCCACTATTTAAAAAGGGAGGTAGAGAGAAAGCAGGGAATTATAGACCAGTCAGCCTGACGTCAGTAGTGGGGAAAATTCTAGAGTCCATTGTCAAAGATTTTATAGCAGAGCACTTGGAGAACAGTGGTAGAATCGGACAGAGTCAGCATGGATTTACGAAAGGGAAATCATGCTTGACAAATCTACTAGAATTCTTCGAGGACTAGTAGAGTTGATGAGGGGGAGCCAGTGGATGTGGTTTATTTGGACTTTCAGAAGGCTTTCGACAAAGTCCCACATAAGAGATTAGCATGTAAAATTAAAGCGCATGGGATTGGGGCTAGTGTATTTAGTTTAGTTTAGTTTAGTTTAGAGATACAGCACTGAAACAGGCCCTTCGGCCCACCGAGTCTGTGCCGACCACCAAGCACCCATTTATACTAATCCTACACTAATCCCATATTCCTACCACATCCCCACCTGTCCCTATATTTCCCTACCACCTACCTATACTAGGGACAATTTGTAATGGCCAATTTACCTACCAATTGCGATGGATAGAAAATTGGTTGGCGGACAGGAAACAAAGAGTAGGGATAAATGGGTCTTTTTCCGAATGGCAGGCAGTGACTAGTGGGGTACTGCAGGGATTGGTGCTAAGACCCCAGCTATTCACAAAATACATTAATGATTTAGATGAGGGAACTAAATGTAATATCTCCAACTTTGCAGATGACACAAAACTGGGTGGAAGGGTGAGTTGTGAGGAGGATGCAGAGAGGCTTCAGGGTGATTTGGACAAGTTGAGTGAGTGGGCTAATGCATGGCAGATGCAGTATAATGTGGATAAATGTGAGGTTATCCACTTTGGTAGCAAAGACAGGAAGGCAGATTATTATCTGAACGGCTATAAACTGAGAGAGGGGAATATGCAGTCGCTGAAGGTAAGCATGTAGGTGCAACAGGTGGTAAAAAAGGCAAATGTTATGTTGGCCTTCATAGCGAGAGGATTCAAGTACAGGAGCAGGGATGTCTTGCTCAAATTATACAGGGCCTTGGTGAGGCCACACCTGGAGTATTGTGTGCCGTTTTGGTCTCCTTATCTGAGGAAGGATGTTCTTGTTATAGAGGGAGTGCAGCGAAGACTGATTCCTGGGATGGCGGGATTGAGGAGAGATTGAGTCGGTTAAGATTATATTCGCTGGAGTTCAGAAGAGTGAGGGTGGATCTCATAGAAACCTATAAAATTCTAACAGGACTTGACAGGGTAGATGCAGGAAGGATGTTCCCGATGGTGGGGGAGTCCAGAACCAGGGGTCATAGTCTAAGGATACGGGGTAAACCTTTCACGACTGAGATGAGGAGAAATTTCTTCACCCAGAGAGTGGTGAGCCTGTGGAATTCGCTACCACAGAAAGCAGTTGAGGCCAAAACATTGAATGTTTTCAAAAAGGATTTAGATATAGCTCTTGGGTCTAAAGGGATCAAAGGGTATGGGGCGAAAGCTGGAACAGGCTACTGAGTTGGATGATCAGCCATGATCATAATGAATGGTGGAGCAGGCTCGAAGGGCCAAATGGCCTACTCCTGCTCCTATTTTCTCTGTTTCTATGTATGTTCGTATGAATGCCCTAGTTAACATACTTTATGTTAATCCAAAAGCAAAATACTGCGGATGCTGGAAAACTGAAATTAAAACAGAAAATGCTGGAAATACTCTGCAGGTCAGACAGCATCTGTGGAGAGAAAAACAGAGTTAATGTTTCAGGTCTGTGACCTTTCATCAGAAGTGGCAAAAGTTAGAAATGTAATAGGTTTTGAGCAAGTGAAAGGGGGAAGGTGGGAAGAAGAAGAAAAAAGAGGTCTGTAATAAGGTGGAGGGCAGGAGAGATTAAATGACAAACGGTTTCATGGTACAAAGCCAAGTAAAGAAAGAAAATATGTGTCAGGATGAGGTGTAAATGGCTGAATAGCAGCCGTCCAAACACAAAGAAAGAAACAAGGTGGGGTGGGGGGGGGGGGGGCGGGGTGCGTGAACCAACAAAAAAATGAAATGAGAAAAAAATGGGGTCGGAGGTTATGATCTAAATTTATTGAACTCAGTGTTGAGTCCAGAAGGCTGTAAAGTGCCCAGATGAAAGATGAGGTGCTGTTCCTCAAGCTTGCATTGAGCTTCACTGGAACACTGCAGCAGGCCAAAGACAGAAAGGTCAGAATGGGGAGCAAGGTGGGGAATTGAAATGGCAAGCGACAGGAAGCTCGGGGTCATGCTTGTGGACTGAGTGGAGATGTTCTGCAAAGTGGTCACGCAATCTATGTTTAGTCTCCCCAATGTAGAGGAGACCACAATAAATAAAAACAAGAAATGCTGGAAATACTCAGCAGGTCTGGCAGCATCTGTGGAGAGAGAAGCAGAGTTAACATTTCAGGTCAGTGACCCTTCTTCAGAAATCAAGAGGAGACCACATTGTGAGCAGTGAATACAATATGCTAAACTAAGTAAGTACAAGTAAATCACTGTTTCACCTGGAAGGAGTGTTTGAGGACCTGGACGGTGGGAGGGAGGAGATAAAAGGGCAAGTGTTGCACATGAAGGTGCTGCAGGAAAGGGAGAGGGTGTTGGGGTGACTGAGAAATAGACCAGGATGTCACAGAGGGAATGGTTCCTTCAGAATGGTGAAAGGGGAGATGAAAATGTGTTTGGTGGTGGCATCACGCTGGAAGTGGAGGAAATGGCGGAGGATGATCGGTTGTTAATGGAGTTGGTGGGGTGGTAGGTGAGGACAATGGGAATCTTCTCATGGTGCTGGGAGGGAGGGAAAGAAGTGAAAGCAGAAGTGGATGAAATAGATTGGACATAGTTGAGGGCCCTGTCAACCAGGTTGGGGGGTGGGGGGAGGAGTCGCGGGGGTCGGGGCGGGGGGAGGGGATCTTGTTTGAGGAAAAAGGAACACATATCGGAAGCGCTAATATGTTAATTGCATGAAGAAGATGAGCGATGGTCACTGATAGTTTGAGGACTTAATATTGGCGTATCATCTTGCACGACGCCAGTTACTGACATTATGTGAAATAGGAATTCAACCAAATCTGGCCGTTTCTTCAAAATACGCATAACATTTCTTTAGTTTTGAATGGAGGTATAAGCACAATTCTGAGAGAATGGGAGAGGACAATGATATAGGCAGGGACAACAAGCTGATCAGAGAACTACACTCAGTGACTGGAAGGGTAAAATGGATTATTTTCATTCAGAGTTTATACAATAATCACTGCCTATGGATTACAGTACGGAAAGTCCTCATCAGAGAACTCCTCTTTGCTGACGATGCTGCTTTAACATCTCACACTGAAGAATGCCTGCAGAGTCTCATCGACAGGTTTGCGTCTGCCTGCAATGAATTTGGCCTAACCATCAGCCTCAAGAAAACGAACATCATGGGGCAGGATGTCAGAAATGCTCCATCCATCAATATTGGCGACCACGCTCTGGAAGTGGTTCAAGAGTTCACCTACCTAGGCTCAACTATCACCAGTAACCTGTCTCTAGATGCAGAAATCAACAAGCGCATGGGTAAGGCTTCCACTACTATGTCCAGACTGGCCAAGAGAGTGTGGGAAAATGGCGCACTGACACGGAACACAAAAGTCCGAGTGTATCAGGCCTGTGTCCTCAGTACCTTGCTCTACGGCAGCGAGGCCTGGACAACGTATGCCAGCCAAGAGCGACGTCTCAATTCATTCCATCTTCGCTGCCTTCGGAGAATACTTGGCATCAGGTGGCAGGACTATATCTCCAACACAGAAGTCCTTGAAGCGGCCAACACCCCCAGCTTATACACACTACTGAGTCAGCGGCGCTTGAGATGGCTTGGCCATGTGAGCCGCATGGAAGATGGCAGGATCCCCAAAGACACATTGTACAGCGAGCTCGCCACTGGTATCAGACCCACCGGCCGTCCATGTCTCCGTTATAAAGACGTCTGCAAACGTGACATGAAATCGTGTGACATTGATCACAAGTCGTGGGAGTCAGTTGCCAGCATTCGCCAGAGCTGGCGGGCAGCCATAATGACAGGGCTAAATTGTGGCGAGTCGAAGAGACTTAGTAGTTGGCAGGAAAAAAGACAGAGGCGCAAGGGGAGAGCCAACTGTGCAACAGCCCCGACAAACAAATTTCTCTGCAGCACCTGTGGAAGAGCATGTCACTCCAGAATTGGCCTTTATAACCACTCCAGGCGCTGCTTCACAAACCACTGACCACCTCCAGGCGCGTATCCATTGTCTCTCGAGATAAGGAGGCCCAAAAGAAAAGAAAGAATGGATTACAACATTTTCGTTAATGTAAAGGCGATTAAATATCTGGTGCTCGGCGCTGGGATTTGGAATGCACCCAGTTTCAATACTGAAGAAACTCAATGAAATTTCAATTTTTAATGAGTGTTCTAATTTGATGAGGGGCCTAATCCCGCAATAAATAACATGCCAATTTTCTAATGTATTTTGTAGCACTTAAATTCAATAATTTCAGGCTAATGGATTGCACAGCGAGTTGGATGTGGAACAGGTAAAGCACTTTCAAGGATATGAGTCACTCTATCTAGGTGAGCACTTGAAACCGTCACGACCAGGTGAGCGGACTACAATCACGGAAGTAACTAGTTATAAAAATAAACATCCTGCAATACTCCTGAACTCAATCCGGCAAGAAACAACCCCGAGAGTTTGAAGAACTGCCCTCTCCTGAGACATAGAAGTGACGGTTAAGGTTTCATTAAATCCCATTTAATACTTTAACAATAGTGTATCAATGAAAATCGGGATTTCCTGTCCAGTGGTGATCACAGAGCAGATCATCGTTCAACCGAGTCCTTGAGCACCGGCTACTCACCGAAACTAACCTTTAAGATTTCAGCTTGCAATCTTTTACTCTGGCAGATATCAATTGGACTGATATGCCCGCGAGGAAATAGATCAATATCCTTTTCACCCTACGAGACTTTTTCTTGACTTTTTTCGCTGGTTAGGACTGTGTAAATGTCGGGAATGGTTCGAACACCAGGGGATCTCGGCGTGCTGTTCCGCACCCATCCCCTTTGGTCATTTCCTCTTCCCTGAAAATATTAACTTAATTGTTGTACATTCCCAAGGGTTCTGGGCACTTGGAAAGCTCGACAGGAGTACAGTGCAACCTGTCCTGTCCTCCGCACACTTCTAACAGGAGTATTGCAGGATGTTTATTTTTATAACAGGTTGTCACCAAGAGGAGATCGTACTGGGCCTACCTCCATCCCAGTTCAGGTCTATTAATTCAGCACAGGCCACGGATGGATCTGGGACCTTCATGCATCGCTCAGCTATTCACTAAATACACATTTTCTGAGACATTGAGGGAAGCAAAAAAGTTTAAATTTGATTCATATTTTCTTCCAGGCATGAAAATTATAAAGGGGATCAATTATGTAGATAGTCACTTCGATATATCTGTTATATGTCTGGAAACTATAGGATTAAAAAAAACTTAACCCACTCCTCCACAACTAATCATCACTCATTTAACAACGGCCTCTTTTCATCATAACTGAAAACTAAATATTTATACCCACTTTCAAAACTATAAAGCCTTGACTCAACATTCTGTGGGCATGTACGTAAGCAAGATTTAAAAAATATATTTGTGCACACAGCCCATAAAATCGATGGAATCCCTTTATAATTCCAGACAATGGATATTTTTCACATAGCCTTGTTTGGATTCCATCTTACCTCTCCCCTACATTTCACTTCACTCTTCCTTTCCTGAAAATTTGACTTTTGCAGATCCAATTGACCATCCTTTACATATGTACATGTAAGCCTGTTGGATGGGTATTCCACCATGAGGTTCCAACCAATTCTGTGCTACCCCAGCACCTATACAAACACACTACCAGGAATCATCAATAGATTGCCATCAGGATTGAGAATTTCAGCCAGTTTTGCCTTTGAGACTGAGTTTAACCATACTTGAGGGTTTTTGACTGAAAGCAGCCAACTTAGTACTGACCAGTGAATCAACTTATTTGTATGGCTTAGTACCATACCATCTGATGTATTTACTCCCTATGTATTATGAAAGGGTTCTGGTTTCACCTTATCATTAACAAAATTATATATAACATCACTAATCCTCATTGTATATAGAACAAAAATGCATTTGCTTCACTGGTTCTGGTTACTGGAACCTATTCCCCTTTCTATACAATACAGCTATCCTAGTCGGAAGCCTCACATATCCAGAGTTTTAATGGATGAAAAATCATGGGCAATCCATACCCTGAATTTCTGATATTTACATCTGATGTGTGGAACTCTCTTTTTGGAGTGCAATTTCACAAATCTCCCATCTAATGTCATCATTGTATTGAAAGACTGCCACATCCATTCAATATTCCTTATTAATGCTTTTAAATGGCACCAATTAACACCAGTATTTGTACTTTGAGCAGTTTGACCTGGCAGCAACAAGTTATACTGCAACATTTGGAGCCATTTGGGCCCACTAACCCTCTGCTTGTGAGGACTTAAACACATGTGCAGAGGTCCAGTCATTAGTATCTGACTACTGGTGGCATTTTTAATGCCATGGGAGGGAGTCCTGCCACTTCTTTATTATTACTAAAATATGAATATGATCTTGTGGATTTTAGTCTTAATGTGGTATTGGCTGGAACAGTAGCTTTTCACTTCTGGTCCTAGATTTAAATCTAGCCTAGAGTGATGGAATAGAAGTTACCTTTGCTTGCTAGTTATAAGGGTTCATTAGAAGTTGTTACATAATGTGAATGCACATGAGATTACCTTCTTGAGGTGCTTCCTTATCCTCTTCAATAATAACTTACATTTATATGGTGCCTTTAATATAATAAAATGTCCCATGGCTCTTCACAGGAGCATAATATAACAAAGTATGACACTGACTATAAAAGGAGATATTAAGTCAGATGGCCAGAAGCTTGGTCAAAGAGGTAGGTTTTAAGGAGTGTCTTAAAGGAGGAAAGCAAGGTGGAGAGGTGTAGGGAGGGTATTCCAGAGGTTGGGGCTTAGGCAACTGAAGGTACAGCCACCAATGATGGAGCAATTAAAATCAGGGATGCACAAGAGGCCAGAATTAGAGGAATGCAGATATCTTGGAGGGTTGTGTGGCTGGAGGAGATTACAGAGATAGGGGAGGGGCAAGATCATGGAGGGATTTGAAAACAAGGATGAGAATTTTAAAATCAAGATGTTGCTTGACTCTTTTCAGAATTTGAATTGCTCTTGCATTAGTGACATTATACCCAAATTATACAGAACTGCGATGGCACATAACAATGTTTGCAGTGTTAAGACAAAAACTGGGGTATAACTGGCTTGTATGTTGCAATACTCAAGATGATATTTTCCTTCACAAAAACCTACGTCAATGTGAGTTAGAGCTTTGACCTCACTTTGTCAGGAAGGGTGGAATTAGTTAAACAGGATATTTTGAACAACTTTATTAAATAATTATTGACAAGTTAGTTAAGAGATAATGTTTTACATGCAAGTCAGAGATATGTTTATGAAACAGGTTTACTATGTATAAAATACAATACCCATTTGTATCTCAGTGCTGACTTGTCCAGTGACTGAAAGCTGATGCCAAATAAAAGTTGCAGAACAAGGCTGACTTTTGCCCTCATATCTTGTGTAAACAGAAAAGCCAACACTATGCAGCTAAAGATAGATGTTAAATATTCAGTTTCACATAGCAACGCACAACAACACACACCAAAGCACCTGGTAGGAGATGAATGATTTGATTTGAGCGCCATATTAAGGAGGACTGAGGTTTCAAAGTACACTTGCACTGATAGATTTGAGAACTCTTGAGACCATTGAACAGGGACAATTCCTTATGTTCCAAGAGAGCACTCTTCGAATGTATACAGCAATAGCACCTTCCCCAATACAAGTACAAACAGTCAACACGTCACTTCCTAACATCATAAATGTGGGGTATGAAACAAAATTGTGCATTAAAGTGATTTTATAAAGATGTTATTGATTCATGAAACTGAAAGTTGCTTGGAAGTCCAGTGGAGGAATATTAGTCATTCTAGTCTGAAAACAGTAGATCACAATTTGGCTTATAAAATACTTCAGTGGAATGTTTTAGCATTAGGAGTCCTTATTTGAAGTACTAGCATATTTTGCATGGCATTGCTCATGGTCGCCTGGAAGTTATATTATTGTAGGGGTGGGGTGCTAGAATGTGGAAGTGGGAAGAGGTGTATATCTCCACTGAAATGTTTTGGAGAGAAGTTTGTGAGAGATTTGCATGAATATGCTGAATCAAGCATTCTTGGATTGGTTTCTTGGAAATACACCGGGGTCATTTTCTGCCTTTGCACTGCTAATGGGAAAACATGTCCAGCAAAATGTATATCAGAAATTTGACCATGTGATGCACCTGATTTTCAAATCATTCATTTAAACAGTTGGAAAATCATGCACAATTGTGCCTGAATTTCCAATGTGTGCCTATAGTGGGAAAGGCAGTTGGGGTAAAAAGTTGACTGGTTGTTCCTGTAATGGAGCAAATATTCTTGGCTGTCCAAAACACTCCCTAGAGTCTATGACTCCCACTATAACCCAGGCAGGAGTTTGGCAGAACGACTTGAAACCAAGCTGGGACAGAGGTTCATAGGTTCTGACCTAATCTGGGAATTCCCACTTGGCCCTATAAGGGTCGGAGTCTCTGCCTACTCCTAGCCAGACCACTGACATGGAGAGGGAGGAGAGCCACAGAAGGGGAGAGACTCCCTGCTTTGGGTGTTCCTACTTTTGAAGCCCGCAAATGACCCATTTTACGTCTGGAGGCTGGTGACTGTGACTGTGACACATTTAAACTATTCCTCCTCATCCTACTTGCGCTGTTTTCAGCCTTTAAAACAATTAACCGCACCATCCTCCTCCAACATCACTCCTTTGTCATCAAACTTGGTGGGACTACCCTCTCCTCATTCCATTCTTACCTATCCTACCATAACCAGGGAATCACCTGTAAAACTTCTCTTCATGCACCATTACCTTTGGATTCCACCAAGGATCGATCCTTGGCCCCCTCCTATTTCTCATCTACATGCAGTCCCTCGATGACATCATCCAAAAATACAATGTCAGATTCTACATGTACACTGAGGACACCTTCTCCCTGGCAACTGTCTGAGGCCAAACCAGACTGTTTACAACCTTGGTGTCACACTTGATTCCAAGATGAGTTTCCACCACATATTTACTCCATCGTCCACACCACCTATATCCACCTCCTTAACATTGCCTGGCTCCACGCCTGTCTCAGCTTATCTGCTGCTGGAGTCATCATCCATGCCTTTGTTACCTCTATGCTTAATTATTCCAATGGTCTCCTAGCTGACCTCCCGCCTTCTACCCTCCATAAACTTGAGGTCATCCAAATCTCTGCTGCCTGTATCCTAAATTGCAGGTCCCGTTCACCCATCACCCCTGTGCTCGCTGACCTACATTGGCTCCTGGTTTGGCAATACCTAGATTGTAAATTCCTCAGCCTTGGTTTCAAATCCCTCCATGGCCTTGCCCCTCCCTATTTCTGTAACTTCCTCCAGCCCCACAACCATCTGAGATATCTCTGCTTATCATATTCTGGGTTCTTGGGCATTCCCAATTTTAATTGTACCATCATTGGTGGCCATGCCTTCAGCTGCTTAGGCTGTTAGCTCTGAAATTCCCTCCTTAAAACACTTCATCTCTCTGCTTCTCTCTTCTACTTTCAGATGCTCCTTAAAACCAACCTCTTTGACCAAGCACTTTGTTACCTGTCCTAATGTCTCCTTATCAGGTTCAGTGTCAAATTTTGTTTACTAATGAATCTGTGAAGTGCCTTGGGATGTTTAACTATGTTAAAGTCGATATAAATGCAAATTGTTGTTGTGATCTGTGGGACGAAAGCCTTCATAAGGATAAAATTGGCCTCACTAGATGGATCCAGGACAGTGAATTAGGTTAGATCCCTGATGGAGAGTACAAATTCAAAACAACTGCCTCTGGGGTCCGATGGAAGAGCAGATGAGATTTCTCTTGTGTGGTGGGGCGTAAGTGAGAGATGCACAGGCAGTCCTCCAGATGATAGCCACTTGCCAGCGTTTCCAGCAGCATGGGACTGGTAAGCATTTATAGTCCACCTGCCTGCCCCATCCAAATGAAGTGCACTCCGACTGACCTGCATATTCTGGTGGGGTCAGCACTGGACAACAACAGTCTAGCTACTGCTGGATTCACAGCTCATGGATTTTCCTTGTTTTCCACATTATTTTCCTTAGCATTGCAAAAACATAAATTAAAACAACAACAGCTACATGAATAAATAAATCTTTGCAAGTAATTTGGGGAGCAACTTTTACCTTTCCTGTCAGCATTCATTGTGGGTTTTTAGAATGAACATGAAGAAATAAATCATAAGAAAAGTTAAACTAATCTAAGAACATAGGAACATAAGAAACCGGAGCAGGAGTAGACCAGATGGCCCCTTGAGCCTGCTGCACCATTCAATATGATCATGGCTGATCTGCTGCCTCAACTGCACTTTCCTGCCCTCTCCCCCATATCCCTTGATTCCCAGAGTGACCAAAAACCTACCTTCTCAGCCTTGAATATACTCAATAATGGAACATCCATAAACCTTTGAGGTAGAAAATTCCCAAGATTCACAATCCTCTGAGAGAAGGGATTTCTCCTCATCTCAATCCTAAATGATCGACCCCTTATTCTGACCCCCATGTTCTAGGTACCCAAGCCAGGGGAAACAACCTCTCAGCGTCTACCCTGTCAAACCCCTTCAGAATCTTGCACATTTTAATGAGATCACCTCTCATTCTTCGAAATGCTAGAGAGTATAAGCCCAATTTACTCAGCCTCTCATGAAAGGCAAGTATATCCTTCCTTAGATTTGGAGACCAAAACTACACACAATACTCCAGGGGTGGTTTCACCAAAGCCCTTTAAAATTGTAGCAAGTCTTCCTTGTACTTGTACAGCAATCCCCTGGCAATAAAAGCCAAACTGCCATTTGCCTTACTAATTGCTTGCTGTACCTGCATGCTAACTTTCTGTGTTCCTTGTACAAGTACACCCAAGTCTCTCAGAACATCAACATTTACAAGTTTCGTACCTTTTAAAAAATATTCTGCTTTTCTATTCTGACTACACCACATTATACCCCATGTGCCACCTTTTCCCAGAGTGGGGGATTCAATTACAAGGGGACACGAGTTCAAAGTGAAAGGGGAAAAGTTTAGGGGGGATATGCGTGGAAAGTTCTTTACGCAGAGGGTGGTGGGTGCATGGAACGCATTACCAGCGGAGGTGGTAGACGCGGGCACGATAGCGTCTTTTAAGATGTATCTAGACAGATACATGAATGGGCAGGAAGTAAAGAGATACAGACCCTTAGAAAATAGGCGACAGGTTTAGATAGAGGATTTGGATCGGCGTAGGCTTGGAGGGCCGAAGGGCCTGTTCCTGTGCTGTAATTATCTTTGTTCTTTGTTCTTTGTTGCCCACTCACTTAACTGATCTGTATCACTTTGCACCCTATTTGTATCCTTCTCACAGTTTACATTCTCAGCTAAATTTGTATCATCAGCAAACCTGGATACATTACTCTCAGTCTCTTCGTCTAAGTCATTAATATAGATTGCAATTAGCTGAGGCCCCAGCACTGATCCTTGTGGCACTCCACTAATCACAGCCTGCCAACTTGAAAATGCCCCATCTATCCCTACTCTCTGCTTCCTGTCTGTTAACCAACCCTCTATCATGCTAATGTATTATCCCCAACTCTATGAGTCCTTATCTTGCATATTAACCTTTCGTGTGGCACCTGATCAAATACCTTTTGGAAATGCAAGTATACTACATCTACTGGCTCCCCTTTATCTACCCTCCTAGTTATATCCTCGAAAAACTCTACCAAATTTGTCAAACACAATTTCCCTTTTGTAAAACCATGTTGACTCTGTCTGATCATACTATGATTTTCTAAGTGTACTGCTAAAACTTCCTTAATAATAGATTGAAATATTTTCCTGATGACTGGTGTTAGGCTAACTTAGTTCCTTGTTTTCTCTCTCCTTCCTTTCTTGAATAGCGGTGTTACATTTACTAACTTCCAATCAGTTGGGACCATTTTAGATTTTAACCCAAACCATCCAATGAGTAAAAGTATAAATTGTTGACTGATCCAGTCTCATCTTTCTCCCACCAAGCGGATTTCATTAAAATTACCCTGAGAAGTTAACCCATTGCCTGTCTGCCTGCTCAGGTGCACATACAAGATCCCATGGAGCTAACTGGAGAACAGCAGTGAAGTCTCTCAGTGTTCTGATGGACTCTCATCCCTCAACTAACACTTGCTGTTTTTGGGGTCATCTTGTGTGCAAATTGGCTGTTATAATGGCCTATATTATAACACTTCATAAGGTACTATATGGACTGTGAAGTGCTTTGGAATCTCCTAAGCATGAGAAAGAAATTATATAAATTCTTTATTTCCCATTTTATACAAGGGCAAAAGTACATTTTCAATTCCTGACAATTCTATACAAGGGAAAATTGTAATATATTTTCGTGGAGGATATCACTTGCTGTCCATTCATATGAAAGGAAAAATTCTACAACATTCTGTCATCAACCAGAACAAATGTATCTTATTCACTGATGAATCAGAAGTTGTGCATCTTTTATTTATACAGAAGAAGCAATTGTACACCTTTAATTCATGCACAAAGCAATTATATAGCCTCCATTCATATACAGTGAGAAATTGTAAACCATTCATATAAGAGGGTAACTGTCTGCTATTCATTCATACATAGGGACTGAGAATGCCCTATAGTTCAACTTCTCATTGGAATGAAGAAGGATGAGAGGTGACTTGATAGAGGGGTACAAGATGATGAGAGGCATAGAGTGGATAGCCAGAGACTTTTTCCCAGGGCGGAAAGGGCTATCACCAGGGGGCATAATTTTAAGGTGATTGGAGGAAGGTTTCGGGGCGATGTCAGAGGTAGGTTCCTTACACAGAGAGTGGTGGGTACGTGGAATGCACTGCCAGCGGTGGTAGTAGAAGCAGATACATTAGGGACATTTAAGCGACTCTTGGATAGGTGCATGGATGATAGTAGAATGAAGGGTATGTAGGTAGTTTGATCTTCGAGTAGGTTAAAGGTTTGGCACAACATCATGGGCCGAAGGGCCTGTACTGTGCTGCTCTATGTTCTATGTTCTAACACCTCTGCTCGGTCCGCAAGCATGATCTTGAGCTTCCGGCTGCTTGTTCTTCTTTTCCCTCCCCCCTTTCACTTGCTCAAAGACTGTTACGTTTTTAACTTTTGCCAGTTCTGATGCAGGATCACAGACTTGAAACATTAACTCTGGTTCTCTCTACACAGATGCTGCCCGACCTGCTGAGTATTTGCGATGCTTTCTGTTCTCATTTCAGGGTTCAAGCATCTGCAGTATTTTTCTCTTATTTTAGTGTTTAATTCACTGCCACGTCTCTTCCAGGAATGCCTACCTTGAAAAAGTCCTGTTCTTCTCTCCAACGGGATTTCTGTTTATCTCTTTTACCTTGCTCACCTTCATTACTTTCCATTTCCCTCCTGGTATTTGATAAGGTTTCTGCTAAAACTCATTTTCACAGCCATATTTCCTTCCTCCGCAACTGTCTCCAGCTCCGACTTATTCCACATGGATTCCAGCTGAAGTTTCATTCTTCATGTTTCGAATCCACCCAGGATTACTGGTATCTTCAAGACATACAATGTTCATCAGACTGCTGCTCTCACAGCATCCTGAGATCCACACTCAGTGCCATGCGCCATCACATGTACACGCTCAACCTCTCTCTCCAGCAACACTGACTCACCCTATCTCAAAGCTGTCCTGCTCCACAGTTTCATTTAATCTTTTCCGACGCATTAACAAAAAACTTTTTTTCTTCCTTTCAAGTGTTAAGGAATGCAAGCTCCACCAACTGAGGGGTACCAATGCCCCTCCAGATCTTTCTTCCCCTTCCCTTCCCTCCGACCCCATCCCTTCTTCTAATCTCACTCCTGGCCGTGTATTCACAGTACCCTCTGACCTTCCCCTCTCCGACACTGAATGATCTGTACTTAGCAAAGGACTCAGTTTTATACCCTTATGCCACCATCTCAATTAATTTCACGCATGACATGAATTTGAGCTTTTCTTCCATCGTCTTCGCCTCCGGGCTCAGTCCTTTGGCCTCAGGAATCCTCCCCTCGACCAGCAGACCCATTCACCCACCTCCAGTATTTTCCCTTCACTTGGACCCCTTCCTCTGGCCTCTTGCCCGCTCTTGATCATTTCATTGAAAACTGTTGGCGTGACATCAGCCGTCTTAATTTCTCTGCTCGCCTCACTCACTCTATCTTCCTCTGAACTTGCTGCACTCTATTCTCTCAAGTCTAACCCTGACATTGTAATCAAACCTGCTGACAAGGATGGTGCTGTTGTTGTCTGGTGTACCGACCTCTACCTTGCAGAGGCTGAGTACCAACTCTCAGACACTTCTTCCTACCTCCCCCTGGACCATGACCCCACCATTAAACATCAGGCCACTGTCCACAGGACTGTCACTGACCTCATCTCCTACAGAGAACTTCCCTCTACAACTTCCCACGTCATAGTCCCACAACCCCAGACAGCCCGCTTCCATCTCCCTCCCAAAATCCATAAATAGGACTGTCCCAGTAGATCCATTGTTTCACCCTGTTCCTGCCCCACTGAACATATTTCCTCCTATCTGGAATCTATTTTTTTTTCCCTTGTCCGGTCTCTTCCCAGCTACATCGTGACTCTTCTGATGCCCTACATCATTTCGACAGATACACCTCCATCCCCCATCAAGATGATCTGAGGGTTGTCCGCTTCTTCCTTGAACAGAGGCCCAATCAGTCCCCATCCACCACCACCCTCCTCCGCCCGGCTGAACTTGTTCTCACATTGAACAACTTCTCCTTCAACTCCACTCACTTCCTTCAAGTAAAAGGTGTTGCTATGGGTACCTGCATGGGTCCTAGTTATGTCTGTCTTTTTGTGGGGTATGTCGAAAATTCCTTGTTCCATTCCTACTCAGGCCCCCTTCCCCAACTCTTTTCTGGTACATTGATGATTGTATCAATGCCGCTTCCTGCTTCCGCCCTGAACTGGAAAACCTCATCAACTTTGCTTCCAATTTCCACCCTTCTCTGGTCCATCTCCAACACTTTGCTTCCCTTCCTCGACTTCTCTGTCTCCATCTCTGGGGATAGGCTGTTCACTCGTATTTTTGAAGCCCACGGCTACCTTGACTGCACTTCCTCACACCCTGCCTCCTGTAAGGTTCCATTCTTCAAGTTTCTCTGTCTCCGCACGTCTGTTCTGATGATGCAACCTTCCACAACAGCACCTCTGATATGTCTTCTTTTTACTCAACCATACTGTGGTTGACAGGGCCCTCGACCGTGTATGACCCATTTCCCACACTTCTGCCTTCACCTCTTCCCCTTCCTCCCAGAACTGTGACAGGGTTCCCCTTTTCCTCACTTTCCACCACACCAGCCTCCACATCCAGAGGATCATCCTCCACCATTTCCACCACCTCCAGCGTGATTATGCCACCAAACTCATGTTCCCCTCCCCTCCCCTGTCAGCATTCCGAAGGGATCGTTCCCTCCGCGACACCCTGGTCCACATTTCTGTCCTCGGCCTGCTGCAGTGTTCCAGTGAACATCAATGCAAGCTTGAGGAACAGCACCTCATCTGGACTCAATATTGGGTTCAATAATTTCAGACCATGAGCCCCATTATTTTTTGTTCATTTATTATTTTTATTTCATGTATTTTCATATATGTATTTCTTCTTTTAAAATTATTTATTTATTATTTTTATTTTGTTTATTTAAATATATGTATTTTATTTTTTCCAATTTTTTTTTTTATCCATATGCCAGACTTAAACTTATTTTTCATGTTTTTGCTTTTGTACAGAGCTGTTCATTATTCTGCCATTAGCACTCTCTCTGGACTCATGCTTTGTCTTTTGCTACAACTATTTAGCACTCCATTTGCATTCTGTTCCATGACATCTGTCATTTAATCTCTCCCCCCTCCGTCCTATCACAGACCTTCCTTCCTGTTCTCCATTCCCCCCCCTCCCTCCTTTCACTTGCTCAAAGACTGTTACATTTCTAACTTTTGCCAGTTCTGATGAAGGGTCACTGACCTGAAACGTTAGCTCTGGTTCTCTCTACACAGATGCTGCCAGACCTGCTGAGTATTTCCAGCAATTTCTGTTCTTATTCCCCTAGCAGGCCTTTTGCCTAGAAACAGTGGCTGAAATACAATTTGTATTTTGAGATGTCTTCTGTTTATTATTTTTATATCACGACCCTCTGAGAGAAAAAATTTCTCCTCACCTCAATTTTAAATGGATGACTCCTTATTTTTAAACAGTGACCCCTAGTTCTAAATTCTCCCACAAGGGGTAAGTAACATACTTTCCACATCCACCCTGTCAAGACTCCTCAGGATATATGTTTCAATCAAGTCGCCTCTTACTCTTCTAAATTCCAGGGGATACAAGCCTAGCCTGTCCAATCTTTCCTTGTAAGACAGGTATTAGTCTAGTAAATCCTCTCTGTACTGCCTCCAACGCATTTAGTCCTTTCTTAAATAAGGAGACCAGTACTGTACAAAGTACTCCAGATGTGGTCTCACCAATGCCCTGGATAGCTGGCGCATAACCTCGCTACTTTTGTATTTAATTCCCCTCGCGATAAACGATAACATTCTATTAGCTTTCCTAATTACGTGCTGTACCTGCATACTAACCTTTTGTGATTCATGCACTAGGACATCCAGATCCCTCTGCATCTCTGATTCCGAAGGTGGTGAGAAATTGATGGGAGCAGACAGGAGAGGCTCTTTTCAATCCAGGAGCCAGGAGCTTTCTGCCAGTTCAAACACTGTCTCTACAATTTAAAACTCCCCAAGTTGGCCAGCAGGGTGGTCACATGACTGACTGGTTTGACCAGCCCTGTTCTGTGTATTGGGAGCAGGGGGTAGCTCCTTTGTTCCAACACTGTCTGCTAATATGCAAAAATGTCCTTCCAGCTGGGGCCTGCAACCCCTTGTAATAGGCCTTCTTTTCTTCCCAGCAACAATTTGAAATTTAATGCCCATGTGGTGAAATTAATGTGCCTTGTTCTTGGCAAGTGGGGGCCTGCATGACCCCTCCACAGCCAGGGAAATGAAATGTGATTTGAAAAAAAGGCGCATTTCATTAGAAAGGTTGAGAGAATATATATGATACAGAAAACCATGCATTTCTCTCATTCATTTCCATTCATTCATAAATCTTTAAAGCTTATTAAAATGATCTTTTCTGGGTGCCAGTGCTGCTTTAATTCCCCCCTTTTTGGCATCCCAGTAGCCATGTGGCTATTTGGGGAAGTTGTTCTTCAGTTTGTCCATTGCCATGACTGCCTCGGGTCTTTGTTCCTGTTGAGGTCATTTTTTTTCAGGAGAGTCAGTAGTAGGCGGGTCTATCCTGAACTCTCTTTCAGTGCTTTGCTGAGGCATGCAAAGATTTTTGACTTCAGGGGCTGGGTGGTTCCCTTTATCTGTGACTGTGAGAAAGGATTTTTTATTAATCTCCCCTTTGTTCTCTGGGACATTCCCACCTGCAGGTATTTGTGCAGACTCTGCTGCACTCCTCTGCAGCACTTCGACTAGGTGAGGCATCACTCTCACAGTTTCTCTGCCCGCTTGAGGTCTTTCTTAGTTTCTCCAGGTTCCTGTAAATGCTGTTAGCAACTCTGGTGGGGTGCTTCTCGAGTCTGCATTTACGTAGGAGGATGTGGGGTCTAACTTTTCAAATATTTCGGGGTTGGCTGACCGGAAGTAAGGGTTTTCATCCGGGATTCCTACCGGACTTCCTTTAACCTGCCCTCTTGGTCACTTTTTCCCCTTCCCTGTCTTTTGCCAGACGTGTGCCTGCCTGTCCCCTTTTGTTCTCGGCGGGGGTCCCTTACAGTTCACTAGCCCTCTGCTGGAGGGTCCTCCTAACACTGGTACAGGACTTAGGGTGCAGGTTTCATTGTAGGTTGGGGTTTCCCCTCAACCTGGCACATGTGGCAATTCTTCCAGTACTCTACCACATCTTTGTGGAGATTTGGCCAGTCAAACTGCTGTCTTATGTGGATTTTGGTCTTTCATATACTGGCATGTACAGTCACTGTAGTCTCGTGGGCCCTTCTAAATATTTCTCTCCGATACCTCTGCGGCACCACTAACTGGTGAACTACTGTCCACTCCTTGCTCTCAGGTCTGTGAGGAGAACTCCATTTCCTCATCAGTACCTCATTCTTTAAATAGTAACAATCAGGGCCTCCCTCTGCTTCACTTTCAGACTGGGCAGCCTGTGCTAACTCATGCAATACTGGGTCGGCTCGCTGAGCCTCACCTAGGGAAAATCCATTTAATTCTTTTCCTGGGTCTCCTAACTTTCCAAAGAAAGTCTCGGACAGGCAGACCTCATGGTCATCTGCCTGCAGCACCAATTCAGTCTCCTCTGGGGGAGCTGGTTGATCATGACCTGATACACCACACATTCAGGGAAACTAAGGGGACCGTTTCCTGCCACTGCCCCGACTCTCTGACCTCCTGCAGTCTTTCTTCCACTACTGGGGAGGGTACCACCTTCACCCCCACCAGATCATTACATAGGAGCAGGTCAACCCCATCCACAGGACAATCCCTATGGTCACCAGTCTGAAACTAGGTTTCACTCCAGGTACACCTGGTGTACAGGTACAGGCATACACCGCCCTCCAATACCATTCACCACCATTTTGGTGTTCACTGATTGCTCTGGGGGAAAGGTCAGGCTTTTTCCCAGTAAAAGGGATCCAGTGGCCCTCGTCTCCCTGAGAATTACTATGGGCTTGCTGGCCCCACTCGAGGGGTATGGGGTTACTTTCCCTTCAAACACAAAACCCTGATAGCCTTCAAGAGTTCTATTAAATATTCCTGCACTTGCAGCTGTAAGCTTCCCGGGTCTCACTCTTACTATAGTTGAATCCACAGCTTGTTCTGCTGTGCTTTACATCAGGTTCCCATCTTCACTGAGCTGGTATGCCCTGATTAACCCCACCGGTTTTCCCTTTAGTTTCCAGTAGTCAGCCTTTAAATGCCCTGCTTTATTACAATGGAAGCACACAGGTCTCCGGGTCTCACTCTTGCTCACAGCACCTTCCTTTTTGGCTGGAGGAGGGCCCCCTGTGTGTCCTGCTTTCCTTTCTCCCCTTGGACTGCTTGGGCAGATATCACCTTCCCACCCTTTGTCCTTTTCAGATTTGTGGGGGTGATTAGGAAAGATTCTCTCCTGGGAAACCGACTTATAAATTAAAGCAAACTCATCGGTCAGAATGGCCGCATGACCGGCTCTCTGAACCTGCTGTTCTTCTACATGGGTCTTTATGGAGATTGGGAGAGAGTTTTCAAATTCATCTAACAGAACTACTTCCCTGAGATTCTCATAGCTGAGCTGTACTTTAAGAGCCCTCAACCACTGGTCAAAAGTCAGCTGTTTACTTCTTTCAAATTCCAGATAAGTTTGATTTGCCTGCTTCTTGAGGGTTCTAAACTTTTGGCGATAGGCTTTGGGTACTAATTCATAAGACCTGAGGATAGCATTTTTGATCAGTTCATAATTTGATAAACTCTCATCTGGCAACAGAGAATAAACCTCATGGGCTTTTCCAGTTAGCTTGCTTTTTTGTAAAAGAGACCAGGTCTCGGCTGTCCATTTTAGCTGCCTTGCCACTTTCTCAAAAGACACAAAAAATGTCTCCACATCTTCCTCATTGAATTTTGGAATTAGTTGAGCGAGTTTTAACAATTCTGTACCCAGCCCTGAATTATGCTCCCCCATATTGGCCATGCTTTCACTGGGGTTACTCTGTCGCCCCCGAGTTAACTCAAGCCGCTTCAACTCTCTTCGCATTCTTTCTGGAAGCTTCTTTCTCTCTCTCTCTCCTGCCTCTCTCTTTCTTTCTCTTGTCTTTTAGTTTTCTTCACGTTGTTTATGGAAGGCTCTCTCGTTCTCCCTCTCTCTTTCCTCAAATTCAAGTTTTCTTTGTTACAATTGTATCTTTGCTATCACTACCCTGTCGGAGTTTGCTTCTAAAACTGCTTCTGCTTCTTCAGATTCAAGGGAAAAATGGTTGGCCACTAGTCTTAGGAGTTGAGACCTCCTAGCCATTCCACGTACAGTGATCCCACACTGCTCAGCCATTTTTCTCAACTCTTCCATAGACAGTGCTTTTAACTTATCCCAAGTTACTTCACCCTGGCTTGGAGAGCGGTTAGCTTCAGTTGCAAACATATTAGTATTCAAGCACACACAACCACAAGAAAACCTGTATTAATCTTGCTCTTTTTTTTTGATTGGGAACAATTTTGCTTCCCACTTCCAATTTCTCTTGTTTGTCTATTGGTCAATTCCGGACGCTAGCACCCAGATTTCTGTTATGACCAGGTGGGAAAGGTGTCTAGGTGTCCCTCTCAGCCTTCACCTGGTTTTACTGTGACAAGGTTTAATTTTAAACACACCGTGTTTTGAGTTCCCCCTTGGTGAATCCTTGTTCACTGCTTTCTGATTATAAGGCAAAGAAATGACCACAAACAGGCTTTCTTAGGTTTAAAGAAGAAAGGTGAAAGTTGTTAAAACTTAAACTAAAAACTCTAATTCGGTTGACGCCTACGGATACACGCCGCAGCCCACGCTAGCATGCATACGTGATACACACATGCAGATAGGGACAGAAAAGAGCAGAAGAAAAATAAAGTGGAAAAGTTTGAGGCAATATCTGAAGTGTTTTTTGTTACGGGTCTTCAAGCTTATTGTATAGTCCTTGCTTGTAGGTAGATCTTGCTTTTCGTTGGGGCCCAGTATTCTTCTTAATTCTTGTTCACTGTCGGAGACTTTTCTCTCTTGGGCTTCATGTGTCTTTAATGGATTCCAAAGCTGGTGAAAAAAAGATGGGAGCAGACAGGAGAGGCTCTTTTCAATCCAGGAGGTAGGAGCTTTCTGCCAGTTCAAACACTGTCTCTACTATTTAAAAATCCCCAAGTTGGCTAGCAGGGTGGTCACGTGACCGACGGGCTTGACCAGGTCTGTTCTGTATATTGGGAACAGGGGGTAGCTCCTTTGTTCCAACACTGTCTGCTAATATGCAAAAATGTCCATCCAGCCAGGGGCCTGCTGTAATAGGCTTTCTCTTCTTCCCAGCAACAATTTGAAATTTAATGTCCATGTGGCGAAAGTAATGTGCCTCATTCATGGCAGGTGGGGGCCTGCATGACAGAGTAGAGAAGTAAAGATCTTTGGAGCAGAGCAGCTTCTCTGCACCAGGTGCAAACAGATTCCCCTGAAGAGAGTGCATAAGAATTTACAGAGAGAAGTGACAGGAAGTGTGAGCTGACATAAGGGCCTGAAAATTGGATTGTGCTGTGCCCATTTTGCAGACATAAAATGGGCGCCTACGAGTCCAATATGATAGGTAGCATGTGCATTGTCATTCTGTGTTGGAAGTCCACTGTCCACTATATTGTTTAGAGGTCCTCTGCTGACATCCGGGACATAGGAACAGAGGAAGAGGGGTAGGCCATTTAGTCCCTCAAGCCTGTTCCACCATTCAATAAGATCACGATTGATCTGCAAACTAACTCCATAGCTTATTCCCTGTATCCCTTTGTACCTTTGGATAATAAAAATCGATCAATCTCAGACATAAAGTTTATAATTGACCTGGCATCAATTGGCATTTGTGGAAGAAAGTCCCAAAATTCTACCACCCTCTGTGTGTATAAGTGTTTCATAATTTCACTCCTGTACGGTCTGGCTCTAAGTTTTAGACAATGCCTCCTAGTCCTAGACTCCCAACTAGTAGAAATAATTTCTCTTAATCTACCCAATCTGTTCCCCTTATTATCTTGAAAACCTAGATCAAATCATCCCATAACCTTCTAAATGCCAGGGATTACAACCCTAGTTTGTGTATTGCCTCCTCATAACTTAACCCATGGAGTCCAGGTATTATTCTGGTAAACCTACGCTGCACTCCCTCCAAGGGCAATATATCCTTCCTAAGATGTGATGCCAAGAACTGTTCATGGCAACCCAGGTGTGGTTCAACCAGGGCTTTGTATAGCTGATGCATGACTTCTACCCCCTTGTATTCCAGTCCTCTAGATACAAAAGCCAACATTCCATTAGCCTTTTTGATTATTTTTTGCACTTGCTCAAGGCATTTTAATGATCTATGTAACTGGATCCCCTAAGTCTCTTTGGACTTCCACTGTTTCTAGCTTTACACATTTAGAAAGTACCCTTCTCTATCCTTTTTAGGTCCTTACAGTTGCCTACATTGAAATGCATTGGCCACAGTTTTGCCCATTCATTTATTCTATCAATAGCTCTTTGTAATTTTATGCTGCCATGTACAATGCTGCCTATCTTTGTGTCATCAGAAAATCTGAATATGTGGCTTTCTATCCCATCATTTAAGTCATTAATAAATACGATGAATAGTTGTGGTGCTAACACAGAACCTTAAGGGACACCACTGGTCACATCCTGACAATTAGAGAACCTCACCATCATCCCTACTGCAAGAGCAGAGGAACCTGGGGGTATATGTGCATAGATCATTGAAGATTGGCAAGGCAGGTTGAGAAAGCATTTAAGAAAGCATATTGGATTTTAAAATGACTTTTTAAATACAGGCATAGAGTACAAAAGAAAATAAATTATGATAAATGTTTGTAAAACACTGGTTTGGCCTCAACTGAAGTATTGTGTCCAATTTTGGACACCACACTATAGGAAGGATGTGAAGGCTTTAGAGAGGGAGTAGAAAAGATTTATGAGAATGGTTCCATGGATGAGGGATTTTAGATTGGAGAAGCTGAGGCTTCCTTAGAAAAGAGAAGGTCGAGAGGATAGAGGTGCTCAAAATCATGAGCAGTTTAGACAGAATAAATAGAGAGAAACTGTTCCCATTGTCAGAAGGATCGAGAACCAGAGGACATAAATTTAAAGTGATTGGCAAAAGAACCAAAGGTGACATAAAGAATTTTTTTTTATGCAGCGAGTGCTTACGATCTGGAATGCACTGCCTTAAAGGGTGGTGGAGGCAGATTCAATTGTGTTTTTCAAAAAGGGAATTGGATAAGCACCTGAAGGGAAAATATTTGAAGAGCTACAGGGAAAGGGTGAGGGAGTTGGACCAGCTAAATTGCTCTAGTAATTAGCCGGCATGGACTCAACAGACTGAAAAGCTTCCTTCTGTGTTGTAACCATTCTATGATACAATAATGAAGAAGAAGGTGGGGGTGTTTGAGCCTTTTCCTTTTTGACATAGTCATTACCAGGCATTTATGTGGTACAAATGTTACCTGTCACTTGTCAGCCAAAGCCTGGAGATTATTTATACGTTGCAATATACTGGAAGCGGCTGATTCTTTTATTAGAGGAGTTGTGAATGAAACTGACCACTGCAAAGCTGTCAGTGAACAGCACCATTATGGACTTTATGTTAGAGGGAAAGTCATTGATAGAGCAATTGGAAATGGTTGGGCCTAGGACCCTGATCTGAAGAACTCCTGCAGTGATACCCTGGACTGTGATGAATGGCCTCTGATAACGACAACTATCTTTGTGTCAGATATGACTCCAGCTATTGAAGGATTTTCCTCTTCACCACCTCATCTTTGCTAGGGCTTTTTGATGCCACACACAGTCTTGATATTGAGGGCAGCTCCCTTCACCACACCTCAGGGATTCCGTTCTTGCATTCATGTCTGGATCAAGGTTTGGATGATGTTTGGAAATAAGCGGTGCTGGAAGAACCCAAACTGAACATCAGTACTAGGTTATCGCTGAGTAAATCTTGCTTGATAACATAATGATCACCTTTTCCATCACTTTACTGGTGATTGAGAGGAGGCTGATACGATAAATCAAAGCTGGCCAATTAGCACCCAGTGATTTCCTTTGTTGTGGAAAGGATATATGTAGCCAATTTTTCACATAGTCTGGTGGATGCCAGTGTAGTAGTATACTGGAATACCTTGGCCAGGGGACAGCTAGTTATGGTTCACAGGTCTTCTGCACTACAGTCTGGTTGTCATCAGGACGCATAGTCTTTGCTGTGGCCAGTGTTTTCAGCAGATGGCAATCAGCTCCTAACAAACAGGCATGAGATTCTCTCTCATTGGGCAGAGCATTTTAACAATTTCCTGAACCAAGAATCCACAGTGTGTGATGACACCATTGAATCACTTCCACAGCATCGTGTTCAGGATGAGTTTGCCCTCGACCCATCTGAACCAAAGTCACCAAGGCCATAAAGCAACTGTCTGTGGGTAAAACTCCAGGGGGCAAAAGGCATTTCTTGAAGTATTCAAGTATGGAGGAACTCACGTGGTTTGGAACCTTACTAGCCTCTTCGGCTTAATATGGAACCGGGCATTGTGCCAAGAGTACAAGGATGTTTCTATAACTCACCTATACAAACAAAAGGGAAGCAAGTCCATCTGTGACAATCATCGTGATATTTCACTTCCCTCCCCAGTGGGAAGAATTCTTCCAAGGGTTGTTCTCATCAGGATTGTCACTCATCTTACAGACTTGGTGTACCCAGTATCACAGTCTGGCTTTTGTGCTGAATGAGAAATGGTTGACATGATCTTTGCGCCACACCAAATTCAAGAAAAGTCCCACAAACAGAACAAAGACCTCTACATGGTGTTTGTTGACCTGACCAAGCCTTCAACACAGTAAACCGTGAAGGCCTGTGGATGGTGCCGTACAAATATGGCTGCCCTGAAAAGATGATCAGGGCCATCTGCTCATTTCATGATGGCATGATGGTTACCAAGCAAGGCTGCGTAATGGCTGCAGTTCTGTTTGCCATCAACTTTTCAGCCATGCTCTTGTGTGCACTCAAAGCTCTCAACATAGGAGTACGCATTCAACTCAGGACAGATTGCAACCTCTTCAATCTGCAAAGGCTCAAGCCTCGTACAAAGATCAAAGAACTAAGTGAACTCTTGCTTGCCGGCAACTGCGCTCTCATAGCATACACTCCGGAGGACATCCAGCTGTTTGTTAACAGCTTTGCCCAAGCATCAGAACCTTACAATAAGTCTGAAAAAGACAGAGATCTTATACCAACCTGCCCCTGGTTACAAACTCCAAGACCCCACAGTCACAATCAACAATACACCCCTCAACTCAGTTCAGAAGTTCTGCTATCTTGGGAGTATCCTCTCCAACACCACCACGTTGGACGAAGAAATCACCCATCGCCTGGCAAAAGCAAGCTCAGCATTCAGCAGGCTCAGACACAGGCTTTGGAGACAGAATGGAGTCTGTCTCAAAACAAAGATCAAAGTTTACCAGGCAGTGGTTCCTACATCACTTCTCTATGGTTGTGAGCCATGGACAACCTACAGGATCACATAAAGCAACTAGATGCATTCCATCTTCGCTGCTTAAGATCTATCTGCAACATCAAGTGGCAGGACAAAATCCCTAACACTAAAGTTTTTGCAAGGTGTCGCACACCAAGTATTGAGAGCATGCTCACCAGAGCTCAGCTTCACTGGGTCAGCCATGTGATTTGCATGGAGGATTCCTGCATACCAAAGGTGGTATTCTACAGCCAGCTGAGCATGGGAACCCACCCCATAGGATGCCCCAAACTTCGATACAAAGACATGCTGGAAGCCAATCTCAGAACCTGTGAGATGGACTGCTTTACATGGGGGAAAAAAACAACCATGAACAGATCCAAATGGAGAAGTCTCTGTCATCAAGCATCTCGACATTTGTGGAGAACAGAGTCAGGTCCCTACCGCAAAGCCTGTGCCCTCATCTACCCCTCCAACAGTGATTTCATATGTAATATCTGCAATCAGATCTGCAAATCAAGATTTGGTTTAACATTGCATATGAGACGACACCAACCTAGACAGTGAACAACCAGTGTCCTTGCTGAACACTCATCTGTCGAAGTGATGGGAGAATCTATCAGTGAGTGAACTGAATTGCCTGTACATTGATATATATGATGGAGGGCATTGTTGGAGAAGCTGCAAATGATTGTTCAGTCTCTATTGCCATTCAGTCATTTTCATCAAAAATTGTGCACCCTCCAGTTGGATTAACAATCTATCTAATATGTGCAGTATTTAAGTGACTGGTTAGTTGCCTGAGAAGCATTATAAGATCATTCTTATGAAGGTGCATCAGGCTTGCCTGCTATCTTTTATTCCAGCCAATTACATTTCATGTTTTAAAGCTTTGTGGTCCAGAATTTTTGAAGCATTTGTTAATTTCAGAAGACACATTTTTTGTTAAAAAAGAAAATTGAGCCCTTTGTCAGTGCAATAACAGGAAGTTTGTATTTCATCTTCCATGTACTTCTCTGTGAATCACATTTCCTGTCATTTTCATAAAATGGTGATTTAAAGTGCTTTTCATGTTCATCACTGGAAATCTTAACTGACAAAACCACTGCTTTAAAGGTATATCTATTTAATTATTATATATAATTTTAAAAAATCTTACATCTGCATGTATTTTCTGCTCAGTAAACCTTACTTTCTGATCTCAGTATTTTTTAGCCACACTTTTGTGTCTGTGTTTCTGTGTCAATTTTCCATCATAAATTCCTGTGTCCATATTTTTTATTGTCACCATGCAGTTGCACCTTTCAGCCAACAGTTGCACTTGGGGCACTACAAAGGTTGATCTACCAATTTACAATCGCTTGTTAGGCTTTATTTTAAATTTGATGAACCTTGTCTGTGATTGTTTACCATAGCAGTAACATCCTGACTCTTTGCTAAATCCCTTGGTCCTTGTTGATCTTCTGGCTTCTCTGCTCCCCTACATCAGAGGAAATGATTACCTAGAACCAGAATTATGCCCATTGCCCGCTCACTTGCACAAGAGGAAACAGACGTCTGCCATCACTGCCATTCTTTGTCCCCCTCTTTCTGAATGGCCCACTTGCAAAAGCTCCTGGGGCTGTTGCTGGCTTTGGCCTACTTCCTTTGGGCCTACTGCTGCTTTCTCCTGACTCTGCAATTTGTTCATAGAGTCATTGAGTCATGCACTTGCTCTCATCCCACTAACCCTGCCCTACCTTCTCCTCTCCAAACCATTCTACTTCCCCCTGTGACCTCCACCATTGCAGTCTTCTCTTTACCCTAGTCCATTCACCCCCTTCCTGACTAAACCCAGTTGACTTGAAGATTGCACTTGGCTTTGATTCCCCATGTGCAGCACCACTAGAGATTCACTAGTTATAATAATATCTTGGAAATGTCCTTACTTTATCATGATTGTGACATTTCGACACATTGCAGTCAATGGTTTATACTGTAATGGCAATGATTGATATTCGTCCATCTTCCAGAGATGTTACAAAAACCTCTGAGAATCTTGTTCCTCATGATTTGTTTGATCTCTAACCATCTAAAGCCTCAACTTGTTACATCCAACACAGCTGAAAGACATTCAGGTCTTGAACTTCCCATAACAAGAAACATAAATAAGAAGTTCCTGGAGATGGCCGTTCAGGCAAGAGATGGAGACCAACCCTCACAGTAATTCAGCATCAGTATTTGCTCCAACTAACTGAGTAGGCCACAAGATTCACTCGTAGATTCCTGGCCTGCATCACTTCAATTGGAAGGTCTACCACCATCTTCTCAAGGGCAATTAATGTTCACCCTGCCAGCAATATCCCACATCCCGAGAATTAACCTAAAATAATCAGAGAACAATATATCTTTGACATAAGTAAAGCGCAAACACCGTGGCTAACAACTGTTAATCTCATAATTAACATAGAAGAGAGACATAATTCCTGTTTGTGTTCGTGCGCAACGCCACTGGAGTTCAATTTTAGATGAACAGGCTCATGCAGTTTAAACAGTTGTGAACAACATTAAGCACTTCTTTCATCGATGTTTGATAAATATATGGATTAAACTAATTACAAAGCAACACATTTGATAGCATGAGATCAAATATTTAGTCACCGCATCATTTGCCCTTGTTATAGCATACAGAATAGTTGCAGTAATACACACGTCTTGAGTATTGGAGTCTGAACCATAAATGCTCAAATATCCATTCAACTTTTACAGGTCCCTCCTATAATTTAAGAAAGGAGCTGTGATGTGCAATCAAGTTTGGAAAGGACCCTCGTGCCACGACACCACAGCGCTGTGCTGCGCTTTGTGCTGCCCCCGCTGGGTAGCTCTGTCTCTGCCGGACTCTTGCGCCGTCTGCTGGCTGTAATCTGACCACATTCAACAGAGTCTGCAGCAGCCGCCAGCGATCTGGCAGTCTGGGAAAACTCAATCCGACTCCTTCATTACTAATCTACAACTATTGGACCTGGGGCGATTTCACCCGAGGATTACTAAACACAACTGCGACTGTTCGTTTCGTCGTTTTTTTCTGCTATTTAATAACCGTGAGGAAGTCAGCACAGCGAAAGTCATACGTTTTAGGATCGACAAAAAGGACAGAGTAGAATAAAGAAAAACAATCGAATAAACACGAACATGAAAGTATAAAGACGTGCAATGGACACTTCATGATACACTTATCCATTTTCTCTGTTATACAATAAATTGTTTTCTTATGTACCTAATTCCATGGTTATAAAGTCGCAATTTGTGCATTATCGCCTCTGTACTTTAAAAGATGAAACAACGCAAATACATTGCTTATTACATAGGGATATGCCTCTGAGGCTGATCAAATGCTTTAAAATCCATATCGCAACCTCCTTAACTGGTTAGGTGAGTGACTCTCTTTCAACATTCCACATATACACACTACAATAGAAAAGAAGCTAAAATACATGTGACCACTTGGGTTCCTTATCAGCTGTCTGGTGTCTCATCTAATTCTTTTGTTGGATTTGACTTTGCAAAGCACTAGGGTAAACATAATTTCTAAATGGATTCACCCATTGCATAACTGGATTAATTACATCAATTCGCGTAAAAATCATTGTGAAAGAACAATAGGCCATTGCCAAGTTTATGTAATTAGCCTAAAGTTCCTAGTATTTGTGATGATTATTGCACAGGTACTTGGTAAAAGAGTTAGTCCCCAGCCGGGATTCTTCCATTGAAAAATAGCAGATTAAACAAATGTAGAGCTCGAAGGTCAGAATGTCATTGTTCAGGGAGGGAGACATATCCTCTTTAGTCACCCAGAAATGTGCCAAGCTCAGCAATGCCATTGTCTTGTCAGTGCTCATTCAGGCTCTCGACTTTACAGTTACTGCTCTATTAAACAGGTCTTGCTTTTGTGAACACGGGTTTATAGCTCTATCCTTAATCATTTTGCTAATATTTCGCTCTATATATTTATTTATAAAAATGACACCACGAGTGAGACAGTACAAAATGTCTTTTAAACAAAGATCGTTGTATTCTTAGGCAACACGTTGTAACGAAGCCAGATTTGTCTCCTGGCTTTGATATTAAATGAACTAACGCTGTTCTTTTCGGCTTGAGCAATGTTTGTTCGCAGTTTTAGTAAATATTCTATATGCGCGGTCTGATAGCCACTACGACATTAAGCAACTTTTGTTCCTTCATTATTTCTACCTGCCTGTCAGTCTCCCTGTTGTCTATCTCTTCTTATCTAGCTCTGGCTATCACTTATTGATCTATCTACCTACATATATATATATATATATCACATACATTCTGGTGCCTTCTGCTTGTTTACTTTCCCATTTAGCTCAGAACAGTATTCAGTCTGCTGTTTTTCGATAAGTATTTTCTGTAATGCTTCATTTTGTACCATTTGTGGACAGGCTTCGAGCTTGTTCGGTAATGCTTGAAATCATTAAATCACTACTGGGTCCTCGGATAAGTATCAAGGATGTACAGGACTCAGTCTACATCTGAGAATAACAGCAGATCTGCAAGTCCGGATACAGCTAAAACTGCAGTTAGTTACATCACGCTACTAGTGTGAAGCCGGTATAAGTCGAGTCTGAAGTACTGAGTTATACTGCAGGCTGTGACTTGCACTCCGTCAACGGAGGGAGAGCTCTACACATTCATGCACAAAGTTCCACTTGGTTAAAAGTTTACATTTACCTTTCTGAGCAAATTCACCAACAGCTCAATGCTAAGATTATAAAGCGCCCGATAATTATTTCAGCACTTTCTAAAATCGGGATTTATACAAACCCAACTGAAGACGAGATAGCCTCCTGGAAGGGAATGGAGGGAGGCGTGGGGGGTGGTTGGGGGTTGGTCCGGTTGTGGGTGGTTGGGGGAGGTCTCTCTATCTGGCTTTATTACACTAAGGGGGATACTTTGGGATCTGATTCTTGAATTATACTATCGATTAGTCCCAATGCAAAGCCCAAATCAATTTGCAGTCCACAAAACTTTCAACAGTGTAAAGGCTATATGCATATGTTCTAGAAATAATAGTCTGAATATTGAATAAAAACTCACTTGAAGAGAGAATAGTGTTAACGAATGATATACTAATTTATATTAATGAGTTAAACTGTGCTCGGGATCATAGTAGAATGAGGTAGATGGATATAGTGGGATATGGCCTTTCCTCATTCCCCAATCCCTACCCAAAATGATACAACTTGTGTTCTGAGATGACATTAAACGGAGCCGCTTTTAAAAATTGAGTTAGTGGCTCTGGCCATGCTCCTATTGACTGTTTTAAGAATACTCCTGATTAGAACAGTCAGTAGGAATAGACTTCCAGCCTAAATGCTTTTCTACAGAAAAAAAAGGGGTTGAAGAATGCAGTTAGAAGACCAGTAGGTGCAGCTGGTCCGTCAAGATGTTTTTGCCTGTTCGTAAAACTCCTTCTTTCTGATGAAAATGTTAATGTATTCCTAAATTATCATGAACTAAAGAGATAAGGTCGAGAAAGTGGTACTGTGCCACCGGAAATTAATCAAACTTTTGTTTTCAGGAGCGAGTCTTGAACTGCTAAAGCCACAATACCACTCAACATTTAATTCCAGATACCCTAGACTTGACAAACCACCCGATCTCCAAAACAAACCCGATCGTTTATGGTCATAAAACGAAGCTCGCGCATTGGAAATAATTGCGCTATTTGTTGTAAATTTTAAGCATGGACGAGCATCAGCTTGTAAAACTGTACTTTTAAGATGGGATCGAAAACCAGAGAAAGTCTGCGTTTGCCGTGGAGTCACGGGCTACATCAAACACGTCAGCAACTGTGCTTACATTTACTCACAGACTCGGCCCATATAGTTTACAACTTCAAAAACACCTCCTCCTCCCCCCACCAAAAAAACCCAGATTCAGCCATTATTCATATGAAGCAAATGATTTGTCCTGAAAGACGAATAGCACTCACTGCAGGGGCTGTGGGCACATCACAGAGCCTGAACTCTACTAGTGCTCACTTTGAACAGATACAAGCTTTGTGCAGGAAGCTAATGTTTTTACTAAATATTCGACAAACACATTGGGAATGATAGCAGCCTGTTATCATTGTGATAAGTCATTTTGTCTCCCAGCACTGTGTGACATATGGCCAGGGGAGCTGGCATTGAGGTGACTGGGGACCCTCAGCAAGCCATCGAGGGACACATATGGTGTGCATTTTAACGCTTTCTATCAGACGTATAGCCTGATAAGAAACAAATAAACAAACAGACCTGTCAATTTGGGAGACATTTTTACCCTCCTTTTACCCATTAGGACCACACAGAGCCAACCTGCTTGCTGGGCAGTTTCTTTAATTGCCTTTCCCGGCAGATTTATTCAGTCCACTATAAGGAACAGAGTCCAGCTGCTTCGACTTACTTAACAAACCACGCCAGGCAAAAGGCACAGAAAGGAACAAAAAGCTAAAGGTTGCTTTAAATAAAGGGATTCGCAAATAGTGTTCCACCTGGTGAAATGTTTTGCTTGGTCTCAGTGATATTTACATCGATACTGCCCTAATAAAGTCGAGGAAATCGAATGAAGAGTTTGTCTTCTCTCATTAAATTAAATTAAGCAGATTAGCTACAAAGTGAGGGGTAATTGCGTTTCAGGCACAAAGCTGGCTTTGCACAGCCAATCCAGTCCTTCCGCCAAACTCCAAGATCTGCAAATAACTTCTCAAAGAAGGGAACTTTTTTTTGGGTAAATGTTTGTTAACGAGCTCAAACCAGAGATTATTGGAATGAGATTAGTAATTACTGTTAGATGGGCTAAAAGCAGCCGGGGTCATTCCTCATTTTCCAGTGAGTGACAAGCTCCGCTGTCTGGCTGTTGTCCCACGGATGCACTGAAGCTTCATCGACTGTCCGATCATAAACAGATCGATTCTTTGATTTCCGATCTGTAATGCTGTTGTTTGGGACTGATTTACTTGCTTAAAGGATACACATCAAAATTATGTCACAATACAAATGGAAAATAAACACAAAGTAATCGCTGGAGTGCAGAATGCTGCAGCAAATGGCATGTTATTACATGGAATAGAATGAAATTTATGGCGTCGCCTCCACCCAGACTTGTATATAATAGCAATGACTGTACTGTAACGTTAAGAATAAACCTTGAGGTGGAGTATGCTTGCATTCGGGTTATTTGTGTAAAATTAGACTGTCATCTTCAAATATTTACAGGGCAATGCTGTTGTCGGTTTGTGTCAAGAGATAAACCTTTGCAAATCTGGCTCCTTTATCTATAGCGTATCTATAGTGTATCTATACACATGTGGATTGTTCGTGTATACAATAACGCTGGGATTCAATTTATCTTTCCCTTTTATCTTTGGAGAAAGCAATCCAATCTGGGCGAATACTACGCTGACAAGTTTGTGTATGGGTACAAAAAAGTCCCCTTCAAAAGTGGAAGTATTACTCTGGAGTTAGATGGCAACATTGTAACAGGGACAGAGATGGTTTTACACCATTCCGCTGTGTTCCTGGCTGTTTGAGTTCAGATGCCCACCAGCAGGTGTGAGGGCTCCTCTACGCCAGGGCCAGGAAGAACCTCAGCTAAGCTCATCATGGGGCAAATTATTTCCCCGACTAATCTCGCCAGCTCTTGCCTTCATCCACTCTAACAGATCGTGAGCATCCCCCTGAGGGAGGGGCATTAATGGCCTTCCTCTAGTGTTGAATTGCCTTCATTCAAGATGACATGTTTTGTGGTGAGAAGTTGAAACTGGATCCTCCATGGCAGATGGGTAAACCGATACTCAAATCAGACAGGCCTGCATTATCTGATGGCGATTGACCATCTAGCCAGGCTCATTGTCAAGATCTGGAGAGGTGGGCTGGTCACTGGAGATGGCACTCTTCCAACCTGCTCTAGACAATCCTGCAGGGCAGTGCACGGAGGGAGATGGACTTAGGTCGACGTGCAGGGGGTAATCTAGTGCGGTTAAATTGCATTGTTATAGTAGTTCAGCAACAGATGCCCACCTTCATTTTGTATCAAGTTTGCTCTGCGCTTGGCGTTCATCGATGGAGGCATCATCCCGACTAAGTCGATGATTGGTTTGTTTCCAAGGACCAGCAATGGCGTTCAGAATGCAACAAGTTCACTCAATTGCAAACGCAGTCTCACTCGGTCAATCCAATGATATACCAGGCTCTGACTTGTAAACGTAAATAGAACTGCATTCTAAGCAGAATAGTTTATTATCATTAACCTATTGCCTATAAGTTAAAAGGCAGCTAAAATAAACTTAGTTAATTTCCGGGTATAAAGATAGCTAAACCAAACTGAAACACGCGCACTTACGAACATAAGGGGTTATGCCGAATGACCAGCCCACCTTTCCAGGTCTAGACAAGCTGGGAGAAAGAGAGCAAGAAAACTCACGGCGAATTACAAAGGAGGCAAAAAGGATTAGAAAAGGTAACCAGCAAGAGAGGAGGAGGGTGAGAGAGCAAAACATAGATACAAAGAACTAGAACTTTTCCCGTTTGAAATCCCAGTCTTTCGATCAGCACATGCACAGTCAATAACACTATTACTTTATAACATGCCCTTGTTTACATCAAAAACATTCAAATGTTGCCCAGATAACGAGGATACTCTCGACTGTTTCTTTCGGGGTAATACGGTATCTGTGAGCATTCAGAAATAAGAAGCTCCCCAGATTGGCCTCGCTGTTGCCTCCAATGATTTCCTGAAGCACATGTGGAAGTAATAGTTGGCCTGTACACTTACAGCGCCGAAGATATATTACTACAGCTAGCGGCTGCAGGCAAGATGAGAAACAGCACAGAGCAACAAAAAAAAACAGGAGAACGATCAAACCCGTTCTTTCCAGCAGAGACCCAGAGCTGGCATATACTTTACACACCCGTTTACAACTCCCACACTTGTTTTAATGTTTCTCCCCGCCCGTTCCCCCCAACACGCCCCTCTCCCCCACCCCTTCGGCTGTTTTCTGCCCCAGCGATGATCTGCTCATAACGAAGAGGGACAGAGACTGGGTCTGCCAGACACAACGACCTTATTATATGCATCCGATGAGGATTTTTTGTGCAAAAAGACGAGGCAGTCGTCAGCATCACCTCAGAGCTGGGCGATAACCCCCGAGGAACAGAGTAAGGGCGCCTCCTTCTTTCACTGGTGGAAATTATTTTATGTCATTACTCGAAAGGATCAGTTTACAACATAGTAAAATAATTATACCCAGCGTTAAGAAATGCCTTCTGCTTTTCTATAACCCTTAAAAAGTTTTTTTTTCTCTCTGCAGATTTATTGTGGTTGACAGCGTTCAGAAAAATAAAAACTTGTTATGCAGTTTCCTGCCCCAGTATAAAAAAAAACCCAATTTCCTCTGAACACTAAACCGTTTTCATTTTAGTTAAACTAACACCACAAATGCAAATTCTTTCTTTAAGGGAATGTTTGTACTGAACAGTTAAGTCGAGCAATTCAACAACAGTTAGCTTGAGATGAAAATCCATTCATAAAGAAGATTCCATGAGCGCATTCTCAGAAGAGGGGGCAAAAGAGAAAAACATTTTCCTCCATATAAAACTTCCTTCAAAAAAGCACATATGGCAAATTTCTGAGCAAGACAGCCCTAGATGTGACTGTGCCCTGTGTGGATAAGAGTTTAGGAGGCCCAACCTCCACAGTGTGAAGCCAGCAGGACTCCAGGCGCAGACTGAGAGCTGCCGACTCTTATTCTGAAGAGACCACAGGGGCTTCATTTCCTGACAGTTATTTACTTAAAGCAGATGATTAGTTTTTTTGGAAGGATGGACTGCAACATTGAATCAATTACAAGCCGCCGTTCTTTGCGCCCATTAACAATCTGAGCCCGGGTTCAGCGTTAAGCGTACATGCTGGCCCTCTTTGAAATAGGAGTTTGTGGATTTACCACTTTACGCAAGGTAAGGCGTAACGAGATGTAGATTTATTAAGGGATGGTAGTTTGTTTTATCTCCGTTTGTAACCGATTTAGTAAAGAAACCTGGCGTTCCAGTGGAGGAACGGGGTACCTAGATTGTAACCAGACCTGCCTGGCCGCCGTTCCACTTATTTCGCTGCTTCTTCCAGTAGGGATGCATTCAAACATCCAAACACTTGTAGAGCTGTTTCGACGTTATTCTTTGAGAGGTTTTAGCTGGTTGTATTAATACCGCCGACTGTTCGCAGAAGATTGTTGTCTTTGGCAAGAAATTGTATGTGAAAATCGCGTATTTCTTTGACTTGGATGAGGGTTTGTGGTTGGAAGTTAAATGCTTATCTGGGATTGTAGTATGTTTGTGTTATATTGCTATTGAGCGGTTCGCTGGACCGTGTTGTGTCACGTCAGCCCGCCCGCTGCATTTTACTTGGACAATCCTTTAGATGATGGCTCCATTGCGTAAATTCTGTAATGACAAACACATTGGCGGTGGATGTGGAAGCCATCGGGTGCCTGCGTCAGGGATTTAAGGAATTTCGAACGAAATAGAGGCTTTTTTTCTGGGAAGACTCCGCTGTCCTGGGATCGAGGGTGGCGGAGGGAGAGATTTTGGGATTGTTCAAGAGCTCTGCCATGCGGATGAATCACGTAAACAGGAAGGAAAGAAGAAGTGTGCCAGGAAAGTTGGACAGTCTGTGAAGGAGGCGATACCGGGAGGCTTCTGCACAAATTTCGCTGGGGCGAAAAGGAAAAGTAGAAGAGAGGCAATCGAGGTAGGAATCAAACATTTATTTCAGTTCCTTTGTTAGTTTTCTATTCGTTTCTCTCCTCATCCCTTCGCTCTATTTACACTCATATCCCACTCAATATATTAACTAATTCGTTTAATCCTCTCCTTCATAAACCCTTTTTCCATATCGATCTGTTTTGATCAGTAAAATGTTAAAACTTTTCTCCCGTTCCATTGTTCCTTCCTATCCCCGAGTTGCTGTCTTTTCCTACTCTCTTCTATCTCTTTCCCCTCTCTCTTTCTTTATCATTTTCTCTCTCGCGCGTCCTCTATCCTCTCTTTTCTCTCTGTTTCTCTCCCCTCATCTCCCCGCCTCTCTGTATTACATCTGTAGTCCATTATAAACTCCCCTGCTCTTCTAGTTGTGGATTTTTCTAAAACAGCATTTGAGCTGGCAGTTCCCCAGCTCCGTTTCCCCAGTCCCACCGCTCCCCTTTCCTTGCTGTGATAGTCTCGGTGCAATCTCCCTCCTTTTCCTTTTCTCTTACCCTCCCCACATTTTGCCAGATTTTCACACAGGAGATTGAAAAGCAGCAGACGGGCGATCGAGCAACCATTTGGCTTGAAGCTGTCACAGCTCTTTATCCAAGTGCCAAAAGCCAGCGGGAAGATCGAAGCAGCCGGGGCTGTGCTCGGTGGCACTGAAACGGTTAATGTGAGCCAAGTCGATTAAAGAAACCGCACAGAGAGCTGGCATCCGTGCTCTGTCGGTAGCTGGCACTTTAAGGAGCAGCACCGTGCTGCTTTATTTAGATATGTAAAGTCTAAAACAATGGAGCTTCTGTAAGACTATCTTTTGATAAACCAATTTCTGTCACAGGGAAATCCTTTCTGTTTGTCTCAGTTTAATCCCTTTATTTGACAAACTTGAGGCGACTGTTCTCAACTATTATAACCTGGTCTTTTATTGTAAGATCCTGTGGTCATGTAGTTTCATTCTGTGCGACGAATTCAATCATTTATTAACTCTTGGTTGTATTCAGAAAGATTTCTAACAAGGACTCAAAGCAGCGAGTGATACAAATCATTTTTCTCAGCTGCGGAGATGTTAGTACTGGAGAGCCGTGTTTCTCGGTGACCTAGTCAAGTTGCCAGCTCAAATAAGCGCAGGAAGGCTTTCATTTAACAGACCTTCCTTCATTTGTAACACGAGAGAGGCGCTTTGCCCAATCGCCTCACTCAGTTTGTAAGGCATTGAATGTAGGATTTTGCAACAAGGCTCGTGAATGCTGGTTTGGTTCTGTCGTGTCAGCCCGGAGTCTGCTCCCCTTTTTGATGGACTCCAGAAATTGGACATTAAAGACGGTTTGCAGAATCTGATAAATCAATGCGCTACAGGAATGGTCTGACTTTTACTACAGTAGGCTGTGTAATGTTTTTGGTGGAACCCATGTAGTCTACAAAGGCATTTGGGTTTACACTGTGCACAGATATTGTGAAACTCATTTCCCCTGACAAGCTTTTGGCCGACAAGCTGTGAATGGCGTGGATAAGGATCAATCTTTTCACTACAAATCATCAGTTATTGGGTTCCAAATCAGAAACCCCAATCTGTACAGGCTTGAACAACCAAAAGGTACAACAGAGTGGCATCGACCCTGTGGCCCTGCAAGATTAATGCCTATAGGTATTTGGTTATTGTATTTCTTTGTAGCACGGATGAAAATAAAGTATTTACAAAGTTGTTCTTTGTCTTCTCCAAAGGGCATGTAGTTTGAAATGAAGAATATTGGATAAATAATTTAAATGCTGAATATATCACTTTATGTTCATCCCACATCTTGCAATCATTAAAAGAGGTTTAAAAGTGTCACAGCAATAAGACAAATGGGGGCATCCAGCAGATATACACGGATGGTGGGCTTTTTTTCTGATACTGTTCACAATTTTAAGATAACAGAATGTGTGTATCTCTTTGTATATGTACAACAGAGTTCAGCAGCGCACTTATGTCTGTACAAGTACATAGAATATGAGTTTACATATATGTAAATAGAAACCCCAAATGTGCATCTGTCACTCCCCCTATATACCTAGAGTAGAATTGCAGATGGGATTTCACAAAAATGTTCTGTTATTGAGACGTCCTCCTCGTTCCCTGATGTCTGGGAATAAATAGCAATAACTAGTTTTCAGGAAGTGACATTTCCGAGGTAATCGAATTGACAAGGATTGTTTCCAGTCATTGTTGTCTGTCTGATATCGCAATGAGATTGCTACTCATATCTGTATTGCGGGGGGGGGGGGGGGGGGGGATGGTGGTGGTGGTGATACACACCCGGCCTTCTATTCACACAAATGGACACTTATACATTATCCGGCTATTCGGTTCGGTGCCCTCAATGCTCTGGCGAGTTACAACAGAGCTTGCTGAGGAACAGCACCTCATCTTTTGATTAGGCACTTCCCAGCCTTCTGGATTCAATACTGAGTTCAACAATTCCAGACCATAATCTCTGCTCCCATTTTCTTTCCTTTGCATGTTTCGGTCTTAATCTTGTTTTCTCTTGTTTTACTTTCGGATGATAGTTGTTCATTATTCCGCCATTCACACCTCCCTGGGCACATCTTATGTCTCTTTACTTTGTTCCATTAT
The DNA here is from genome assembly GCF_036365525.1 of Heterodontus francisci. Taxonomy (NCBI): domain Eukaryota; kingdom Metazoa; phylum Chordata; class Chondrichthyes; order Heterodontiformes; family Heterodontidae; genus Heterodontus; species Heterodontus francisci. Next base: position 123,305,301 of record NC_090371.1, on the reverse strand, counting down.
TACTCCCTTTGGCTCTGCCCCACCAACTTTTTAGCCATTTAATATCTCTCGTCTTGAACCCTAACACAAACCTTCCCTTTTGTTCGTTTCCCCCCTTTCACTTGCTTAAAACCTATTACATTTCTAACATTTCCCAGTTCTGATGAAAGGTCATTGACCCGAAACGTTAACTCTATTTCTCGCTCCACAGATGCTGTCAGACCTGCTGAGTATTTCCAGCAGTTTCTGTTTTTATTTAACAGACATTGATTAGATGTATTAGAAATTTTAAAATCCGGTGTGCTTCACTAGCCTTTGCTTGAATGGTGTTGTGAGAATTATTTGTTTTCAGATGTATTGAGAGCCAAAATTTGGTTTGACGATGTAATGTGGGCACCTCGATGGTAATTCCATAGCGCCACAGTCTCCCAAAGGGACTAGTGTTTGTAAACAATCATGCTTATTACGTGCTTACCGCTTTTAGTTAGCCTTCATTTGAGGAACACAGTATATCTTTAAACTAAAATAGCCATTTATGCTTCCTCTCCGAACCTGTGTTTTAGAATGGGGAAATACTCTCATTTATCCAAAAACTAAATTGCAGGATTAAAATCCTGGGAATGTTTATACACTGGCTCCTATTTTAAATTTAGTTCAGCAATCTGGCAGTTTAGTTTGTCGTAAGATTACTCCGTTTCTCAGGATTTAAAAAATCATTTCTGCTTGTTCTATCTTGCTACCCCGACGCCTAAAGGCAAATCACTCATGTATTAGGAAAACCCCTTTTCTATACAAACGAACTTTCAAGAATGGTTTGTTTTTTTTACTTTCCGGTGCAATGGTTTCCCGCTATAAATCATCTGTTACAGAGATTGAGAATGAAAAGTGGCCTTTTGTCTGTTTATTTTGTCTGGAAAAGTCAAAACTACGTTAATCTGATAGGTTAAATAATCCTCAAAATGATTAAACGGATTAATTAGAATTTAAGGTAAACGCATTCTAGTTATGGCGTTGGAATTCTCTTTAATATGCTGCCGTTAATATAATATCAGTGTGGAGATTTTGCTTTAGGACTTTTTTTCTGGATCGGAGTTATATAGATTTATTTGGATAACAATGCAGCACGTTGACGGGTTGTTTCCCCTTTCAGAGATTAAGGTTCCAGGCTGCAAATACAGTAGGATATCCAAGTTTGGAAAAAGTACAAAATTACAGTGTTGGAAGTAAATATATACAGAAAAATATACAGTTAGGGTAGGATGTTGTGTCTGTGCAAAGGAGTTTTATGCGTCTCCTGCCTGTCTAAATGATAGGGTGGAGGTGGGTTTGTACCCTAACTGTTCAGGCAACACCCTGCTGCAGGCTGCTGTTCAATGGAGACACAGCTCCCCCTCGTGGACAATCTCCCACAGTATGAACATTCACACTGTTAACCTTTCCTTTACCGGCTTTTCCAGCAAAGTTCTCAAATAGACTGCCTATTGCTTTCTGGTGGAACATAATTCGAAGCAAAGGTGACTTGAGGGAAAACATTTTTTACGCAGCGAATGGTTAGGATCTGGAATACACTCTCTGAGAGTGTGGTGGAGGCAGATTCCATCGTGGCTCTCAAAAGGCAATTGGATAATTTCTGAAGAGAAAAAGATTGCAGAGCTACAGGAAACTGCGGAGGAGTGGGACTCGGTGAGTTGCTCATGCATAGTGCCGGCATAGACACGACTGGCCGAATGACCTCCTTCTGTTCTGTAACCATTCTATGATTCTATGAATTTATAAGCCCATAGAGAAATAAATCTAACTAAATGATAATTCTGTCATTGATATTAATATCATAAATCAATATAATTAATATCAATAATATTATTTAAATGAATCAATCTGTAAGTAACTGAGCTCGTTCTAACTTTAGGATAATTTGACTGAAAATCCAGCTGCTAAAAAGTAAGAAATCGATATCTACTTAGTGCCAAACCCTCACTTGTCGCTCCTGGCTGGTGAAATTAAGGCATATTTACTAAACGTGTGGTAAAGAAAGGGCGATTTGGTTAAGAATTATTGATACTATATATGATATATCAATGATAGAATTACCATTTAAATAGATTTCTTTCTCTATGAGTTTATAAATTCATGGGAATAATAGAATGGTTACAGCACAGAAAAGGAGGTCATTCGGCCCATCATTTCTATGCTGGCTCTATGAAAGAGCAACTCATCTAGTCGCACTCCCCCATCATTTCTGTAGCCTTGCAATTTTTTTCTCTTCAGATAAAGACTTCAAGATTTTTTTCTCTGTAATATTACAGCAGATGCCTTCAGTCCAGCCCTGTTTTGAACTGTAGAACTCCCACAACTGCACAACGCTTGGACTTTTGTTTTAGATGGGATACACTTCAAGATATTTGTGCCCAACGGATTAGATTAAACCAATCTCCCATTGCAACACACGAATACAAATCCAAAATTCTGAATTCAGATTTATTTTTTGGAAAAAAGCAGCATGAAGCATCAAAACAACAGAATATTGCCCAAGTTGGGTATTAACCTGCATTTGACTGCCAGGTGCTGCAATCTAACTGAGATTTTGACCATGGTTTTATTTTGCAACTGTGTTTTAAGATCAGAGTGAGAATGGATGGAGTGATTTGGAAGATGCACAGTCAGCGTTTGCGGACGGTGGTTGTGTTTTATCTTGCCTGTAGGTGTTCCGTCTGAGGGTCAGTATATTGCCAGTTGTAATGGGCTTTCAATGACAGAGACTTTCCTTCCATTTATGGATCATTTGCGAAATCATTATAGATGAAGCTATAATTTTAATTTGACAAGTACGATCTGTACAGGTTGTAGTTTTGGGGGGAAAAGTCATATTTTTGTGGTAATCTGAAGTGTCACAGCAGGTAGTCAAGAGAGGAGAATGAGAGGAAATTCACACCCCATTTAGAACTGGGGGAGGGCCTTGTTTGTCAGTATTTCTAGTGAAGTAGAATCACGTCTTAAAAGGTTACAATTTTGCTAGGAAATCTGGATGAAGCTATTTAGATTTTACCACAGGTAAGGACTAGAAAATTCACTCCCCAACTTAATAGGATGCAATTTTCTCAATTCGCCTGCAGACACTATATTCAAACTTGTGTTATTAAGATCATAAAGTCAGAAGTGGGGGTGTTTGCTGATGATTGCACAATATTCAGCACCATTTCCAACTCCTCAGATACTGAAGCAGCCCATGTCCATATGCAGCAAGACCTGGACAACAATAAGTGGCAAGTAGCATTCACGTCACACAAGTGCCAGGCAATGACCATCTCAAACAAGGGAGAATCTTGTTACAGGAGTTTTGCTTTTGTATTGAAAACTTAGAATTCTGTGTGTTTTTAAAAACTTTTTAAAGTCAGCAGGGGAATGATAGGTCAAGATTTATGATTCCCATGTGACTTGGTTATTGAAGTTTAGTTTCACTTTTGGATTGTGAAAAGACCGGTGAGTTGGACAAAGAGCAGGCATTTGAAACTTATACCTGACTTGCCTGGAGACTAGCAAAAAAGACCTCTCTCTGTAAAGGAGACTTGCATCTCTTGAAAAGAAATCTGCATTTGAAAGGTGGCAGATTCCTATTGCCTCCTGTCTCTGAAGAATTCCTGCATCCAGTGTGGCTCCTGTTGCCTCCTGTGTTTTGGGAAATCCTGAAACCTGAACAAAGCTTCAACTGCTGTGTTGTTGCTGTGAGTTCTCAGCAGACTGGTTGTTGCACCCCTAGTGAAAGACCTATGTGACGCCTGCTGTAGTTGAATTGCCATGAATGTCTACCCATCCAAGACTGTTCATCAACCTTGCCTGGAGAGATTTTGAGTGACATCTGACTATTCAACTCTGGAACACCTCACTGTACCGAAAACATCCTACCAGAATGTGATAAACTCAATCATTTTATTTTTTCCTTTTTATTCCTAAGAAACACCTGTAAACCAAAAAATCCTTTTTCCCTGGTTAACCGATTTTTGAATGTATGTGTGTGCATGATGGGCTGGGAAGAATAAGGAGTTTTAAAAAATCTTTTCATACATAGATTTATCACATTATTGTTTAAGACTTGTTATTTCTTTTCTAATAGACAGGTAATGCTGTTATTGTTTAAAGAAACCTGGTTTGGAGTGTTTTATTCTCGGGGACAAATAGAGTGCCTAATTTGGCCAATCTTCGGTAGGTAGGAAACTTTTTTGATATCCTGTGACCTGTGGAGTAGTGGAACTGAATTAACAGTGCATTACTCCCACCTTGGTCATAGCAATCTAACCACGTCTCCTTGACATTCAACGGAATTACCATAATTGAATCCCCCACTATCAACATCCTGAGGGTCACCATTGACCAGAAACTGAACTGGACCAGCCACATATTTGCTGTGGCTACAAGAGCAGGTCAGAGGCTGGGAATTCTACGGCGAATAACTCACCTCCTGACTCCGCAATGCCCGTCCACCATCTACAAGGCACAAGTCAGTTGTGCAATGGAATACTCTCCACTTGCCTGGATGGGTACATCTCCAACAACACTGAAGAAGCTTCACACCATCCAGGATAAAGCAGACCACAGCCCACTTGATTGGCACCCCATCCACCACCTTCAACATTCACTCCCTCCACCACCGACGCACAGTGACAGCAGTATGCACCATCTACAAGCTGCATTGTAGCAACTCACCAAGGCTCCTTCAACAGCACCTTCCAAACCCGCGATCTCTACCACCTAGAAGGACAAGGGCAGCAGATGCATGGGAACACCACCACCTACAAGTTCCCCTCCAAGCCACACACAATCCTGACGTGGAACTATATCGCCATTCCTTTATTTTTGCCAGGGCTCCTTGATGCCACAGTCAGTCAAATGCTGCCTTGATGTCAAGAGCAGTCACTCTCATCTCCCCTTTTGAGTTCAGCTCTTTTGTCTGTGTTTGGAGCCAGGCTGTAATGAGGTCAGGAGCTGAGTGGCCCTGACAGAACACAAACTGAGCATCAGTGAGCAGGTTACTGTTGTGTAAGTGTCGCTTGATAGCACTGCTGATGACACCTTCCATCACTTTGCTAATGACCAGGAGTAGACTGTTGGGGTCGGATTGGATTTGTTTTGCTTTTTGTGGATAAGACGCATCCGGACAATTTTCCACATTGTCGTGTAGGTGTCAGTGTTATAACTGTACTCGGAACAGCTTGGCTTGGGATGTGGCTAGGTCTGGAGCACAAGTCTTCATTCCTATTGCTGGGATGTTGTCAGGGCCAAAAGCTTTTGCAGTATCCAGTGCTGTCAGAGTTTGTTGATATCATGTGGAGTGAATTGAATTGGCTGAAGATTGATATCTGTGATGGTGGGTCTTCAGGAGGAGGCCGAGATGGATCATCCACTTGGCACTTCTGGATGAAGATGGTTGTGAATGCTTCAGCCTTGTCTTTTGCACTGATGTGCTGGGCTCCTTCATCATTGAGGATGGGGATATTTGTGGAGCCTCCTCCTCCTGTTAGTTGTTTAATTGTCCACCAGCATTCTCGACTGATGTGGCAGGACTGCAGAGCTTTGATCTGATCCGTTGGTTGTGGGATTGCTTAGCTCTGTTTATTGCATGCTGCTTTCTCTGTTTGGCATGCAAGTAGTCCTGTGTTGTAGCTTCACCAGGTCGACACCTCATTTTTAGGTCCACCTGGTGCTGCTCCTGGCATGCCCTACTACACTCTTCATTGAATCAGGGTTGATCCCATGGCTTGATGGTAGTGGTAAACTGAGGGATATGCCGGGCCATGAGGTTACAGATTGTGGTTACCCTTGATATCAAGGCAGCATTTGACTGAGTGTGGCACCAAGGAGTCCTAGCAAAACTGGGTCAATGGGAATAAGGGGGAAAACACTCCACTTCTTGGAGTCATAGCTAGCACAAAGGAAGATGATTGTGGTTGTTGGAGGTCAATCATCTCAGTCCCAAGACATCAGTGTAGGAGTTCCTCAGGGTAGTGTCCTAGACCCAACCATCTTCAGCTGCTTCATCAATGACCTTCCCTCCATCATAAGGTCAGAAGTGGGGATATTCGCTGATTTTTGCACAATGTTCAGCACCATTCATGACTCCTCAGATACTGGAGCAGTTCGTGTCCAAATGCAGCAAGACCTGGACAATATCCAGGCTTGGACTGGTAAGTTGCAAGTAACATTCTCACCACACATGTGCCAGGCAATGACCATCTCCAACAAGAAAGAATCCAACCATCTCCCTTTGACATTCAATGGAATTACCATTGCTGAATCCTCCACTAACAACATCCTAGGGGTTACTATTGACCAGAAACTGAACTGGAGCAGCCATGTAAGTACTGTCGCTACAAGAACAGGTCAGAGGCTGGGAATTCTGTGGCGAATAACTCACCTCCTGACTCCCTAAAGCCTGTGCAACATCTATGAGGCCCAAGTCAGGAGTGTGTGGAATACTTTCCACTTGCCTGGATGAGTGCAGCTCCAACAACTCTGAAGAAGCTCGACACCTTCCAGGACTAAACAGCCCACTTGATTGTCACTCCATCACCATCGATGCACAGTGGCAGCAGTGTGTACCATCTACAAGATGCACTGCAGCAACTCACCAACGCTTCCTCAACAGCACCTTCCAAACCCACATTCTCTACCACCTAGAAGGACAAGGGCAGCAGATGCAAGGGAACACCATTTATTGCAAGCTCCTCTCCAAGCCACACACCATCCTGACTTGGAACCATATCGCTGTTCCTGCACTGTCGCTAGGTCAAAATCCTGGAACTCCCTTCCTAACAGCACTGTGGGTGTACCTACCCCCCATGGACTGCAGCGGTTCAAGAAGGCAGCTCACCACCACCTTCTCAAGGGCAATTATGGATGGGCAATAAATGCTGGCTTTGCCTGCTACACTTACATTGCATGAAAAATTAAAACAAAGTGCTTCCTCCAAATTGTGTTCAACATGGAGGAGTACTGATGAGGGCAGGCAGCAGGTGGTAATCAGCAGGAGGTTTCCTTGCTCATATTTGACATGATGCTATGAGACTTCATGGGGTCCAGTGAATGTTGAGGACTTCCAGGGTGACTCCCTCCCGACTATATACCACTGTACCACCTGCTGGGTCTGTGGTGTTGGTGGTGCCTAGGACATTGGCTGTAATGTATGATTCTGTGAGTATGACTATGTCAGGCTGTTGCTTGACTAGTTTGTGGAACAGTTCTCCCAATTTTGGCACAAGCCTCCAGATATTAGTAAGGAGGGCTTTGCAGGGTTGACAGGGCTGAATGTGCCACTGTCATTTCCAGTGCCTAGGTCAATGGTGGGTGGTCCCTCCGGTTTCATCCCTTTTCGACCTTTCTGTAGTGGTTTAGTACAACTGAATGGTTTGCCAGGCAATTTCAGAGGGCGGTTAAATGTCAGCCATATCGTTGTGGGTCTGGAGTCACATATTGATAAGACCAGCTAAGGATAGCAGATTTTCTTCCCCAAAAAACATTTGTGACCCAATTGGGTTTTTAATGACAATCAGTGATAGTTTTGTGCTATCATTAGAGACTAGCTATTGATGCTAGATTTTTAAACTAATTGAAATTTATTTTTACCAGCTGCCATAGTGGGATTTAAACCCATACCCTCAGGGCATTAGCCTGAGCCTTTGGATTAGTAGGTCAGCAACACTACCACTATGCCACCACCTCCCTTCCTCTGGGTTTGGCAATTTATCCACTTTCAAAGATGCTAAACTCCTTGCTATTTTCTCTCTCACTATGCTTGTACCATCCAATATTTTACACTCTCTGCCTTAATGACAATATCTGCTTTGTCACCTTCTTTTGTGAAGACAGACTCAAAGTATTAATTAATTAGTGTCAAATGAGGTTTGCAAAGTGTTCAGGGAGACCTTTGGACCTTATAGACTACTTACAAACCCACACAACCTTAATTTGAAAAGTTTAGAGGTCAGAGATTTTTCCCAGAATCCTGCCTCCACCCCACAAACTTTTAGGTTTATAGCTGTTTAAGAGGAGCTCTACATGTGGAAAATACTGCAAATGCTGGAACTCTGACATGCATGTGAAGAGTTCTGTCTAAGCAGGACAGTTAAAGGTTGAGCCTAGTAATGTTGGTGCAAAGCAAGTAGAAGTGCAGTTAGAGTCTTGAGAGACTACAGTCTCATGTCATTTGTGTTTGCGACCACATTTAGTGTAACTTCAGTGCAGCATTAAATCCACCTGGAACTAATTTAACTGCTTAGAAACTGCTCAGTCACTGGTGTGTAAATGCATCAGAAAGCACCCTGATAGTACATACCAACCAGAATTGGCTGGCAGTCAAGGCAAATGGAAGCCAATTTGTTTTGTACATCTGGTGTTCACAATCTATTGCTTTAGTACTGCTACTATTTCGTATGATTTCAATGGAGCTCCAGGCAGCTGAGCCTTTTACCAGTGTTTGTATAAACCTGCAGTCTTTTTTTTTATTCATTCATGGGATGTGGGCTTCGCTGGCCAGGCCAGCATTTATTGCCCATCCCTAATTGCCCTTGTGAAGGTGGTGATGAGCTGCCTTCTTGAACCGCTGCAGTCCATTTGGGGCAGGTACACCCACAGTGCTGTTAGGAAGGGAGTTCCAGGATTTTGACCCAGTGACAGTGAAGGAACGGCAATATAGTTCCAAGTCAGGATGGTGTGTGACTTGGAGGGGAACTTGCAGGTGGTGGTGTTCCATGTATTTGCTGCCCTTGTCCTTCTAGTTGGTAGAGGTCGGGGGTTTGGAAGGTGCTGTCTAAGGAGCCTTGGTGCATTGCTGCAGTGCATTTTGTAGATGGTACGCACTGCTGCCACTGTGCGTCGGTGGTGGAGGGAGTGAATGTTTGTAGATGCGGTGCCAATCAAGTGGGCTGCTTTTTCCTGGATGGTGTCGAGCTTCTTGAGTGTTGTTGGAGCTGCACCCATCCAGGCAAGTGGAGAGTATTCCATCACACTCCTGACTTGTGCCTTGTAGATGGTGGACAGGCGTTGGGGAGTCAGGAGGTGAGTTACTCGCCTCAGGATTCCTAGTCTCTGACCTGCTCTTGTAGCCACGGTATTTATATGGCTACTCCAGTTCAGTTTCTGGTCAATGGTAGCCCCTAGGATGTTGATAGTGGGCGATTCAGCGATGGTAATGCTGTTGAATGTCAAGGGGAGATGGTTAGATTCTCTCTTGTTGGAGATGGTCATTGCCTGGCACTTGTGTGGCGCGAATGTTACTTACCACTTATCAGCCGAAGCTTGGATATTGTCCAGGTCTTGCTGCATTTCTACACGGACTGCTTCGGTATCTGAGGAGTCACGAATGAGAAGTCTTATATAGTAGCTGGGGAGTCTCGGCCAGAGACTTTGCCACTGCTGCCATTGGTACAGTCTTATCAACAACTAAAAGGGATTGTAGCTCCTCAGAGTCTGTTCTTACGCTATGGACTGAATTTAAAGTGAATCACTCCTAAATAAAAACAAGAAATGCTGGAACTACTCAGCAGGTCTGGCAGCATCTGTAGAGAGAGAAGCAGATTTAACATTTCAGGTCAGTGACCCTTCTTCAGAACTGGCAAATATTAGAAATGTAAGATGTTACAAGGAAGTAAAGCGGGGGTGGGGCAAGAGATAACAAAGGAGAAGGTGTAGATAGGCCAAGGTCACAGAATAGCTGACCAGAAGGTCGTGGAGCAAAGGCAAACAATATGTTAATGGTGTGTTGAAAGACAAAGCATTAGTACAGATAGGGTGTTAACCGATTGAAAATTGAACAGCCGCAAGTGCAAACATGAAAAAAAAAACAGTGGGTAAGCAAACTGAACAAACTAAGATGAAATAAAATAAAATAAACACAAAAAAAATATAAGAAAGGAAAAAGAAAAAATAACTAAAAATAAAAGTAAAATGGGGGGCCCGTCATGCTCTGAAATTATTGAACTCAATGTTCAGTCCGACAGGCTGTAGTGTGCCTAATCGGAAAATGAGATGCTGTTCCTCGAGCTTGCGTTGATGTTCGCTGGAACACTGCAGCAATCCAAGGCAGAGATGTGAGCATGAGAGCAGGGGGGAGTGTTGAAATGGCAAGCAACCGGAAGCTCGGTGTCCTGCTCACATGACCCTGAGCTTCCAGTTGCTTGCCATTTCAACACTCCCCCTGCTCTCATGCTCACATCTCTGTCCTTGGATTGCTGCAGTGTTCCAGTGAACATCAACGCAAGCTCGAGGAACAGCATCTCATTTACCGATTAGGCACACTACAGCCTGTCGGACTGAACATTGAGTTCGATAATTTCAGAGCATGACGGGCCCCCCATTTTACTTTTATTTTTAGTTATTTTTTTCTTTTTCCTTTTCTCTATTTTTTTTTAGTTTATTTTATTTCATCTTAGTTTGTTCAATTTGCTTACACACATTTTTTCATGTTTGTACTTGTGGCTGTTCAATTTTCAGTCGGTTAACACCCTATCTGTACTAATGCTTTGTCTTTCAACACACCATTAACATATTGTTTGCCATTGCTCCACGACCTTCTGGTCAGCTATTCTGTGACCTTGGCCTATCTACACCTTCTCCTTTGTTATCTCTTGCCCCACCCCCGCTTTACTTCCTTATAACATTTTACATTTCTAATATTTGCCAGTTCTGAAGAAGGGTCACTGACCTGAAACGTTAATTCTGCTTCTCTCTCTACAGATGCTGCCAGACCTGCTGAGTATTTCCAGCATTTCTTGTTTTTATTTCAGATTTCCAGCATCTGCAATATTTTGCTTTTATTTTTATGAATCACTCCTCAGTTTGCTTGGAGTTTGAAAGTTTCATTCATACAGGAAAGTTCAAAATTCTGTGTGCTGTTGGCGATGAGTTCAGTGGTGATTTCATTATGCTTGTTACACAAAATTGTTTTTAACCTTTTATAAATATTTAAAACTTTAAGCTCAAGTAGGACAGCAAGTTAGGGAATGATTAAAAAAAATATATTATTATTGTTATCTTGGCACTGATAAACTTTGACCTCTGGGATGCCAACAGTCGAAAACCATTCCTACACTGTACTCTATAACCATTCGGTGCCAATGTTACTTGATTCTGTTCTTGCTTCTGTCTCTGCCAGCTATCCCGTTTACACTACATCTTTAATTGCGAGGAATTGGGAGCAGCTTTTTACAACACCAAAAATGATTCCTGACCATGGAATCTGATAACACAGAAGGAGGCCATTCAGCCTGTTGTGCCTGTGCCAACTCTTGGAAAAAGCTGTCCAATTTAGTTCCACACCCCAGCATTTTCCCCATAGCCCTACAAATTAGTCCTCTTGAAGTGCACATCCAATTGCCTTTTAAAATTTCCTATGGAATCTGCTTGCACCACACTTTCAGGTAATGCGTTCCAGATCTGAACAATCCTCTATGTGAAAAAAGTTCTTCGAGTTTCCCCACTAGTTATTTTTGCCAATTATTTAAAATCTATCACCTCTGGTTATTGACCAACTTGTCAGAGTAAACAGTCTCTCTCTACTTCTTCTGTCAAAACCCCTTATAATTTTGAATACCTCTATTAAATCTCCCTTTAACCTTGTTTGTCCTAAGGAGAACAATCACAGCTTCTCCAATCTCTCCACACAATTGAAGTCCCTCATCCCCGGTAGTATCCTGGTAAAACCTCCTTTTGCAGTCTCTTGACGGCCTTAACATCCTACCTAAAGTGTGGTGTCCAGAATTGTAAGCAATACTCCAGCTGAGGCCTAACAAGAGATTTGTAAAGGTTTAGCATGGTTTCCTTGTTTTTGTTTTCAATGTTCCTGTTTACATAACCAAGTATCCCATACGCTTTCTTAACTGCCTTATCAACTTGACTTGCCACCTTCAAAACTTTGTGAACATTTATCCCAGAATAGTACCATTTAGATTATACTGCCTTTCCGTGTTGTTCTTCCCAAGTGCATCACCCTACCTTTATCCTCATTAGATTGCATCTGCCGTCTCTCTGCCCATCTCAGCAGCTTAAGTCTGCTGTTATCCTCCTCACTATTTATTACATTACAAAGTTTAGTATCATCAGCAAAGTTCAAAATTATATTTTCTATACCCAAGTCCAGGTCACTTATGCATAACAAGATGTGCCTTTAGTTTCTTCCTCCCATTAATAGAGGTCATGCTCCATCTCCAACACAAACTCGCTCATCGAGGGCAGATGAATTTGAGTGGAACTTCACACTGAGGTTTGCACTGTGCCCATTAAGTAAGAGGTCCAGACTCTTCAGTAGGTAACCCTCAGCCAATTATTTACATTTGACTTAATCTTATTGAAATGTAAACAATTATTTATTATTACCAAACTGAACATTTAATTTGCATTCCATATTAGGTTTCTATCCTTTAATGACACCAGGAACTGATTGTTATGCAACTAATAATCATTAGGGAAATAAGGAAAACTCTTAATCAAACAATAATATGGAATGAGGGCTTTTAATTCTTCCATGATCATCAAATGGTTTGGAGATGAGCACCCTGAGATCATTGCTGTTAAGAACTAAAGCCCTGACAGGCATGACTATAACCACCAGAATCAGAATGAATGGATTGAAGGCTTACAGTACACCTCCTTGTCCAAATGGGATCCTGACAAGTCCACATATTGACTATTTACATTCCCTGTGGATTTTCCTTTTACATCCATAACCATCCTGCAATACTCTGCACATATAGCTTCATTTTCCTCTGGAGTGTTGTACCTTTGTCTAGCCCAATGCTCAGATTCAGCTTGCCGAATGTGTAATGCTGCACGCATCAAATCTCAACTGGGTAGACTCACACCAATGGAAAAACTGACCATGCTCTTCCGCATCCCTGCAGTAGGCTTTCAACCAACTGATTCCAGCCAGCATTGACATCACAGTCTGCAAATGGTTGGAGACTTGTGGTTGCAGGAAGAAGTAAAAAGCCTAAAGGGAAGAAGGACATACTACAAAAACAACTTTGTAGTGTCATCTGTTTTATCGTGCTACACTCTATGATAATTTTTCATAATTTCCCATTAGCAGAGTTGAGCTGATCTTATCCTGCCCAGGACACACACACACACACACACACACATACAGTAAGAGAGAGAGAGAGACGGAGAGAAAGTGAAGTGAGAAAATGCATAAATTACCTGGTAGAGTAAAATGTAATCAGATCAGACGGAATGCTAAAGAATAACAGTCCAGGTCTGAAATACTGCACTGGCGTCCAGTAGGAATGTGGGTGTTCTTGGCACTGTAAGCAGGGTTGTGGGTATGAGAAAAAGAATGAGACACCTTGTGAAATGATCAATGGACACATCTGAGTTTATTTAATTTTCAAACTGTGGTCGCTATAAGGCATACATACAATGCCAGCTGCAATGTTCAAAATCCTCACAGTACATCTCCCATGAGAAGGATTGCTTGGAATGGGCAGATTTCCCTCTGATTTTCTTGGCTGTGATGCTAACGGCATCAAAACCAAATTGCTACACACCAGTCCGATCAGATCAGTCAGTGAAGGAAAAGTCCAGTTCAGATAAGAACATGCAATGCCTGATGTCGGCAATGCAGTGACCCCAAAAAAAGGCATCAAAGGACACTGCTCTCAAATGGCCAAGAGAAAGAGAACAAAGAAACAGAAAGGAAAAGTATAAAAAAAATTAAAAATTTACTACCTGTGGGAGTGAGACTCCACAGTTTCTGTTTCCCCAATATTGGGCTGAATTTTATCCGGGCGCTGTGCTCCGCGGTGGTGCCCTTTAAACACTGCGGGGTGTCCGCATTTAGCGGCCACCGCAGAGCCCTCACGATATTAGGCACGGGGGCTCATTAGCATCACTGCGCCGAGCCTCCCCCCCTTCCCACCCCCATATTATGTGGGGAGAGGTGGGACATTCAGCGCAGTGAGGAACCCTTTGACAGTTGTGCAGCCCTGTTTAAAGCGCCCCAGCACCTGCTTCCTGACAGCTGTCAAAGAATACTTACCTGACTACTGAAGAGTGGGGCTGCTGTCAATCTGTCAGCAAAGCAAAAAGTACTGCAGATACTCAGTAGGTCAGGCAGCATCTGTGGAAAGAGAAGCAGAGTTAACTTGTCCATGTTTACAGACCTGAAAGTTAATTCTGCTTCTCTCTCCACAGATGCTGCCTGACCTGTTGAGTTACCCCAGCACTTTCTGCTTTGCTGCCACATACTTACCCTGCTGTGCCCCAGTGTTCTGTAAAGATGCGATCCTCTTCTTCCACTCAAGTGTAACATTCCTTCTTGTCGGCGTGCCGCACCTGGGTGAATAATCTTAATTTTTCACATTCCAGGACGTGGGACTGAAATAGACCATAAAAGGTATTACAGAGGTTTACAGAGAACACACTGACACAAATGGGAATGTACGGGTGTCACAGCAATGTAAATACTTCTTTCACTAAATGTTCCTCACCAACATGTGTCTCCTTTTCTCTGTGCGAATGATGTGTGCCAGCATGTAATGCCAATGTCACATCCCTTTGCATGGTTGGCCCTCGGGAGAGCCAACGTATGCAATAACTTTGCCATGCCACCATTACTCATGAGCATCTCCGCGGATGCAGTGACATGGACATTGGCTCAGTCAGCTGCTGCCTCTAGTGGTTTACACAGGGATGCTGCAGATTGTAGACTGGTGCACAGCAGGTGAGCGAGGGTGATGTGTGGTTTGCAGAGCTCATGTCGGTTCCTATGGAGCAGAGAGCCTTTGTCGGATAAGCCACTGCCATATGTCTCTACCTCACTGCTAGCCCTGGATGCATAGCCTGGGTGCCAACTGCCCTCCCATGCGACTTTCATGTTGTAGGTCCTCAGTGTCCTCATAGTCCGAGGAGGCCTGGCCCCTTTTGAGTCTGCAGTTGTGCAGATCAGCAAAAGAAAGGAGCTGGCCTATTCAGCCCTTAGTACAGGGCATCACCCTATCCATCCAGGTGCTCTTTCAGCATGCCGATCTCCTGCTCAATGGAGGCTCATGTAGCTCAGTCGCTGGTGTTGTATCTCTCCTCTGCAGCAGTGGTGGGGTCTCTCACCAGTGTTGGGAGTCATTTCTGCAAAGGATAGCCCTTATCTCCAAGAAGCCACTCCTCCATCTCAGCCAGTTCAGTGAACAGGGGTGTCAGCCAGGCCTGGTGTCATGGCAACTGCCTGAGAAGCGGTCACACATTTGCAGCAAGCTTCTGCGGTGATCACATACCAGCTTCACCTAGATTGAAAGGGCTCCTTTAATGGTGACGTTTGCAGGTGGTAGCCTGGCGGGAGGCCTGATAGCCACATGAGTGCAGTCTATGAACATTATAACCTATGGTTCTCCAGCAATGGTGCCAGAACCAATGGCCCTCTGGGCCTGGCTTTGGGAGTCCGTCCTGAAGCGGACATCCTCACTGGCCCTCCGGTGCAGGGCATTGGTGATCTCCCTGATGCAGCGGTGTACTGCTGACTATGTGACCTTACAAAGGTCTCTGGTGGGCCCCTAAAAGGCTGCAGAGGTGTCAGGCTTGAGAACCGCTGCCACTATGAGGAACAAAGGCATGGGATGTACACCGGAGCCCATGGGCTGCAGGTCATCCTGGAGCAGGGCACAGAGACGTGTCACCACCCTCTCTACATGCGCAATCGCCTCTGACACTGGTGCTCTGACATCCGATGGCCTGTCATGTGGGGCCTGTAGATGTACGGCAGTCACAATGGCGGGCTCCCCTTGGGGCTGCTGCTCATGACCGGGGGCCTCTACATGGATTGCACCTGCCAGTTGATATTGCCTCTGGTGCATACCGATCCTCACGAACAGAGGATCACACAATGTAGGACGAGCCATACCTATTTCCATGTGATAAATAAAGTTGAACCCTATGTGTATTCAAAGGTTCCTAACAGGGCATGGATTGATGTTGATGGGTACATCAGCTGCTTTCCTGGATTAACTATGTGGCGTGCCATGGCATTGCCCATCTGGGCCAACACTCAGAGTGGCACAACATGACCACATCAAGATCCTGCCAGCTGAATCGATTGCCCCCAAATCCATAAAACGTTAATGTTCCTGTCCTTTCTGGCACCCTCCCCACACACAGGGTGCCTAGTGTGCCATTGCCCCCTCACAAACACAGAGCATAATGGAGGGTTGGTACACGGTACCTCCCTTCATGCCAGCATAGCTTTCCCTCCAGTAATCCCAGACCCCCTCCCTTTATGAATGCAGAGTGAGACCCCTGTGTATCCCCCCCCTCCCTTCCAGTATGCAGAGTGAGATCCCTGAAAAGGAGCTTACCTTCTGCTGCGAAACCATCTGCCTCTGTGGACCCGCCGGCTTTTCAAATCGTGAACGGGTTGGCACGTGATGGCCGCCCGTTCAGTGAAAAATCAGGAAGTATCCATTGAGAGGTGGTGGGCTGCATAATCTACAGAGGTAAGTACTGTTTAACATACTGTA
Organism: Heterodontus francisci; assembly: GCF_036365525.1. Classification (NCBI taxonomy): domain Eukaryota; kingdom Metazoa; phylum Chordata; class Chondrichthyes; order Heterodontiformes; family Heterodontidae; genus Heterodontus; species Heterodontus francisci. The sequence continues at coordinate 123,288,832 of NC_090371.1, read as the reverse complement.
GTTGGGGTGCTGCCTCTGTGCGGTGTGGGGGCCGCACCAAGGTCCCCCCGCCGCCGGTAATTTGTGGCGGGCCCTACTCGACGTCGCAGGCCGAGGCGGCCCTCTCCCCATGGGATTTTACTGGCTCCCGCGCCCCTACCCGCGGTGTCGAGGGGCCGGTAAAATTCAGCCCATTGAGTGGCATGTCAGGACTGTGAATCACATCCTTATGACATGAATTACCAGCCCAAAATGACTGCAGTGAGATTAATTCTTATTAACAATGTCAATCCAGCAATTTCATGACACACAGTGGGGACGCTCATGGCAAAGTGACTTTTTTGGTTTTGGTGAGGCTCAAATCTTCTAGCAATTTGTGGCGAACTGGAACTCATGACCTATCTCTTCTTCACCACAAATTGCCTTTTTTCTGACTCAGTAGCAATGGCAGGCACCATGAACTCAATGTTATTTTTCCAGAAAATCTTAGGCCATTGAGTTTAGGGAGTAGTATATTATTTGCAGGAATATCAAGCTGTTACTTTATAGCAAATAAAAAACCTAAATACAGTGAGCGTACAGTAAATTGTTTATTAATTGCTCAAGTAATATGATCTCTTGGCCAACTGCCCTCGTTGAAGCTGAGTTCTTGTTTGATCAGGTCTGGCTGTTCAGTTTAGTTTGGTTCAGTTTTGGGTATCTTGTAAAATAGCAGATTTCTCAAGAAGTCTAAACTCGAGTTGGCTGAAAAGATGAAGAACCATGATTCCTACTTGGACGATTGGCTCTGGTATGACCAAGTGCAGTGATCCAGGTTCCAAAGTGCTGGGGGTTAGCTCTGGTCAAACTGATTGAAGTCAGTCCCCTCATCTGTTAACAGGGCAATATGGAGGCAGATGGTTGAGCCAAACATTTAGGTTTCCATCATAAAGTGTTAGCTGAAAGGATTCATTTTAAATTTGTAATAGTACATATTATAAAGAGTGGTAAGGGGAAGTATAGAAGCTATAGAAGCTTTCTCATTAACAGTATTCTCTGAATATGCTGATCTACAAATCAAAATACTATTTAAACTGGAATTAATGTTATTGTCAGAAATGCACCCTGCGAATATAATTCTACGTACCTCCCATTTTTTGCAAGTCAGTAGCGATGTCAGGCAAATGGCTGTGACTCAAATGGCAGTGACAAGGTATCAAGTGAGTGATACAGGCTCTTACTGTTTGTGTGTTGCAGGAAAATAATATACCATGTACATAATAATAAACTATAGAAAATCAACCAATGTTTCTTGAATAATGTACAGACTGTCTCTTCTCTTTTTCTTCAGTAATTTTCCACAAAGATGGGCATATTCTGGAAGATATTCCTGATAGTGGATTGTCTCTTCCTGGAAGTCTTCAAAGGTAACCATCTCAGTATGTGTTCCAAGCAAAAATTAAAAAAATGCAACTCTGGTAGTGCAATACAATTGAAAATATTAAACTGACTTAAAATCTTAATATGAAACAGAAAAAAATGTTCCCACTTCCATTTGTTGTGGTCCTGGCCTAGTCAGGAATTAAAATCTCCAAGGAGGGTGAACATGTCCTCCTTTGAAGAAAAGGAGATGGTCTGGTACAAATTTTCAAAGCATTTCTCCTTCTTGTCATCGCTTGTTTGGTACATGGATAGGCACTCAGGATTGTAGGACCATAGAGACGTTTAAGAGGCATCTTGACAAATACATGAATAGGATGGGAATAGAGGGATACGGTCCCCGGAAGTGCAGAAGGTTTTAGTTTAGGCAGGCATCAAGATCGGCGCAGGCTTGGAGGGCCGAATGGCCTGTTCCTGTGCTGTACTGTTCTTTGTTCTTTGTTGATCAGATTTTAGGAATCAAGATTCCATCACTATAAGTCAATGATTGAGATGCTTGGGGAGGATTTTCCATCAGGTCATAAGTGGAGGAGAAATACAATGTCAAACTAATCATGTCCCCTCTGTCTTCCTTTTCCAAAAGCAAGTATATCTAACGGTTGCCATAACGAACTGACATCCATCATTTAGCCTAGGTTTTTCTGCCAGACCTACCACATAATGTTTATTTACTTTGTATTCATTAATGACTGAACCAACAGATGCCCTTATTGAATTTTGTCGGTTAGCTGAGGCAAGTTGCTTCGGTGTGGCTGCCAATGCACAGACAACTGGGAGAAATGAAAGGGGGGTTGTATGGAGTACTGAAAGTAATGGAGGTATCTTGTTCATAAGAGGAGCTGAAATCTTCAGATGGCTCTAGACATTGGTCCTTACTTGGCACTCTTATCAGAATGATATATACAATAACAAGAACAATTAGCTCTATTTTCCGAATGCATGCTTTGGGTCTGGGGCTTCATCTTCCAGGAATGCATATTAGGAAACAGTAGGCATGCTCCCTGTGACTTTTCATCCATTTGGACAGAAAATCATGGGGAACGTGCCTAAAAATGTGCAGATATGTGATTCTGATGGGAGAGGTTTTACACTGGGCACATTATTTGGAAAATAGTCTATCGTATGTTTTCACAGCCTGTATTAGTTCCACCATTCCATTTTAATTATGCACTTTATATTGATGGTAAAGTATTCAAGCTGTTTTTTCACTCGGAGTTAAATTAAAAATAATACTTTTAGAGGTGGCATAAAGTATTGGTGCACTTATAGACTGTAAGTTATTCAATGTGTGCCTTAGTGATCTTCCAATTTCAGCCAGGCCATCAGGGGTTGAGCCAAGTGGATGCAAGGTATTTGCCCATGGTGCGGGAAAACTCTTGGAAATGCTACCCTGAACCACGTAGCAGAGTGTTACAGAAATTGATTGGTAAGAGGTCTGGTTCCGGGGCGCTTGCCCATCCTGTCAGCTGATGAATGGTACTGGGTCCTGTCACAAGCAAAGGATGGGATGAAAAATGAATTTGGGAGCACTGTAAATGATTACTCCTTGTTTGAACATTCCAACATTTACACTGAATTTTAATCTGTTTGTGGTGACATTGAAGTAATCAACCCTGACAGAAGATGATTAAGCACAGCAGAGTAGTTCTATGAATAATGATTGCACTTCTTTTGCTTGCTTTTAGGGCCTCAACTGGCCAAGTGCCAAAAGTTACCAGATGTTTACCCCAACAAAGTCGAAATAAGAGTTGCTCTCCATGCATCGTTCAGCCTGAAATGCTCTGGGGAGAATGAAGTGGATTGGGAGTTGCCATTTTATGAACCTTATGTAGAGAATATCAGTAGAAAAGATGAAAACAATAACAGTGGAAACTTTGTGAAAACACTTGAGATTCATGATGCAACAGGAATCTATACTGGCATGTATACCTGCTATTATCCAGCACTCCAGCTCGATGACGAGATTGAGGGACGGGATATCTATGTTTTCGTTCCAGGTGCGTGCATGCATAAGGGAACAGTTCAACTTTGTACACAAAAAACCACCAGGTTTAACTGCCAGTGGCTTTATTAGCTGCCTTTTTTCACGTCTGCCATTACTTTTCTCTCCATCTCTTCGGAAAGTCCTGTGCTCCTGTGGTAAACTAACAGGAATACCACTCTTAGGTACCTCAGCCATGTGGTTACTCTTTAAGTGTGAGCCAATACAGTGAGTGTTGGCAGCCTTGCAAAAATTGCTGCAGGGCTCCATCATGACCACACCTCATGACCTCATAAGCACACACTTTCCAGCAGGATTTATTGGATGGCAATCAACAAAAGGGAACTTTGGCTGATTATCTTTTCTTCCTCTATAGTTTGAGCACAGACACCAATTGTAACAACCTGGCTGAGATCAGCCAACTCACACTGGAGATTGAATCTGGCACTTCCAAGGACTACATGGCTGAGTTCCACACTTGGCATTGCATTTACTAACTGAACTGTCAGCAGAGCTACTGCTACGTATCTTTTACTTGGGAATCTCTGGGTGCCTGGCTACCTTTTTCAGATTTTGGTTCAGATTCCATAGAAGTTTATTTCAGAAATTAATGCCAGCTGTACTAACCCTAATAGAATAAATATATCTTTTTCTCAGTGAATTTATCCTCCTTTCCTCTCCTGAAGGCCTTGTCTCTTCTGAGGTGCAGATTGACAAATCCTGTAATTTTACTTACGTGTGAACCTCACTATGAGTATGAACAGGCTATTAAACTGTAGGGAACTAACACCAGATAAAGGTAAATGCAACATAAACATGTGCAAAGGATACTACAGGAAGGATTACCAAAATCAATTGGGAAAGTCAACATCTAACACAAATTTTGTGAAGTTTGAATCCTTCACGATTTTGTAGTATGGAGTGAAAAGAGAATAGAACTTTATTTGGGGGAGGTGGAGGAAAGTATGTGATAGGACTTCACAATTGGTGGCCATACTATTGCATGGTTTTCCTGCTTCCACCACCTCTAACATCAGAGTGAAGATAAGTACAGCTTTCTTTATTGGATAGGCAGGTTGTACCTGGAATATCATATGTTTTGTGTGTTTGTGTGTGTAGAAAATATGGTTTATATATATGTATATATATTACCGTGGTGTGGTTAAATTATGTACCAACAGTCATCCTCAATCCTTTTCAGCTATATCTCAGCAGCCCCGTTCTGTGTCACGTGCCCTCCCCAAGCCATAAATGATGACAATGGCTAGGCCCAACCATGCCATCAATGCTCTCAATTCCAGTGACCACCCTTGGTCTGCCAACTATGTCCCCAATTCTTCCTGGCTTTCATCAACTCCATTAATGTTTTCCAGCTTCCACCATTATTGTTTCCACAGTTTCCCTGCTTTGCCATTACCCCACCCCAGTTACACCAATCCATTCCCCATCCTATCATGCACCTACTGAAAGTGATTGCGAATTTCCACGAACTTTACTGCAAAAACACAGCAGTTTTAAAAAATAAGAACAGGTGATTTGATCACGTCAATTTCCCGCCAGGCGGGGTAGGTTAAAATGTTTAGGCTTTAAAAAAAATTTCACACGCTAATTGAATGGCTATATATTGCAGGGTCACATGTCTGTTACTTAAGAAATGCAGGCTTCAATTCAAAAATCCAACAGTAGCCTCAGAAGGACACAAGGGTCAGAGGCATTCTCATTTATTCCAAAGATTTATTTATAAAAGCAGAAAATTCTTCTAATTAGAATGTTGCATTCTCCACAGCTAGTTTATGTTAAAACTGTGACCTCTCCATCTGGAAGGCGAGGACAGTTTGAATTGGAGGCTTTCCAGGATGCTCTGTAGTTGGCTGGTAGAAGTCAAAATATGAGTGACAAGTTGGATGACATCACTTTTTCCTTTGCTCGAAGCTGCACCTCCCTTCTGCAAATTGGCTGTGAGCAGCTGAAAGGCATTTAAACCAAGAGAAATTAGTTGATGTGATCAGCTTTTAGTTGCCAAGCAGTCAGCAGTTTGAATTAGATGGTTTTTCTGTAATCATAGCTCTGACTAAAGTCACTGGGGTGTCTTCTTGTTTAGTGTGACACTGGTACAAAGTTTTATAATCATAATATAAGTTCATCCTGGAGTTGAATAATGCTGGCCTCCCTTTAGGAAAAGCTCTATAGTGGAAACAAGGTCAAACATAATAACTCTTACTGAAAACTTGCTGGACATTGGATTTAAATTCTTGTTCCAACAGAAGGAGTGTAATAGTATAAAAATGACAGTCATAGAGTGTAAAGAGTATAAGATGCTCATGGGAAATGAAAATACTCTCCAGTATAAACTGATTCCAGTTAAAGTTTTTTTTGATACCCTGCAAAGTATATCACATATACTTTTAGACTTTACATTACATTTATTTTAAATTGTTATTTTTCAAACACTGTCGAAGCAGAATTAATTGTTAAATACATTGTTTTTTTCAGATCCCAACTATCCTTTCATCCCGCCAGCAAATTTTGAAAATATAGTAATGGCGGCAGAGGGTGAGGTTGCAGAAATCCCATGTCGAGTGTCCGATCCAGATGTCCATGTCACCCTGAGTAATGTTGATACTCAGAGCATGATCTCTGCTACCTATAATAATAAAGAAGGGTTCAGTGGCCTCTTCAAAGAGGGGACGTACATCTGTATTGCAACAATCAATGATTTGGAGCACAGATCAGAAGAGTACATTGTTAATAGATTTAAAGGTGAAGCAACTCTTGCACTTATTGTCTTTCTTTAGATCAGCATTGGCTGAGATGTACTGAATTCTACTTTCTAGGATTAAGTTTATTTGTCATCAGTTCAAAATAAACCAGTCAACAACCTTCATGCCAGAGCTAGGGAAATTTTGTTTACACATTTGAATACTATACTACTAGTTAGTATGAAAGGATTTTGGTATTGAAAATAAATGCATTAAAAAAAAATTAAACTTCATTATTTCTTTCAAAGATCTTTTTCTTAATGTAGGTGATATCAGTGTTGAGGAATGGAAGTATTGAGCCCACCTGGGCCCAGTGTAGTACAGACAGATACAGCATGAACTCCCTGTACTCCGTCCAATAATGTGCTTGAACTCAAGCCTCAGAAAAGTGCTGTCTGCTATATTAGTATAATTTTTTCTCTCACGTTGCTCACCTAGCTATGGCTTGGTTGGTAGCCCTCTTACCTCTGAGTCAGAAGATTGAGGGGTTAAGTGTCCTACAGAGACTTGAGTATAAAAATCTAGGTTAACCCTCCAGTGCAGTACTGCAGTACTACATACAACAGTGACTACACTCCAGAAAAGTATTTTATTGGCTGTAAAGCACTTTGGGATGTTCTGAGATTGTGAAAGGTGCTATATAAATGCAAGTCTTTTCTCTTTATCTTTTCCTTTTAGCCTCTCTGACTGATATTGCCAAATTATGGAGAGTGACACCCAGACTAATTAGGAACTAAATGGAGACTGCCTAAACCAATTAGTCCTTTATAGTGAAAAAAATAGAAGAGGTTTTCATTCCATTGGACTTGATTCATTTCAAACTTGGGTTGCATGGTGTAAGCACATTGTGCCACTTAGTCCCTATCACAAACCTTTGTATAATCACATGATTACTGCTCCTCTGGTGACTAAATGTAAAGACAATTAAGGGTGGTTAATACTATTATTACCTTTTGAGGATTAATACTTAACTTTATAACCTCTGAAAGATTAAGGAAGTCTAAATTAGAAGAACATTTATGGTAATTTTGACATCTTGATATTAAATGGTATATAACACAATTTGCAGGTACAATTGAATAGTGATCAACCAGCATACATCACCAAATACATGGTGATTTATATTATTACCTACTGTATAATGGTATTTAAGTAGGGATACTATCAGGCTATAAAATAACGTCTACTTTTGAATTTATTTTCATTGACATAATGAGAATGTCTTTACTCTTTTTGCCATTTGTATTAAAATCATAAATGCATTCTACAATTTTGTAACAAATAACAGAAACTTTTTCTAAAAATTATAAATTATATCTTTTCCATTTTTGAACAGCCAAATGTTACTGATAAATTAAAATATTATATCTGTTCCCACTGAGATGGATTTTAACATTTTCTTTTTGAACTTTATGTTTTAGTGGCTAAGGACCTTAAAGTTGAAATAGAAGCTCATAAAACAGTGGTGAAAGTGGGTGAACCCATCTTTGTGACTTGTCTAGTAATGGATAATGAAGTGGTGAATATAGACTGGAATTATCCAAGAAAAAATGTAAGTAAAACTGATTATATTTTTTTCTTGGCTTAATTGGTTTTTTCATGTGGAATCAGGGTGGCACAGTGGCGCAGTGGTTAGCACCGCAGCCTCACAGCTCCAGTGACCTGGGTTCAATTCTGGGTACTGCAAGTTCTCTCTGTGACTGCGTGGGTTTTTGCCGGGTGCTCCGGTTTCCTCCCACAGCCAAAGACTTGCAGGTTGATAGGTAAATTGGCCATTGTAAATTGCCCCTAGTGTAGGTAGATGGTAGGGAATATGGGATTAATGTAGGATTAGTATAAATGGGTGGTTGTTGGTCAGCACAGACTTGGTGGGCCGAAGGGCCTGTTTCAGTGCTGTATCTCTAAATTTAAAAAAATCAACTTTTGGGACAACAGTGTTTACCTGTTGAATATAATGGAGGTGTAATAGGTGCCCTAACAGTAACCAAACGGTAAGACAGAGTATAAAGGAAGAAATAATGGGAGCTTGTCAGAAAGGTACGGCAATAATCATGGAGGATTTTAATCTACATATAGACTGGAAAAATTAGATGGGCAAAAGTAGTCTAGATGTTCATAGAATGTTTATGGGATAGTTTCTTAGAACAGCACATTCTAGAACCAACCAGAGAGCAGTCTATACTAGACCTAGTATTGTGCAACGAGATAGGATTAATTGATGACCTCATAGTGAAGGCGCCCCTAGGAAGCAGCGATCATAATATGATTGCATTTTATATTCAGCTTGAGGGAGAGAAGAATGCGTCTAAGACTAGTATTTTAAACTTAAATAAGGGCAGTTATGAAGGCATGAAGCAGAGCTAGCTAAAGTGAACTGGCACATCAGGTTAAGGGATAGGTCAATAGATATGCAGTGTCAGACATTTAAGGGGATATTTCAGAAGACACAGAATAGATACATTCCAACAAGAAAGAAAAATTCCAAGGGGAGGACCCACTAACTAAAAAAGTTAAAGATAGTATCAAACTTAAAGAAAAAGCATATAATTGCGCAAAGATGGGAGGCAGGTCAGAAGATTGGAGAGAATATAAAGAACAGCAAAGAATGACTAAAAGGTTGATAAGGAGGGAAAAATTAGAGTACGAGAGAAAGCTAGCTAGAAATATAAAAACAGATAGCAAGAGTTTCTATAGATATTTGAAAAAGAAAAGAGTTAACAAAGTGAGCTTTGGCCCTATTGAAAGTGAGTCTGGAGAATTAATAAGGGAAAATAAGCAGATGGCAGATGAATTGAACAACTATTTTTCATCGTTCTTCACTATAGAGGATACAAGTAACATCCCAGTATTAGCTGTAAATCATGAAATGGAAGGGAGAAAGGAACTCAAGAAAATTACAATCACCAGGGAAGTGGTACTGAACAAATTGTTGGAGTTGCGGAATGACATGTCCCCAGGTCCTGATGGACTTCATCCTAGGGTGTTAAAAAAAGTGGCTAGTGAGATAGTTGATGTGTTGGTTTTAAATTTCCAAAATTCCCTAGATTCAGGGAAGGTTCCGTTAGATTGGAAAATAGCGAATGTAACTCCTTTATTCAAAAAGGGAGGGAGACGGAAAGTAGGAAACTACAGGCCAGTTAGCTTAACATCTGTCTTAGGAAAAATTTTGGAAGCTATTATTAAAGACCTTTTAGCAGGGCACTTGGAAAAATTCAAGGTAATCAGGCAGAGTCAACATGGTTTTGTGAAAGGGAGATCATGTTTAACCAATTTATTGGCGTTCTTTGAAGAAGTAATATGTGCTGTGGATAAAGGGGAAATGCTGGATGTACTGTACTTAGATTTCCAGAAGGCATTTAATAAGGTGCCACATCAAAGGTTATTGCAGAAAATAAAAGCTAATGGTGTAGGGGGTAATATGTTGGCATGGATAGAAAATTGGCGAGCTAGCAGGAAACAGAGAGTCGGTATAAATAGGTCATTTTCTGGTTGGCAAGATTGAACGAGTGGTGTGATGCAGGAATCAGTGCTGGGGCCTCAACTTTTTAAAGTTTATATAAATGGCTTGGATGAAGGGACTGAAGGTATGGTTGCTAAATTTGCTGATGACACAAAGATAGGTAGGAAAGTAAATTGTGAAGAGGAAATAAGGAGGCTACAAAGGGAAGTAGATAGATTAAGTGAGGGGAGGAGGTGGCGTAGTGATAATGTCACTAGACTAGTAATCCAGAGCCTCAAGCTAATGCTCTGGGGACATGGGTTCAAATCCCAAAACAATTTGAATTCAATTAATAAATCTGGAATTAAAAAGCTGGTCTAGTGGTGATCATAAAACCATTGTCGAACGTTGTAAAAACCCATCTGCTTCCCTAATGTCCTTTAAGGAAGGAAATCTGCCGTCCTTACCTACTGAGGCCGACATGTGACTCCAGACCAGCAACAATGTGGTTGACTCTTAGATGGCCTCTGAAATGGCCTAGCAAGTCACTCAGTTGGATCAAACCATTACAAAGTCTAAGAAAAGGAATGAAACCGGATGGGCCACCTGGCATCGACCTAGGCACTGGAAATGACAAGGGCAAACCTAGCCCTGTCGACCCTGCAAAGTTGTCCTTACTAACATCTGGGGGGCTTGTGCCAAAATTGGGTGAGGAGTCCCACAGACAAGTCAAGTAACAGCCTGGCATAGTCATACCCATGGAATCATACCTAGCAGACAATGTCCCAGACACCACCATCACCATCCCTGGGTATATCCTCCCCTACCAGCAGGACAGACCTACCAGAGGTGGCGGCACAGTGGTATACAGTCGGGAGGGAGCACCCTGGGTGTCCTCAACATTGACTCCAGACCCCATGAAGTCTTATGACATCAGGCCAAACATGGGCAAGGAAACCTCCTGCTGATTACCACCTACCGCCCACCCACCCCCCTTGGCTGATGAATCAGTGCTTCTCCATGTTGAACACCAACTGGAAGAAGCACTGAGGGTAGCAAGGGCACAAAATGTACTCTGGGTGGGGGACTTCAACGTCCATCACCAAGAGTGGCTCGGTGGCACCACTACTGACCAAGCTGGCCGAGTCTTAAAGGACACAGCTACTCGATTGGGCCTGCAGCAGGTGGTAAGGGAACCAAGAAGAGGGAAAAAGCTACTTGACCTCGTCCTCACCAATCTACCTGTTGCAAACGCATCTGTCTATGACAGTATTGGTAGGAGTGACCACTGCACAGTCGTGTGGAGACTAAGTCCCGTCTTCACACTGAGGGTACCCACCATTGTGTTGTCTGGCACTACCACCATGCTAAATGGGATAGATTTTAAACAGATCTAGCAACTCAAAACAGGGCATTGATGAGGCATTGTGGGCCATCAGTAGCAGCAGAATTGTACTCAACCACAATCTTTAATCCCATGGCCTGGCATGTCCCCCACTCTACCATTACGATGAAGCCTGGGGACCAACCCTGGTACAATGAAGATTGCAGGAGGGCATGTAAGGAGCAGCCCCAGGCATACCTAAAAATGAGGTGTCCGCCTGATGAAGCTACAACACAGGACTACTTGCATGCTAAACAGTGGAAGCAGCATGCAATGGATAGGGCTAAGCAATCCCACAACCAACGGATCAGATCTAAGCTCTGCAGTCCTACCACATCCAGCTGTGAATGGTGGTGGACAATTAAACAACTGACAGGAGGAGAAGGCTCCACAAACATCCTCATCCTCAATGATGGAGGAGCCCAGCACATCAATGCAAAAGACAAGCATTTGCATTGCATTTGCATTTGCAACCATCTTCAGTCAGAAGTGCTGAGTGGATGATCCATCTTAGCCTCCTCCTCAAGTGCCCAGCCTCACAGATGCCTGTCTTCAGCCAATTAATTCACTCCCTGTGATATCAAGGCACTGGAAACTGCAAAGGCTATGGGCCCGGACAATATTCCGGAAATAGTACTGAAGACCTGTGCTCCAGACCTTGCCGCGCTCCTGGCCAAGCTGTTCCAGTACAACTAAAACACTGGCATCTACCCTGCAATGTGGAAAATTTCCCAGGTTATGTCCTGTACACAAAAAGCAGGACAAATCTGATCCAGCTAATTACTGCCCTATCAGTCTCGTCCCGATCATCAGCAAAGCGATTGAAGGGGTTGTCAACAGTGCTATCAAGAGGCACTTGCTTGGTAATAACCTGCTCACTGATGCTCAGTTTGGGTTCTACCAGGGCCACTTAGCTCCTGACCTCATTAAAGCCTTGGTCCAAACATGGACAAAAAAGCTGAACTCCAGAGGTGAGTTGAGAGTGACTGCCCTTGACATCAAGGCAGCATTTGACAGTGTATCTGAGAAAATCTGGAGTCAATGGGAATCAGGGGGGAAACTCTCTGCTGGTTGGAGTCATACCCAGCACAAAGGAAGATGGTTGTGGTTGATGGAAGTCAATCATCTCAGTCCCAGGACATCACTGCAGGAGTTCCACAGGGTAGTGTCCTAGGCCCAACCATCGTCAGATGCTTCATCAATAACCTTCCCTCCGTCATAAGGTCAGAAGTGGGGACATTGCACAATGTTCAGCACCATTTGTGACTCCTCAGATACTGAAGCAGCCTGTGTCCATATGCAGAAAGACCTGGATAACATCCAGGCTTGGGCTGATAAGTGGCAAGTAACATTTGTGCCATACAAGTGCCAGGCAATGACCATCTCAAACAAGAGAGAACCTAACCATCTCCCCTTGACGTTCAATGGCATTACCATTGCTGAATCCCCCACTATCAACATCGTGGGGGTTACCATTGACCAGAAACTGAATTGGACCAGCCACATAAATGCTGTGGCTACAAGAGCAGGTCAAAGGATGGGAATTCTGCAGCGAGTGACTCACCTCCTGACTCCCCAATGCTTGTTCACCATCTACAAGGCACAAGTCAGGAGTGTGATGGAATACTCTCCACTTGCCTGAATGGGTGCAGCTCCAACAACACACAAGGAGCTCAACACCACAAAGCAGCCTGTTTGATTGGCACCCCAGCCACCACCTTCAATATTCACTCCCTCCAGCACTGACGCACAATGGCAGCAGTGAGTACCATCTACAAGATGCACTGAGCAACTCACCAAGGCTCTTTCGACAGCACCTTCCAAACTCGCGACCTCTACCACCTAGAAGGACAAGAGCAGCAGAAGTATGGGAACACCACCATCTGCAAATTCCCCTGCAAGCCACACACCATCCTGACTTGGAACTATATCGCCATTCCTTCACTGTTGCTGGGTCAAAATCCTGGAACTCCCTTCCTAACAGCACTGTTGATGTACCTACACCCTCAGGACTGCAGCGGTTCGAGAAGGAAGCTCATCACTACCTTCTTAAGGGCAATTAGGGATGGGCAATAAGTACTGGCTAGCCAGTGATGCTCATGTTCCCTGAACAAATTTAAAAAATTGAGTGGGCAAAGATCTGGCAAATGGAGTGCAATGTGGGAAAATGTGCAATTGTCATTTTGGCAGGATGAATTAAAAAGCAGCATATTATCTAAATGGTGAGAGATTGCAGAGCTCTGAGATGTGGAGGTATACTGGTGTCCTAGTGCATGAATCACAAAAGGATAGTATGCAGGGTCAGCAAGTAATTAGGAAAGCTAATAGAGTGTTATCTTTTATTCGAAGGGAATTGAATACAAAAGTAGGGAGGTTATGCTTCAGTTATTCAGGGCTTTGGTGAGACCACATTTGGAATACTCTGTACAGTATTGGTCTCCTTATTTAAGGAAGGATGTAAATGCGATGGAAGCAGTTCAGAGAAGGTTTTTGAGACTAATACCTGGAATGGGTGGTTTGTCTTATAAGGAAAGGTTGGACAAGCTAGGCTTGTAGCTGCTGGTGTTTAGGAGAGTAAGAGCTGACTTGATTGAAACATACACGATCCTGAAGGGTCTTGACAGGGTGGATGTGGAAAATATTTTTTCTCTGAGTGTCGTGAGTCTTTGGAACTCTCTTCCTCAAAAGGCAGTGGAAGCAGAGTCTTTAAATATTTTTAAGGCAGAGTGGATGGATTCTTGATAAGCAAGGGGCTGAAGGTTTCTTGGGCGTAGGCGGGAATGTGGAGTCGAGGTTACAATCAGATTAGCCATGATCTTATTGAATTGCAGAGTAGGCTTGAGGGGCCGAGTGGCCTACTCCTGCTCCTAATTCGTATGTTCACATGTTCATATGTTCATGGTGCAGCTAATATTTTAGCAATACATGATGATGTAGACCTACAGATAATAGTTACTGCATGGCTTTCAAGGTATTATGAGTTTTAAGCAATCAGCAATTAGGTTTGTTTTCTAGATCAGTATGTCAAGAAACCAGCTAAGGATCATGTAATTGGCGATCTAGTATTGCACTATGAGACAGGGTAATTAATAACCTTGTATTGAAGGATCCTCTTAGGAAAAGTGATCATAATATAACAGAATTTTATACTAAGTTTGAGAGTGATTTAGTTAAGTCAGAAACAAAGGTCTTGGGCTAGATTTTCCCCTCGGCGGACAGGAGCTGTTAGCTGTCAGTCGGTGGTGAACCCGCTTCCGCCTGGCCTGGGGATCTGACCCGCATTTTGCGGTTCCCCGGTCTTAAACTGTTCTGAGGTGGGACTTCCACCCGCTTGAGGCAGGAGGTCCTGCCTAATGGAGCTGCTGGCCAATCAGCGGGCTGGCAGCTCTTAGTCCCAGCAGCGCCACTGGGAGTGGTGGCTACTGCTGGTACTGCAGCCCCGCTTCAAGAAGATGTTGGGGAGCCCCAGAACCAAGGTAAGTTTTTGTTGCCTGGCCAGGGGTGATTGGTCGGGCCCCGGCAAGGCAAGGGTGGTCGACTGGGGGGACGAGGGACGTGTTGCATGTTGGGGGTGGTTAGGGCAGCGAGGGCAGCTCTCCGTTGGGCACAGAGTGCCCGATCATGAGGGCACCCACAGGCCCTCAGAAAGCCGCCACTTTTAACAGGCAGCTTTTCTCGGGCCTGGGCCGTCCGCTTGTCAAGGGTAAAATCTCCATGGCGGCGGGCGGAAGCCCTTAAGTGGCCATTGACTGGCCACTTAAGGGCTTTGATTGGCCTGGGGCGGCAGGCTGTTTTTCGCTGCCGCTGCCCTGCGTAAAGTGGCGGCGGAGGCAGAAGCGGGTCGGGAGGGGCCCTCTGAGCCTCCCGCTCCATTTTACGCCCCCCCTTCCACCTTCCTGCCCTTTGGGGGGGGGGGCGTAACATTCTGGCCCTTAAATCTGAACAAAGCAAACTATGTAGGTATGAAGGGCGAGCTGGCTCAGGTAGATTGGGGAACCACATTAAAAGATATGATTGGAGATAGCCTGACAGATAAGGAATTAATTCATAATTCACAATAAATATACATTCCCTTAAGGAATAAAAATTCTACAGAAAAAGTGGACCAACTATAACTAACAAGGGACGTTAAAATAGTATTAGGTAAAGAAAAAGGCCAAAAGAGGGTTAGGAGGATTTTGAAATTCAGCAAAGAAGGACCAAGAAATTGATAAAGAAAAATAGGATATGAGAGTAAGTTAGCAAGAGACATAAAAACAGATTGTAAATTTTTTTTACAGTTATGTTAAAAGGAAGAGATTAGCAAGAGTATATGTGGGTTCCTTACAGGCAGAAGCAGGAGAAATTATAATGGGGAATACAGAAATGGCAGAGACATTAATTGAATACTTTGAGTCTGTCTTCTCAGTAGAAGACCCCCAAAATTCTGGAAGTAGCAGGGAACCAAGGCTCTAGTGAAAATGAGAAAATTAAAGGAAGTTAGTATTAGTAAAGAAAAGGTACTGAAGAAATTAATGGGAATAAAGATTAACAAATCTCCTGGATCTGATGGCCTACATCCTAAGCTTTTATAAGAGATGGCTACAGAGATAGTGAATGCATTGGTTTTGATTGTCCAGAATTCGCTAGAATCTAGAACTGTTACCTGTATTGGAAAGCACTATTCAGGAAAGGAGGGAGAGAGAAAACGGGTAACGATAGGCCAGTTAGCCTGACATCAGCAGTAGGGAAAATACTAGAATCTATTATTAGGAAATTGATAACAGGGCAATTATAGGGCAGAGTCAATACAAATCTATGAAAGAGAAACCATGTTTGACAAATCTAATTTTTTGAGGATGTAACTAGTAGGGGGAATAAGGGGGAACCAGTGGATGCAGTGTCTCTGGATTTTGAAAAAGCATTCGATAAAATGACACACAAGAGATTGTTACACAAAATTAGGGCTCGTGGAATTGAGGATTGAGGGTTGGTTAATGGACATAAAACAGTAGGAGTAAGCGTGCTGTTTTCAGGTTGGTAGCCTGTAACTAGTGGGATACTGTAAAGTTTCAGTGCTTGGGCCTTATCTATTTACAATCTCTGTCAATGACTAAGATGATGGTACTGAGTATAGTGTTAAACAAGTTTGCTGACTATATAAAATTAGATGGGAAAGTAAGCTGTGAGGAGGACACAAAGAGACTGCAAAAGGATACAGACTGGTTAAGTGAGTGGGCAAGAACATAGCAGATGGAATATCATGTGGAGAAATGTGAAGTTTTCCAATCTGGTAGGAAAAATAGAAAAGCAGAATTTTTTTTTAATTGTGAGAGACCATGAAATGTTTACATTCAGAGGGACCTGGGTGTCCTTGTTCATGAATCATAGAAACTTAACATGCAGGTGCAGAAAGTAATTAGGAAAGCAAATGGTATGTTAGCCTTTATTACAAAGGGATTAGAATGTAAGAATAAAAATGTCTAACTGCAATTGTACAGGCCCATGGTGAGACCATATCTGGATTCTACTTCTCCAGTCTGATCCATAGTGAGAACACTTGGGGAAATCCCTGCTAACATACCAACTTTAGCATTGCCCTGAAGTGGAAACCTTTTGATTTAACACTAATGTTGGTGTGTAAGTGCATCCTAAGACTTTTAAAAACTGCCTTGTTGCTAAAAAGATAGAATATTTTGTGTAGCTTGTTATAGTCAAGCGAGGAGGGTTGAAGGGTTTCCCTCTTTTCCCTCTCCTTGTTTGACTACAATAGATTTAATTCTTTCTTAAAGTGGATGTACTGGCCAATTCAGTAGGTGTTTGATAACTTACTTATTATGATCATAACAAGAACCAACCGTACAGTAAATGGAAAAGTCCTGGGGAAAATTGATTTGGGTGTTCAGGTCCATTGTTCCCTGAAGGTGGCAACGCAAGTCAATAGAGTGGTCAAGAAGGCATACGGCATGCTTTCCTTCATCAGACGGGGTATTGAGTACAAGAGTTGGCAGGTCATGTTACAGTTGTATAAGACTTTGGTTCGGCCACATTTGGAATACTGCGTGCAGTTCTGGTCGCCACATTACCAAAAGGATGTAGATGCTTTGGAGAGGGTGCAGAGGAGGTTCACCAGGATGTTGCCTGGTATGGAGGGCGCTAGCTATGAAGAGAGGTTGAGTAGATTAGGATTATTTTCATTAGAAAGACGGAGGTTGAGGGGGGACCTGATTGAGGTGTACAAAATCATGAGAGGTATAGACAGGGTGGACAGCAAGAAGCTTTTTCCCAGAGTGGGGGATTCAATTACTAGGGGTCACGAGTTCAAAGTGAGAGGGGAAAAGTTTAGGGGGGATATGCGTGGAAAGTTCTTTACGCAGAGGGTGGTGGGTGCCTGGAACGCGTTGCCAGCGGAGGTGGTAGACGCGGGCACGATAGCGTCTTTTAAGATGTATCTAGACAGATACATGAATGGGCAGGAAGCAAAGAGATACAGACCCTTAGAAAATAGGCGACATGTTTAGATAGAGGATCTGGAGCGGCGCAGGCTTGGAGGGCCGAAGGGCCTGTTCCTGTGCTGTAATTTTCTTTGTTCTTTGTTCTTTTGTTCAACCGGACAGGTTTTCTTGAGTTTAACAACGAAAGAGGTTAATTTTATTGCACCTAAACCGAACTAATGAAAATAATAAACTACATGCCAACTTTCACGAACACACACACACTAGAGGTATACACACACACAAATAGGTCACAGAGTGGGGAAAGGTAGATTGGTTGAGTTAGAGTCCATAGAAAAAAGGGGTATACAGTCTATGGCATTTGGTGATTTGGCTGGCTTCTAGCTGAATTCGGTAGTCCTGAGGCTTTTAGTTTGAAGAGGCAGATGATTAGTTCTGTGGGTCTCGTGGAGACAGCAATGCAGATGATTTCCTCCAAAGGGGTTTCTGATTGTAGCTGGGGTACGCAAAGGTGGTCAGTCAAAAAGCAGGATTTGAAAGCTTTCAACCTGGAATGGAGGTTGGTACCACTTGGGTTGTTATGTGTCAGAGTCCAGAAGCTTCTTTCTTCTCTGCTGCAGAAAGACACAAGCTTAAAACCAGATGGGAAGGGGCTTGTCACTTGACAGTCACTCAGTGATTCAAACATAGCAGTTAGCAGTATTTCTCTCTTGCAAAAATGAACAGGTAATTCCCTTAACCTCCTGGGTCTTGGTTCTTGCTGGGGCATGAGCAGACATCTCGTCTCCATCCTCACAAGCCTTGCAATGTAGGATACAGTGTTGCAAATCAGGTGGCCATCCTAACCTGCCAACAAAGTCATCCATTTAGCTGTTTTTTAAAAAAATGTTTTTAAAAAAAGTACAAATTCAGATTTCCGGTCAGTGGATTGAAGAAAATTATTATTCAACAAAGCAAGTTGGCGTGACAAGTTGCAAGACTATTTATTAATTCGAAAGCAGAAAACTAGGAGCATTCTTGTTCATTCACATGGATTCCTTGTTTCATTGCAGAAGGGAACTGAGGCACACCAAGTTCTTAAGGAAGTAAGACAACCAAGCTTAAAAATAATGAAGACCCTGCAAATCGAGGAAGCCACTCTGGAAGATACTGGAGTCTATGAATGTTCTGTGTTACATGCAACTCAAGATACCAAGAGATTAAAGCAGGTTCACATCCATGTTAGTGGTGCGTATAAATTAATATGTATTTGCCTATATTTCTTACCTTTTTTATTCTGGTGCATGCGCTCGAACACAAGCGCACATACAATAGGTTCCCTTTAAAAAAAATTCTAATATATTGTCGCCTGTCACATAAGGCACATTTTTGTAACATTACCAAATGTTTCACTTCATGTTCCAAAAGATGTTGGATTCAGATCTAAAATTCCATCAAATGCAATGGAAATGAACTGCTGTTAACACCTGAGCTCTGAAATCACCCAGTCTCCCCCACTACCAAACACCCCTCCCCGCCCAACCCTTAGACATGGCAGTTGAAACCTCTGCTAATTTGGGATACTCATGCTGAATTGGCATGTGGGCAATATGAAAGAATCCCAGCCATTTCTTCTCTCTACCTCCACTGGCACTCGCAAGCAGTGGAAACAGATGCTCAAGTATTGAATGAAAATGTTGCATGAACACAACATTTTATTATTTTATCAAACTTTTTAAAATCTGGATTTCATGCTGCAGCCAAGTAGGCAGAAGAAAAGAAACACAATGTGGGAGTAGGGTTGCTTTGGAAAAGTGGGAGGAGCTAAAATGGGAATTGGCCAATTTTCTGCTATCTGTTGGCTCGCTGAATGACTTCAGCTATAAACAGAGCACTCTAATAACCAACAGAAAGAACACATTCACCTAATTAATCTGATTGTCAATGCCGTACAACATTGGGTAAATAAATAAGTATAAACATATGAATTTATGAAAATGAGGGGCAGGAAAAACTAGCTGGCCCGTCAAACCTGCCCCATCCAAACATGGTGAAAGTCCAAACACTTTTGACACATTTCCTAAGCACACAATCTCTTGGGAAAGGCTATATTTTTGGTATGTGGGATTTCAGGATTTTCACCAATGATTTGGAGGTCACATTCCAGAATCGGTTTCATTTTTCTTTGAAAGCCAAAACCTATGGCATGTGAAGACAAGACGTTACAATGGCAGCCATGGTTCTGAAGTAACACTCTCACCTCTCAATTAGAAGGTTATGATTTCAAATCCCATTCCAGAGACTTGAGCAAATAATCCAGGCTGACACGTCAGTGTGGTGCAGGTGAGTCTTTTGGATAAAATGTCAAATTGAGGCTCCATCTCCTCTGTTAGACAGATGTTAAAGATCCCATAGCATTATTCTGCAGTGTCCTGATCAATATTTATCCCTCAACTAACATCACAAAAACAAATTATTTGGTCATGATCTGTTTGTGGGAGCTTGCTGTGTGCAAATTGGCTGCAGTGTTTCTTACACTACAGCAGTTCAAAAATACTTAATTGGCTGTAAAATGCTTTGGGACATCTTGAGATTGTGAAAACCACTATATAAATGCAAGTCTTTATTTCAATGAGAATGGAGTGTGATATCAGCTTAAGGTGCAATCATAACCAATGTTATATTAGTTGTGTTAGAGGGAAGAAACAACAGTATATTTTTTGCAGTGGTGTATTTAAGAATTTCTGAAAGAGGCAGTGAGTACTGAAGGTACTTAATGGGGAGTCCTACTGTAATTCCACCTTTGAAGATAAGAATGGTAACTAGTAGAATATGCGAGATCCTCAGTCTAAAAACATTATTGCTGAGAATTACAGCAAGTCTTTCCAGGCTGATGTGATTTACTTACTATTCTTTTTTCCTCATTCCCAGAGAAAGGATTTATCCATTTGGATCCCAACTATGGAACAAAAGAGTTTGCAGACCTACACGAAGTCAAGCAGTTTGTGGTCAACATTGAGGCTTACCCAGAACCCACTGTATGGTGGCTGAAAAACAATGTCACCCTGCATGAGGATAACAACGAGGTGATGATCAACACAGTGAAAACCCAGGAAATTAGGTAAAGCAGAACGCACACCACAGCACCAGCCCAATATATAGTCGACCACACATGTGGAAAGAAATCCATACAAAACTATTTATCTTCTGCATCACTGATAAGATCAATACTCACCAGGACAAGAATTCCATCATTAAACAGCCAACTCCATTTTCATTCACTATTGCATAAGTTCTCGGCTTTATGTTTTTCTGTCACACCAGGTTAAAAAACTACAGTCTACAAATTCTACTCCATCTGGGGGCAGAAGTGTAGCTTTAAGCAGTGGGGTGGGGGATGGGGGAGGGGGGACAAGAAACTGGGACCTACCCTGTCTCTGCTGGGTTTCTACCTCCTGAAAGCAGCCATGCAAATTATAATGAAGGAAGAGTGGTTGCTTCTTCTGCTGTGCCTTCTCTATCTTTCTGTCAGTTTGGGGATGTGGCATAAGAATTTGAGAAATAGGAGCTGGAGTAGACCATGTGGCCCTTCAAGCCTGTTGCACCATTCACGAAGACCATGGCTGATGTTTTACCTCAACTCCACCTTCCTACACTATTCCCATATCCCTTGATTCTCTTAGTATCCAAAATCAATCGATCTCTGTCTTGAGTGTATTCAATGACTGAGCATCCAGGCACTTCTGAGTAGAGAATTACAAAGATTTACAGCCATTTCTCTTCATCTCAATCCTAAATGGCTGGCCCTTTATCCTGAGCCTATGCCCCCATGGATCTAGACTCTCCAGCCAGGGGAAAACAGCCACTCAGCATCTACCCTTCAAGCCCTCTCAGAATCTTATGTCTTTTAATGAGATTATCTCTAATTTTCCTAAACTTCAGAGAGTACCTTGGGCATCAATCTTTGCTCAGTCTCACCTCTGAGTCAGCGAATCATGGGTTCAAACTCTACTCCTGAAACTTCAATGCAAAATCTAGGTGGACAGTTTAATGCAGTACTAAGGAGGTGCTACGCTGTCAGTGGTGTCCTCTTTCAGATGAGACATTGAACTGAGGACCCATCTGCCTCTCAAATGGATGTAAATGTTCACATAGCACGATTTTGAAGCAAGAAATTCTCCTGAGCAATATATATCCCTCAAGCAACAACTGAAAAACAGATTATCCATTCATCTCATTGCTCTTTGTGGGATCTTGTGTGCAAATTGGCTGCTCTGCTTTCCTACATTGAACAGTGATGATGTCCTAAGGTCACTCTAAACTAAAAGTCTTTCAATTCACAAAGGTTTAAGAACGTGATATATTTGATGACACTTCAATTTACTGACTCCCTACTTGTTATTTGCTGTTTCCTTTGTCCAGGTATCAGAGTAATCTGACCCTGATTCGTGCAAAGAAACAAGACAGTGGGGCTTACACCATTGTTGTTGAAAATGAAGATAATAGTACCACTTATACATTCTACTTACAGGTTAAAGGTAAGTCCTCAAGCTCCATTGTGTCCTTTAACTCGCCGATATTTGTAGTATCTATACGTTTCTGCTTTAACACTTCTTTGCAATGCTATACTATGTTGTAGTAAATAATTGAAGTAGTGGTACTTCCAAATTTAAAAGATTAAAATCACAGCTGCATAATGATGAAAACCTTAAAAAAAAACTCAAACACTGGAAATATACAGCAGGTCCACCAGTGTCTCAAAAGAGGAGCAGGTTAATGTTTCGGATATAGACTATTCTTCAGAAATGGCAGGATCAATTTTAACCCCCAGTAGGTTTCAGGTGGGTGGAGGTGGGGCGAGTGCAAAATGCTTTTGCTGGCCTAATTTTGAGGCCCAGGGAATTTTAACCACCAGACCTCATCTACATGCCACTGGTCAGCTACCTGCCTGAAACAGCCAGCACCAAAGAAAGACTTGTCAGCAAGCAGGTCAACCGTCAGAAAGACATTTCAGAAGGGTTACAGGGGATGGTATGGGGGATGGGAGTTGTGTGTATGTGGGGCAGCGAAGGCTGTGAATTTCCTTGTGGGGCCTGAAGGAGCACTCCTGTTCCTCCAGGTTACACAAAAAAAAAGTTTCTCCACTGATCTTGGACCTTCTCCTTTGTCCTTTCCGAAAACTTCTGACCTGCTTTCAGCTGGTGGGCAAGCCACAGCAGCTTCCCTGCTTGAATCTGGGTTAAAATACCATCAGGGTGCTATCCCAGATTTATATAAATTCATGGGGCCTACGCCTACTTAATCCTATAGGCTAAGATCACAGATGGCAGGAAAAGGGTGAGCGCTGAGTAGGTCATTAACCTGCTCAGTTTTAACTGACCACCTGCCTGGTTTCTGCCAGGGAGGGAAGGTTAAGATCGATTTTGATGGGTCCACTGGTTAGTTCTGACAATTGATCACATGCTGATCTACCTTTTCACTTGCTTTTGACATTTAAACAGATTCTCTTTCATGTTGAAGTAAACTCTATTAAGTAAAGAACAAAATATGACAGGAGTTTTATTTCATTAAGCCCTAGAAATAGTGGGTGCATTGGTGGTCATCTTTCAAGATTCTACAGACTCTGGAACAATTCCTACAGATTGGAGGGTAGCTAATGTAACCCCACTATTTAAAAAGGGAGGTAGAGAGAAATCAGGGAATTATAGACCAGTCAGCCTGACGTCAGTAGTGAGGAAAATTCTAGAATCCATTATCAAAGATTTTATAGCAGAGCACTTGGAGAACAGTGGTAGAATTGGACAGAGTCAGCATGGATTTACGAAAAGGAAATCATGCTTGACAAATCTACTAGATTTCTTTGAGGATGTAACTAGTAGAGTTGATGAGGGGGAGCCAGTGGATGTGGTTTATTTGGACTTTCAGAAAGCTTTCGACAAAATCCCACATAAGAGATTAGTGTGCAAAATTAAAGGGCATGGGATTGGGGGTAGTGCATTGTGATGGATAGAAAATTGGTTGGCAGACAGGAAACAAAGAGTAGGGATAAATGGGCCTTTTTCCGAATGGCAGGTAGTGACTAGTGGGGTACCGCAGGGATTGGTGCGAGGACCCCAGTTATTCACAATATATATTAATGATTTAGATGAGGGAACTAAATGTAATATCTCCAACTTTGCAGATGACACAAAACTGGGTGGAAGGATGAGTTGTGAGGAGGATGCAGAGAGGCTTCAGGGTGATTTGGACAAGTTGAGTGAGTGGGCTAATGCATGGCAGATGTAGTATAATGTGGATAAATGTGAGGTTATCCACTTTGGTAGCAAAAACAGGAAGGCAGATTATTATCTGAACGGCTATAAACTGAGAGAGGGGAATATGCAGTGAGACCTGGGTGTTCTCGTACACCAGTCGCAGGCAGGTCCAACAGGCAGTAAAAAAGGCAAATGGTATGCTGGCCTTCATAGCGAGAGGATTCGAGTACAGGAGCAGGGTTGTCTTGTTGCAATTATACAGGGCCTTGGTGAGGCCACACCTGGAATATTGTGTGCAGTTCTGGTCTCCTTATCTGAGGAAGGATGTTCTTGCTATAGAGGGAGTGCAGCAAAGGTTTACCAGACTGATTCCTGGGATAGCGGGACTGACGTATGAGAAGAGATTGAGTCGGTTGGGATTATATTCGCTGGAGTTCAGAAGAGTGAGGGGGGATCTCATAGAAACCTATAAAATTCTAACAGGACTTGACAGGGTAGATGCAGGAAGGATGTTCCCGATGGTGGGGGAGTCCAGAACCAGGGGTCATAGTCTAAGGATACAGGGTAAACCATTCAGGACTGAGATGAGGAGAAATTTCTTCACCCAGAGAGTGATGAGCCTGTGGAATTCGTTACCACAGAAAGCAGTTGAGGCCAAAATATTGTATGTTTTCAAGAAGGAGTTAGATATAGCTCTTGGGTCTAAAGGGATCAAAGGGAATGGGGTGATAGCCGGAACAGGTTGCTGAGTTGGATGATCAGCCATGATCATAATGATTGGTGGAGCAGGCTCGATGGGTCGAATGGCCTACTCCTGCTCCTATTTTCTATGTTTCTATTAATGGTCCAGGACCTTAGACATTTTGCCTTATTGATCCTTGTGCAAGATACCTGATATTCTAAGTCTCTGTATAAATGACACATTTTAACTGAGTGTAATGATTGGGCAATACCCTGTGTCATGTATATCTTTGATGATGTTGTTGCAGAATATTTTGAAAATTGCTATGTCTCCTACTGTTTTTGGCAGACAAATAGAAATCATGTTTTTCATAACTTTTTCTATTTTCTTTTACAGTGCCAGCAAAAATCATCAATCTTGTTGACCTTCACCATGGCTCTGCGAGTGGCCAGATTGTTTCATGTTCTGCAGATGGGACGCCCAGCCCAGAGGTCGAATGGCTGATTTGTACGGATCTAAAAAAGTGAGGACTTAATCATTCAATCATGCAGCATACTTAAGTGAGGAAAATACTTACTTTGAATAAAAATTTCTATTTCTATTAATTTTCACATCTGTTGGAAAACCAAATGAGAAGGTGCAGTTGAGTAAACTATTTCCCTCATTGCTTCCAAGTATCTCGTAAATGGTGGTTTAAATATCTTATGATACAATAAATTGCTGATGGGTAATGAAATAAAAACAAGCCTTAACAATGTTTATACCTTCCCATAGGTGTGCAAATGACTCAATGCTCTGGAATGTCCTCCACAACAATTCGAGTGATATCAGTATTGAGACGCATCAGACAAAGAAAAATACTGTGGAAAGCAAACTGACTTTTCAGAAAGTCGATAACACAGTGGCTGTGAAATGCATTGCAAAGAATGAGCTTGCAGTCGTCGCACGTGAAGTCAAACTAGTGGCTCACAGTAAGTAATGGCTTCGATTCCATCCCATACAGTGGATCTAGATCTGGGAGAATAGTCCCATGTGTGGCATAATGCCTTTCAATAAAGACCCTCGCAGCATGCTTCATTTGGGCTGGGATGCTTCCAGGCATATAAATACATTGCAAAGTTGTGCACACAGGGTTGCTGCATGGGAGAAGGACCTGGGGTTGTAGTTCATGAAACATTGAAGGTCCATGACCTTGTCATGAGGCTTTTGCAAATGTGTTGCGTTGAATGGCTAGGACAATAAAATAGGAACCTAGAAATATAATTCATACCTGCACAAGACTGTGTTTTGCCCATATCTAAAATATGGTGCCTACTTTTGGGCCCCTCAATTAGAAAAGTCTGGTGGTCAGGTTGGCAATCAATTGAAACCTATTTTAAGGGCTGTTAGTTCTGATAGGTTTAATGAACTGGGATTTGTTTTCCTTTGGCAAAGCATTAAATCTGAGCTTATCCGAATCTCTGCTGCCGGTACCCTAACTTGCACCAGGTCCCATTTGCTCACTCCCCCTGCCGCCCCCCCCACCCCTCCCCCCCTCCCCAAGCTATCTGACCTACAATGGCTCCCATTCTGGTAATGCCCCAATTTTATTGGTGTTTAAATCCTTAAACTTGGATTATTGTCTACCAGGAAACACATTGCCTGATCATGGGACCTTTTGCATGTTATACTGTTCCTTAAAATAATCAGTGTGGTCTCATCAGAAACAGTTTGAAAAATAGCAATATGACACACTGGGAGGTATTTTATGCTCTCTCCTGTGGCATGTTTGGAGGCGGGGAGGGCATTTAAACGGGCAGCATGGTGGCGGGTGGGGACCCTGCCACCTTTTCGCCTCCATCTTGATTTAATCCGTGGCAGGACGGCCCATGGATGACCATCCTGCCCTGCTGCCAATTGATGCCCTCAAGGGGCAATTAATGTCCAATTAAGGGCCTCTTCCTGCCATCGCTTGTATTAGCCAAGCAGTGGGTGGGCCTGTCGCCATGTGGGAAGCACAACATGCAAACCTGTGATCAAGGGATCTGGCATCGGGAAGGGGTGGCCTGCTGAGAGACACCCCTTGCTTGTTGCCATCACTTACCTCTGGCCTGGGTCACTCAGTGATCCTGGGCCTCCAGTGGGTATCCTTCTGACAGCAGCCACCACCCTCTCAGTGGTGCTGCTGAGCAAAATAACTGTCTGCCTGTGATTGGTCGGCAGGCAGGACTTCCTGTTCCCGGGAAAGGCCTGCTGGGGGCCCGTCAAGTGCCTGATTGGCTTATCATTCGGCAGGCTTTCCCCAAGGAGGCAATGTAGGTCCCTCACCGATTCTCCAGCCAGAGCCAAGACCCCTGTCACTTCCATAAAATTCCCCCCACTCTATCCTGTTCTCAAACCTGAATTAGATAGGTCAAATTCCACGAATAAGATAAAGTCATGGCCCAATGACTCAAAGTTCATTAAATCCTCTTCAAAGTAACAGGTAAAATAAGTGGATTTGGAAAGCATGTCCAAATAAACATAGGAGCCTTTTGACTTTTGGCTGTTGGGATGATCACAGACAACACAGATGCTGCCCAACATTCAATTTTCTATCTGGTGGTGAATTTATCGATACTTGGAAGATAATCCTCATAATCTTAAAAGAAAGATAATCCTCATAATCTTAAAAGAAGGTAATTTAACATGTGCTTTTCACATGAAGTATCTATTGAATATCGGGCCCACAATGTTCGCCATCAACAGCTTCTGTACTTTGTTTGCTGGAGAGCCCCTTTCTAAAGCCCAGAGTGGGACAATTCCTTCAAACACATGCCACTATCAAGCAAGGAACTCTTGCACTCATTGGACAGCACCAATTTCTGCATAGGCAGTCATTCGATAGCCCAAGCAACAGTTAACTTTGGCTTTTTAGTACAATCCCTGCTGAATTTGCTGCCTTCATAATAAAACAGGGCAGTCTTTGCTAAAAATAAAAAGACAGTTAATTTCAATGATCTGTGATTCAAGCAACACACAGGGATCATCTAATGGCAGCCAGTAGACATGATTCACAAGAAGTTGAATGAAGTGCCTGTCTCCAGAGCTCCATGAAGAGTCCATTATCTGACAGTTGCTCTGTAAAGTAAGATAGCTGTTAAGGACTAGTGCTATGAAGTCCTTAAGAAGGTTTTACATGGAAAACAAGGCCCCACAGTTGCCTTTTCTTTTAATTTACAGATAAACATTTTCCACCAAAAGCATTAATAAAGTATACACTTGGAATAACGGTCTTTTAAAAATTATTTACAGATCTACATTCTGAATTGACTGTGGCTGCGGCAGTCTTGGTTCTGTTGGTTATTGTGATCATTTCTCTGATAGTGCTCGTCATAGTTTGGAAACAGGTAAATACATTTTTCAAGTCCTAAAATGGAATTGAAACAAATAAAACATTCAATCTAAGTGTATTCTGTGGCAGAAACGTGCACCTTTTTCAAAAAGATCCCTGTGGTATTTTTAAATGTGAAAAGTAAGTAACTCAAGAAGTTGATCAAATGATCCCTGGTCGGAAGAACAGAGGCTTCAAACTTAGATCTGTTTACCCCTTGAAGTTTCCATGCCCATGGGAGTTCTGTCAGGTCCTGCTGCACCATTGCATGGCAGCACCTTGAAAAAGAAGATTGATTTTGCAGGTAGGGTAAATAGTTAGCTCTGGGCCAACCTAGCTCTCCTCAGCTAGTCATGATGGAACTCAAAATCCACAACCATTTTGGTGGTCACCTGCTATAATTTATTGGGATTCAGTTTGGACTTGAAAATGCAGAGCTTTGGATCTGTGTGTAAGTTTCCAGGATGGCTTTGTGTGGATAGAGCCTCTGCTCCTCCCTTACAAGGTCATCAGTGTCGCGAGGTTGGGGGGCAGGAGGGTGGTGTTGGGATCAGGGCTGACAATTCTAAACATTGAAGTTCCTGTACCCAGGGTCTCCTATGGGATTCATTGTGTGGTCAGTACAGGAACAGCTAGTGAGATCAGGTGTACTGGCCAACAAAGGGGTAGATATGTGATCCACCTGGAGTTCTAGCCCAGAATCATGACCCGGAACCCTGAAAATTCATTTTTTTAATGTAATGATTTCCTAGAGGTCCCATTATAAAGAGGACCACAGAGGCAGCTACAAAATGTTTCTGGAGGGGACCAACGCCACCCCACCTCCCCGCTATCTTGAGCCCCCTTGGCTGGACTTTTCAATGGGAGGAATGCCCCAAAACCACTAAAGGCTTTGCAAATTTGGCGGCATCAATGTTGGAGAGCTGGTGTAGTTGAATTTCAGTACTTATGTCAAAATTTGCTGCTCCATATTATACTTTTTAAGATTCTTTCAAATGATTCCTACAGCAGCCTTATATAATTCCATACAATTTGTTTTCCCAAAAGAAGTAATCATGTTTCACTGGAATGTTTTTAATCACAGATAATTTGATGGCACTCCAGGGCTTTGATGGTGTTATTATAAATAAATATAATGGTACAAAGTAGATACATTTTAACAGATATTTACTCATGGCCCTCCTGCCTTGGGCGCTATGGCGTTGGAAGGATGAATGAGAATGGGCAGAGACTGCTTGAGTTGTGTACCTATCATAACATCTGCATCACCAACTCGTTCTTTCACACTAAACCCTGTCACCAGGTTTCATGGAGGCACCCAAGATCGCGTCGTTGGCACCAGCTAGACCTCATCGTCACAAGGCGAGCCTCCTTAAACAATGTTCAAATCACACGCAGCTTCCACAGTGCAGACTGCGACACCAACCACTCCCTGGTGTGCAGCAAGGTTAGACTCAGACCAAAGAAGTTGCATCATTCCAAGCAGAAGGGCCACCCGCGCATCAACACGAGCAGAATTTCTCATCCACAGCTGTTACAAAAATTTCTAAATTCACTTGTAACAGCCCTTCAAAACACTCCCACAGGGGATGCTGAGACCAAGTGGGCCCACATCAGAGACGCCATCTATGAGCCAGTTTTGACCACCTACGGCAAACGTGCGAAGAGAAATGCAGACTGGTTTCAATCTCATAACGAAGAGCTGGAACCTGTCATAGCCGCTAAGCGCATTGCACTGTTGAACTACAAGAAAGCCCCCAGCGAGTTAACATCCATAGCACTTAAAGCAGCCAGAAGCACTGCACAAAGAACAGCCAGGCACTGCACAAATGACTACTGGCAGCACCTATGCAGTCATATTCAGCTGGCCTCAGACACCGGAAACATCAGAGGAATGTATGATGGCATTAAGAGAGCTTTTGGGCCAAACATCAAGAAGATCGCCCCCCTCAAATCTAAATCAGGGGACATAATCACTGACCAACGCAAACAAATGGACCGCTGGGTTGAGCACTACCTAGAACTGTACTCCAGGGAGAATGTTGTCACTGAGACTGCCCTCAATGCTGCCCAGCCTCTACCAGTCATGGATGAGCTGGACGTACAGCCAACAAAATCGGAACTCAGTGATGCCATTGATTCTCTAGCCAACGGAAAAGCCCCTGGGAAGGACAGCATTATCCCTGAAATAATCAAGAGTGCCAAGCCTGCTATACTCTCAGCACTACATGAACTGCTATGCCTGTGCTGGGACGAGGGAGCAGTACCTCAGGACATGCGTGATGCCAATATCTTCACCCTCTATAAAAACAAAGGTGACCGCGGTGACTGCAACAACTACCGTGGAATCTCCCTGCTCAGAATAGTGGGGAAAGTCTTTGCTCGAGTTGCTCTAAACAGGCTCCAGAAGCTGGCCGAGCGTGTCTACCCTGAGGCACAGTGTGGCTTTCGTGCAGAGAGATCGACCGTTGACATGCTGTTCTCCCTTCGTCAGATACAGGAGAAATGCCACGAACAACAGATGCCCCTCTACATTGCTTTCATTGATCTCACCAAAGCCTTTGACCTCGTCAGCAGACGTGGTCTCTTCAGACTACTAGAAAAGATCGGATGTCCACCAAAGCTACTAAGTATCATCACCTCATTCCATGACAATATGAAAGGCACAATTCAACATGGCAGCACCTCATCAGACCCCTTTCCTATCCTGAGTGGCGTGAAACAGGGCTGTGTTCTCGCACCCACACTTTTTGGGATTTTCTTCTCCCTGCTGCTTTCACATGCGTTCAAGTCTTCAGAAGAAGGAATTTTCCTCCACACAAGATCAGGGGGCAGGTTGTTCAACCTTGCCCGTCTAAGAGCGAAGTCCAAAGTACAGAAAGTCTTCATCAGGGAACTCCTCTTTGCTGACGATGCTGCTTTAACATCTCACACTGAAGAGTGTCTGCAGAGTCTCATCGACAGGTTTGCGGCTGCCTGCAATGAATTTGGCCTAACCATCAGCCTCAAGAAAACGAACATCATGGGGCAGGACGTCAGAAATGCTCCATCCATCAATATTGGCGACCACGCTCTGGAAGTGGTTCAAGAGTTCACCTACCTAGGCTCAACTATCACCAGTAACCTGTCTCGAGATGCAGAATTCAACTAGCGCATGGGAAAGGCTTCCACTGCTATGTCCAGACTGGCCAAGAGAGTGTGGGAAAATGGCGCACTTACACGGAACACAAAAGTCCGAGTGTATCAAGCCTGTGTCCTCAGTACCTTGCTCTACGGCAGCGAGGCCTGGACAACGTATGTCAGCCAAGAGCGACGTCCCAATACATTCCATCTTCGCTGCCTCCGGAGAATACTTGGCATCAGGTGGCAGGACCGTATCTCCAACACAGAAGTCCTCGAGGTGGCCAACATCCCCAGCTTATACACACTACTGAGTCAGCGGCGCTTGAGATGGCTTGGCCATGTGAGCCACATGGAAGATGGCAGGATCCCCAAAGACACATTGTACAGCGGGCTCACCACTGGTATCAGACCCACCGGCCGTCCATGTTTCCGCTTTAAAGACGTCTGCAAACGCGACATGAAGTCCTGTGACATTGATCACAAGTCGTGGGAGTCAGTTGCCAGCGTTCGCCAGAGCTGGCGGGCAGCCATAAAGGCGGGGCTAAAGTGTGGCGAGTCGAAGAGACTTAGCAGTTGGCAGGAAAAAAGACAAAAGCGCAAGGGGAGAGCCAACTGTGTAACAGCCCCGACAAACAAATTTTTCTGCAGCACCTGTGGAAGAGCCTGTCACTCTAGAATTGGCCTTTATAGCCGCTCCAGGCGCTGCTCCACACACTACTGACCACCTCCAGGCGCTTACCCATTGTCTCTCGAGATAAGGAGGCCAAAGAAGAAAATATAGTCTGCTTAAGATAGGAGTTAGAAGATTCCCTCATTCCAATAATGTAAAACATTGATCTTTTGTTTTGTACAGAAACCAAGATATGAAATAAGATGGAGAGTCATTGAATCTATAAGTCCAGATGGGCATGAATACATTTATGTTGACCCCATGCAACTTCCGTATGATACAAGATGGGAGTTTCCTAGGGATGGACTTGTTTTGGGTAAGTCTTCATTGCATTGGAGCTCAGAGGCATTCTGGCTTAAACATGAACCGTACTAGCAACTAACTACAATTACTCAGATGTAAGGCTACAGGACTGTTAAACTATAATGTAGAATGCCACTTAATCCTTTTAAGTAAAGTGTCCTTTTCACTTTTTTCAGCTTGGCTCATTGGTAGAACTCTCTGAGTCAGAAGGCCAGGGGGTCAAGTTCCACTCCAGAGACACAAAATCTAGGTTGATGCTGTCAAAGGGGCTGTCTTTAGGTTGAGACATTAAACTGAGGGCCTATCTCAAGTGAATGTAAAAGATCCCATAGCTTTGTTTAATGATGAACAAAGGAGTTCTCCCTGGTCTCCTGGTCAATATCTCAAGCAACAGAATTGAAACAGATTATCTGGTCATCATCTCATTGCTGTTAGTGGGACCTTGTTGTGCACAAATTTGCTGCCTTATTTCCCACTTTGCAATGGTGACCACACTTCAAAAGTATTCCGTTATTTATAAAGTACTCTGAGGTTATAAAAGGCACTATATAAATACAAGTCCTTTCCTTTCTTTTTATGCCATCAGCAACATAGAATCTTCCTGTAATTACCTCAAAGATGACAATGATCAAGCAGGATTAAAGGAAACAATAGCAGGCACCCCAACCCCCAGTCCATCTCTATGGTACCCTTCGTACTAAACAAATTAAATTTCAGCTTCCTAGCTGGAAGAAAACTACTGTTTCACTTGAAAATTAGAATATTAAGTACACCATTATACATACTTTTTTGTTATAAAACAAATATGCAAGCTTAATTACAATCTAGAATGGAATTTGACCATCCTGACATTTTTGTTCTGTCATCTCTGGTAGTTTGATAATGTCCAGAACCAGGCTGTTTTCATGATAAAATTCTTCATGTCACACTAATTATTATATTCCTTGTGCTTTTTTAAGGGCGCATTCTTGGGTCTGGGGCCTTTGGAAAGGTAGTTGAAGGAACTGCGTACGGCTTAAGTCGCTCACAGCCTGTTATGAAAGTTGCTGTAAAAATGTTGAAGCGTAAGTTAACCTGTGTTATATATTGCATAGCTGGGCTTGGCCTGACATCAATTTACTTTGAGGAAATTTTGCAAATTGTTGCAATACATTTTTATCTGGATTCTTTGGTATATGTGAAATGAATGTGATTTTTTTTATGGGAGGTGCCAGTTCGCAAGCATAAATATTTCATAGAAGACTGTTGCATTTTGTAGTGGTACCTCAGAGGCTTTACAATACATTAGCACTGTTAAAATGACTCGCTATGACTAAAACCTTCTTGTACAAGAACCCTTAAAACTGTAAAGTGCTGTGCCAGCATGGTGAATAGACAAGTGGAAAACACACTTTTTCGTGTTGGGAGGGAAGACTAGAGCTATTTTAAACTGTTGTAGTGTACCTTGCCATAGAATTGGTAGAGACTTAGGAGCAGCTAACACATAATGGTTGATACAAGGAGACTGACAAATGGGAAGGAAAGAAAATAATGTTAAACACTCTTTTAAAAAGTGATCTAAAATATACAGGCTGCCATTTCATGTTATTTGCTGTTAAAAAAGTAAGGTACTTTGATAAATTTATGATTCTGTTTTAATGAAAAGTACGTATCTTACAAATTTTGAATTGTGTTATTAACAGTGACATTTTCAACTAGCAATTTATAACTGATTTGTATTTCTAATGTTTTCACAGCTACAGCTCGATCCAGTGAGAAGCAGGCCCTGATGTCAGAGCTGAAGATAATGACTCATCTAGGTCCACATTTAAACATTGTCAACCTGCTAGGAGCTTGTACCAAAGCAGGTGAGTTTTGTTTTTCATATTATTTCCTCTATTTTTTCTCACTTTTTTCAATATATTGTTCTCTGAATCTTGTTTGGATCCATCTTTAGAATAGGAACTGTAAACATTACCAGGGTGTGAAGAGATTCAAATTCTCTTTTCCAACCAATTCATATTTGTACAACACAACATATCATTGAAGAAAATTTGCTTCATTCTGAAATGCACAGTACTAATTTTATTTTTCTATTTAATAGGTCCTATCTACATTATTACTGAATACTGTTTCTATGGAGATCTGGTAAACTACCTGCATAAGAACAGAGACAGCTTTATAAATCGATACTCTGAAAAAGGAAAAAAGGAAGTGGATATTTTTGGTATAAACCCTGCTGATGAAACCACAAGAAGGTGAGTTCAATGGCTAAATAGGAATGCAGCCTCTTATAATTTACTTTATAACTAGATTACATTAAGATCAATCAAATCAATGTATTATCTTAACAAAGTACTCTCTTTAAAAGAACCATGATAACACTTGATCCTATTGCATGCATTTAAATAGTAATGTGGGAGACCTAATGGAAGCTCTTCATAACAGTGTTACTTTTATCATATCTTGAATGGGCTTTTTGAAAGTATTAAATAAAAAGCATGAAAAATAGATGATTGATAAATTTAACATTTCCATTTAACTGCTATTAAATTCAAGTTAATTAAAATATGTCAGAATGTATAGAAAATTA
Organism: Heterodontus francisci; assembly: GCF_036365525.1. Lineage (NCBI taxonomy): Eukaryota > Metazoa > Chordata > Chondrichthyes > Heterodontiformes > Heterodontidae > Heterodontus > Heterodontus francisci. The sequence continues at coordinate 123,254,502 of NC_090371.1, read as the reverse complement.
ATCAGTAGTCTTTTTCAAGACCTGTAACTAACTTCAAAACTTTTAAATAGCAGCTTGACTCAGTAAATAGCATGCTTACTTCTGAATCAAAAGGTTATGGTTATGGACTTGGGTACCATTTGAAGACTTGAGCATATAATCTAGACTGAGCCTCTAGTGTACTTCTGAAGGAGTGCTGTTCTGTCAGATATGCTATTATTTGAGTAAGATGTTAACCAAAGCCTGTCTGCTTGTTCCAATCATTCAAATAAATGTTTCCAATACCATAGCATTATTCAGAGAAGTGTGGGAAGTTCTCCTGATGTCATGGCTAATATTCCTTCTCAACCAACATAATCAAAAAGCAAATTATACTGATCATTCCTCCCATAGCTGTGTGGGATCCTGCTGTTCATACAATGGCTGCTGCATTGACCTACACAATAGCACTTGAATGTATTTTATACATGAGATGATTCTGAAAGACCTGATGAGATGCTAAATGAATGCTTCTTTTTAAAATTGAATGAAGAGTACAACAGACATATAGATGGTAAGAATGATCTTTGCCAGTAGCATGAAATGTGCTCATAGTGAAGTGACAGCCTGTTGTATACATGGTCAATTTTCTTTTTAGCCAATGCGCTTTGATTGTATTTTAAGCTACTGGTGAAGACCAATTTCACCTCCAAAATTGCAGCTATTACAACAAGGACCATGATCCAAATATATGGAGGAAAAGATCCTGTAGTGATGTGAATACAAAACGCCTAATGATTACAGTGCAATTTCTAGAACAAGGTTCAGTGATTAGGAAAGTTGCTTGTGTGCTGAAGATTAATGCTATGCTCTTGTTTCTGTAGTTATGTGATCTTGTCCTTTGAGAACAATGGGGACTACATGGACATGAAACAGGCTGAAAGCACCCAGTATGTGCCAATGTTGGAAAGGAAAGGTGGCTCCAAATACACCGACATACAGCAGTACATGTATGACCACCCACCATTACAGAAAAATAAGTCCTTGACAGGTAAGAACCAGCTATTCTGTGCTATTTTATTCAATGATACTCAAAGCATGGTAGACTTGCAGAGCACATCCAACTGAAGAAGAAGAGTAGAGCCCAATAACACATTGGATTGGTAATGACTTCTGAATCAGTACTGATCATTTTGTAGAAGTTTAGCCCCTCTCAAAATATAGTGAGGTGATATTTTGCTGCAGCTGAATCTTCTGAACCTCACTTGTGCAATTGTCTTAAATTCTCTACAACAACAATTTGCATTTAGATAGCACCTTTAACAAACCAAAACTCCCAAGCTGCTTCACAGGAGCATTATTAATAGAATTTGACACTGAACCACATAGGAGATATTAGGACAGAGGACCAAAAGCTTGGTCAACAGCTAGCTTTTAAGGAGTGCCTTAAAGGAGGAAAGAGAGATAGAGAGGCAGAGATGTTTAGGGAGGGAATTCCAGTGCTTAGGGTCTCAGCAACTGAGGCACAGCTGCCAATGGTGGAGTGATTACTGTGGTTGACAGGGCCCTCAACAGTGTCCAACCCATTTCCCACACTTCTTCTTTCACCCCTTCCCCTCCCTCCTAGAATGGCGAGAGGGTTCCCCTTGTTCTCAATTTACACCTCGCCAGCCTACAATCCAAAGGATCATCCTGCGCCATGTCCGCCACCTCCAGCATGATACCACCACCAAATGCATCTTCCCCTCCCCTCCCCTCCCCTGTCAGCATTCCGAAGGGCTTGTTTCCTCCGCAACACCCTGGTCTACTCCTCCATTACCCCCGACACCTCGTCCCCTTTTTTTTTTAGAATTAGAATATTACAGCGCAGTACAGGCCCTTCGGCCCTCGATGTTGCGCCGATCATCTGACCTACACTATTCCATTTACATCCATATGTCTATCCAATGACCACTTAAATGCCCTTAAAGTTGGCGAGTCTACTACTGTTGCAGGCAGGGCGTTCCACGCCCCTACTACTCTCTGCGTAAAGAAACTACCTCTGACATCTGTCCTATATCTTTCACCCCTCAACTTAAAGCTATGTCCCCTCGTGTTTGCCATCCTCATCCGAGGAAAAAGACTCTCACTATCCACCCTATCTAACCCTCTGATTATCTTGTATGTCTCTATTAAGTCACCTCTCCTCCTCCTTCTCTCTAACGAAAACAACCCCAAGTCCCTCAGCCTTTCCTCGTAAGACCTTCCTTCCATACCAGGCAACATCCTAGTAAATCTCCTCTGCACCCTTTCCAAAGCTTCCACATCCTTCCTATAATGCGGTGACCAGAACTGCACGCAATACTCAAGGTGCGGCCTCACCAGAGTTTTGTACAGCTGCATCATGACCTCGTGGCTCCGAAACTCGATCCCCCTACTAATAAAGGCTAACACACCATATGCCTTCTTAACAGCCCTATTAACCTGGGTAGCAACTTTCAGGGATTTATGTACCTGGATACCAAGATCTCTCTGCTCATCTACACTACCAAGAATCTTCCCATTAGCCCAGTACTCTGCATTGCTGTTACTCCTTCCAAAGTGAATCACCTCACACTTCTCCGCATTAAACTCCATTTGCCATCTCTCAGCCCAGCTCTGCAGCCTATCTATGTCCCTCTGTACCCTACAACACCCTTCGACACTATCCACAACTCCACCGACCTTCGTGTCATCCGCAAATTTACTAACCCACCCTTCTACACCCTCATCCAGGTCGTTTATAAAAATGACAAACAGCAGTGGCCCCAAAACAGAACCTTGCGGTACACCACTAGTAACTAAACTCCAGGATGAACATTTGCCATCAACCACCACCCTCTGTCTTCTTTCAGCTAGCCAATTTCTGATCCAAAGCTCTAAATCACCTTCAACCCCATACTTCCGTATTTTCTGCAATAGCCTACCGTGGGGAACCTTATCAAACGCCTTACTGAAAACCATATACACCACATCCACGGCTTTACCCTCATCCACCTGTTTGGTCACCTTCTCGAAAAACTCAATAAGGTTTGTGAGGCACGACCTACCTTTCACAAAACCATGCTGACTATCGCAAATGAACTTATTCTTTTCAAGATGATTATAAATCCTGTCTGTTATAACCTTTTCCAACATTTTACCCACAACAACCCTTCCCACGGCACCTTCCCATGCAATCACAGCAGGTGTAATATCTGCTCTTTTACCTCCTCTCTCCTCACTATCCAAGGCCCCAAACATTCCTTTCAGGTGAAGCAGCGATTTACTTGTACTTCTTTCAATGTAGTATACTGTATTCACTACTCACAATGTAGTCTGCTCTACATTGGGGAGACCAAACACTGATTGGGTGACTGCTTTGCGGAACACCTCCGCTCAGTCCGAAAACATGACCCCGAGCATCCTGTCATCTGCCATTTCAACACAACCCCCTGCTCTCATGCTCACATCTCTGCCCAGGGCCTGCTGCAGTGTTCCAGTGAACATCAAAGCAATCTCAAGGAATAGCACCTCATTTTCCGATTAGGCACACTACAGCCTGCCGGACTGAACATTGAGTTCAATAATTTCAGAGCATGACAGGCCCTTTTTAATTTTAATTTTATTTTGTTTTGTTCCATTTTTTTTTGTTATTTTACCATGTGCCTGCCTCCTGGTTTTTTCATGTTTGTGCTTTTGGCTAGGGCTGCTCATTATTCTGTCATTAGCACTCCCTCTGCACTAGTACTTTGTCTTTCACCACATCATTAGCACATTTTCTTTGCCTTTGCCCCATGACCTCCTTTTCAGTTAATCTCTCCAGCCCTCTGTCCTATTTTGTTCTCTTTTGTTCTCTTTCCCCCCACCCCTACTTTACTCGTTTAAAACCTATTCCATTTCTAACCTTTGCCAGTTCTGATGAAAGGTCACTGACCTGAAACGTTAACTCTGCTTCTTTCTCCACAGATGCTGCCAGACCTGCTGTGTATTTCCAACACTTTCTGTTTTTATTTCAGATTTCCAGCATCCGCAGTATTTTGCTTTTATTTGTTTAAAATTGGTGTTACATGAAATGCCAGAATTGGAGAAATGCAGATATCTCAGAGGGTTTAGGGCTGGAGGAGCTACAGAGATAGGGGAGGGGCAATGTCATGGAAGGATTTGAAAACAAGGATGAGAATTTTAAAATTGAGATGTTGCTTGACTGGGAGCCAATATAGATTAGTGAACACAGGGGTGATGGGGGATGGGATTTGGTACAAGTTAGGATATGGACAGCAGAGTTTTAAATGAACTTAAGTTTGTGGAGCCTGTCAGATGAGAGGCCAGCCAGGAGTGCATTGGAATAGTCAAATCTAGAGGTAACAATGGTATGGATAAGAGTTTCAGCAGCAGTTAAGCTGAGGCAGGGGCATAGTTGGGCTACTGGCTATTTGAATAATGTTTCTTTATGCAAGGTAATGCAATTTCTAAGAATTTAAAGAGGCATAGGCTGCATGGAAAATGCTTCACATATTGTTTCCATTTTTGTTTATAAATACAAGATGTAATGAAATAAATCACCTTGAAATACATCACTGCATTACTTGCAAATGATGTTCTCATGATAGAACTTTCACACAATTGTTTTGACAGTTTTCCTCCTATTAGTGCTGAATTAAGTGCTGCATCATGTTGCAAGCACATACCCATTAGTAACTGAATGGAGTCTGCCCAAACTCATTTCACTTACTGCCAGGTCCAAGAAGTGAAAAGCCAGCGTCTAACTCACTGCATCATCCAGTTCCCCTTTCTTGCTTTTTTACATTAAATCTCTCACTCAGATTGTTTATTGACCATTATGATGCAAGTAAATGCAAGCTATTGATCATGTCCTACGGCTAACATTTACCATTTATTCTGCAGAGATGACTGACACCTGGAACCCTCTCTCAGATGACATCTCAGAGGGCCTCGCTTTTATGGATCTAATTAGCTTCACTTTCCAAGTTGCACAAGGAATGGAGTTTCTGGCTTCTAAAAATGTACGTGTGGATTATTTTACAAGAAGAACTATCAATGCAGATCCACAAATACTCTCATTTTACTTTGACAGGGGAATCTCACATGATTTGGCTTTATAGTGTAGTAAAATTGACATTTTTGGTTCTTTGTTTTCACACAGTGTGTACATCGTGATCTGGCAGCTCGTAATGTTCTCTTAGCACAAGGAAAGATTGTCAAGATCTGCGACTTTGGTCTGGCACGAGACATTATGCATGACTCCAACTATGTTTCCAAAGGCAGCGTGAGTATCAGACAAGTCATCTCAGATCTGAAAATGCTTTCAAAAAGAATTCTGCAATCAGAAAAGAAAAAAAGAGTAAACAACAATGGCTGGTCTAGCTTTAGGATTGTTCGAGCATGCTCGTGTCTTAGATCAGCCGTTGTAAAATCTCTATTATTGTGCTATTGTAGTGACTGCAAGAGCAAAGGCTGCACTGAGCTAGGCATCCCATGCAACTGCTGCAGTATAACTTCTTACACTTCCATTGTTAAGTCTTAATCTTAGGTTCTAAACTATTGTTTATTCCCCTCTTATAACCATTCTATATTATCTTAACAATAACCCCTTTCAATGATTATATTATCACTTTTAAAGTCAACTTGGATCTTTTCAATCTATATTTTCAGACTTTCCTACCAGTGAAATGGATGGCTCCTGAAAGCATATTTGACAACTTGTACACTTCATTAAGTGATGTCTGGTCTTATGGCATTCTTCTGTGGGAAATATTCTCCTTAGGTAGGTGCAAACTATGTAAATGATGTTTATTTCCTTACATCTTAACAAAGATTTACTTTATATAAACAGCTTTTTGATGGAATCGTATTCAATGTATAATCCATGTTTTTCAGAGTAAGGATAGTTAAATACTGAGTGAGAGAGATCACAGTGGAACCTGATCTATTGGCCACCTAATATCCACATCTTCCAACAAGAGTCAGTGGATAGCGATAAGGCCCAAGAATCCTTGGCTGCCTTGCTGCTTCCTAGCCCATGGTCACTGAGTGCAATTGTAGTACCTCTACCACTGGCATGACTGAGAACAAGTAACTCAACATAGACCATGATTTGAACCTGGGACATCTGGTTTCTAGGGATCAGTTATTGCTAGCTTCAGCAGCTGACCCATCCCAGGAATCGACGCCTCCCTTTTTGTTAAGGAAGCACCTTTCCATCACTCTACATCTCCTGCTAATGGTCTGATCAATATAGCTAGGTCTTACTCTTACTCTACTAAACTCTGTTGTTACCATTGCTAATGGACTGCTCACAAATTAAAAGACTGAAGAAATCACTTCAGGATACTTTGTGAAAGATTTTGTGATTTAATTAGAAATAGTTTTCGGCTGTGTTAAATAGCTAGGGTGTTAATCATAGAATCATAGAAAGTTTACAGCACAGAAAGAGGCCACTTGGTCCACCGTGTCTGCGCCGGCCGCAAAATGACCCACCCAGTCTAATGTTCACTATATTCAAATATGAATTTCTATTATTTTGATATTAAACTTTTCTAACTTCAGTAATTCTGTATTTTTAGTTCATAAGTGACCCCTCGAGGAAACAGTAAATTCAGCTTTAACTTAATTGATTAAGACCAGTTTTCTGCATGATCCATGGGAACTGTTGAAAGGATTGTAGCAGTCACTTTTATGTTTTTAGTGTCATATATGAATTGCTGTGCTAGTGCTGTGCAGGTAAGATAAGCTCATCTCTCATTATTTCTAACTGGATTATCTTGTCTGTTGTAGGTGGCACACCATATCCAGGAATGATGGTGGACTCCAACTTTTACAACAAGATAAAGAGTGGTTACAGAATGACTAAACCAGAACATGCTTCTTCAGATGTGTATGTTTCCAGCTGCCATGCTGTTTGTTTTAAAAACATTAACATGAAATAATAACTGCCTTGAATTTTAAAGTTAAATTTGTGTTTCCTGTTTCAATCCTCCCAATGTAGCTATGACCTGATGGTGAAGTGTTGGAATAGTGAGCCCGAGAAGAGGCCTTCTTTTACACATCTGGCTGAAATTGTTGGCCGTTTGTTACCAGAGAACTACAGGAAGGTACATTCTGTTGCTTGTTGTACAATACCAAAGTTTTAGTTACTAGTAGCCATCGTGATCATTGAGGAAAGAACCTTGGCTATTGCCTTCCTAAAATGAAATAGTCCTTACTAGATCACAAGATAGATACAAATGAGGAGGGCCATTCACCCCATCTTGGCTCATCCATCCAGAAAGATCATAAAGCCCCCATTACTATATTGAACTATTTCTTAAATGGTTTCAAGGCTTTTGCCTCCATTATTCTACGTTGAAGTCCATTCCATGTGTTGACCACATTTTATGTGAAAAAGAACATCTTGCTATCTGGCCTAATTTTACCTTTTACTAGTTTGAACTTGTGTCTCCTTGTTCTACTTTCACAGTCTCTGTGCTGCAGCCAATGCTTATTTGGTAGTGTCACATTTTATTTGATGCACAGAGAATAATTCAGTGATTTGCAACAGTCATAGAAACTATTTCATCCATGAGCTGACCTCATAACTACCACTCATTGGGCTATATCGTCTAATACTTTGTGCCTTAAGGATTCAGGCAATTGCTACCATTTTGAACCATCCAGTTGATTGTGAAAAGGTCTGTTTATGACAGTACGTCCTTAATGGGTGGAATGCTACCTGACAGTTATAAATGATCTGACCAGGCATTTGATAGGCATCAAGTAGGCCAAATCTAGACATTGCTCGTTGCTAGGGACTCAGTGCGCCCTATTTATCATTGTTGTCAATAATCCCATGGTGCAGAAGCTCATATTATGCAGACATAAACTTTGTTTACAAGCCCTTTAATTATTTTTTTCTAACTGAACAGAGCTACAAACAGATGAACGATGACTTTCTGAAGAGTGATCATCCCGCTGTTGCTCGCATGCGTGCGGAATCCAGTGATTCTTACATTGGAGTTACCTACACCAATGAAGATAAAAAGAAAGATCGGGAGAGTGGATTTGATGAGCAGAGGCTAAGTGCTGACAGTGGATATATCATCCCACTGCCTGATATTGACCCGGTCACAGACAATGAACCTGGCTCTTCAAGAAACCGGCACAGGTACAGGTATAGTAACATGTACCTTGAGATGAAACATGTTCTAGCATGGCTGAAAAAATTCATTTGTTTCACTGTAAATTGGACAAGTCTGTCAGTTGGACCATTCTATCATGCATTGCAACTAAACTTTTAATCAGTTCCCATAACACAGCTTGGAGCAGAACAACACCCAGAAAATTAATGTGTGTATGTTGTTAGTATTAAGAACGTCTTCAGAATGAGTCTGCCATAATGACAATATTTTCCAAATTGGAATGTGCAGTGGTGGAATATATATTTATATATGGATGGGCAATAAATGCTGGCCTTGCTAGCGATGCCCATATCCCGAGATTGAATAAAATAATAAATATAGAGCAAAGGGATTTAGATGTTCTTGTACACAAATTGTTGAAAGCTAGTGCACAGGTCTTAAAAAAAAAAAATCAAAAAGGCAAATGGGAATGTTGGCCTTTATCTCAAGAGGGTTGGAATGGAAAAGTGAGGAAGTGATGCTTCAATTATATACAGCCTTAGTCAGACCACATCTGGACTATTGCATTCAGTTTTGGGCACTACATTTCAGCAAAGACATATTGGCCTTGGAGGGGCTACAATGCAGATTCACCAGAATGATAGTGGGTTAAATTACAAGGACAGGTTACATAAACCTAACTTGTATTTCCTTGCTTTTAGACGATTGGGGGTGATCTAATTGAGGTCTTTAAAATGATATATAATTTGATATGACAGATACAGAGAAACTACTATTTCTTCTGGTGGTGGAAGCAAGAAGAATGGGGCATAAACTTAAAATTAGAGCCAGGCCAGTTTAGGAGTGAGATCAGGAAACACTTCTTCACATAAGGAGTAGTGAAAATCTGGAATTCTCTCAAAAAAGCTGTGATCAGGGAATGATGCATGTCATCTTAAAGGAAGGGGGAAAAGGAAACTTAAAATCTTGGGATATTGGTGCTTTCAATTATGAGATAAATAAATTTTTGCTAGGTTAAGGAATAAGTGATATGGAAAAAAGACAGCTAAATAGAGTTGAGATACAGATCAGCCACCATCTAATGGAATAGTGGAGCAGGCTTGAGTAGCTGAATGGCCGACCCCTGTTTCTGCAGGCAGATGCAGGAAGGAAAATAAGGAAAACTACTAATATCCCCTGCACCCCCCCCCCCCCGCCCGATTGCAGAGAAAGTCAGAGAGATGCTTCCTGGTGTTCCAGTAATAATGTCTGTTAACTAGTTGTAGTGATGCTTTGTTAAAGGTGAGACATTGGGCTGGATTTTACCATAGGCGGACGGGACTTTGCCACCGAAGTAAAAGTCGGTGGCGAACCCGCTTCCGCCTAGCCTGGGGATCCGACCCGCATTTTACGGGTCCCCAGGCTTTAATTGTCCCAAGGCTGGACTTTCACATGCCTGAGGGAGGAGGTCCCGCCTCAGTGAGCTGCCGGCCAATCAGCCCCAATTAGTCCCAGCAGTGCCACCGGGAGCGGACTGCAACCCAGCTGACCGAAGAGGATGCCGTGGAGCCGGGATCCAAGGTAGGTTGTCGATGCCTCGCCGAGGGAATCTGGCACACCCCGGCAAGGCAAGGGTGGTCATTTGGGGGGAAGGAGGGTGTCTTGGGTCCCGGGGGTGGGTCAGGAAGCGGGGGTGGCTCTCAATCGGGCACCCAGTACCCGACTGCCATGGCACCCCCCCGGCGCACGGAAAGGCTGGCAGCTATCGCTGGGCGGCCATTCACATTCCCAGTGTGCCCGCTTGCCACGGGTAAAATACCCATGGAGGCAGGTGAGGGCCATAAGTGGCCGTTTCCCCACCCCCCCCCCCACCCCAGCCCGACTGCTGTAAAATTGGCTGGAGGCAGCAGCGGGGTGGGAAGGCCTCCTGCTCAATTATATGCCGCCCCCATCCGCCCCCACGCCACCATCCAACCCGCTGGGGCGGCATAAAATTCAGCCCATTGTAGGGGGAATGAAACAGCAGTTGTAATACATGTTCATCCACTGTGGCAGTATAAGAGCACATCTCCAAACTAGCAGTTTTCAATTCATGTAAGGCCCAGTGCAGAAGTGCTGCTTGTGGGTTAATTCTAGCCTAAAGTACTGCATTGCTTAAATGTTCAGCAATGCTATTGTTTCTGTATCTGATAGGTATTCACTTTGTTCTCACACACAAAAAAATTACTGGGAACAGTCTGGAATGTAAAGGAAAGAATCTTAGTTACCAAAGGTATCAGAGGAAAGTTCATAATCTAGTTCTATTTGATCGTTCAGAAAAATAAATTTTGAGCTGAACTCAACAAATATTTATGGAATTTAAATATATGTTTTCCCAAATTTTTAAATTTCCTTTCCCCTTTCCTTTAGGATATGATGCATCATTCCTGGTTTAAAGGGCAGGAAGCAATCTGTTTCCTATCCTCTTCAAATATCATGTTGTTATCTGTTGCTAATGGATAATGCCAAGAAGACTTTCATTATTTTTTGTTGCAGCCAGATGATTGAGAGCTCACTATCTCTCACACATTGACCACATCATGCCAGTCCATGGCTCAGCACAGGGTACCAGCACCAGCTGGATGTTTTCATATATTACTCTCGCTTGTCTTTTATTTTGACATTCCTTTTCCTTTGCAGTTCCCAGACATCCGAAGAAAGTGCGATAGAGACAGGTTCCAGCAGCTCGACTTTTATAAAGCGCGAGGATGAAACCATAGAAGACATGGAAATAATGGATGATGTAGCAATTGATCACTCAGACCTGGCAGAAGACAGCTTCCTGTAAGCAGCTGCATTTATTGTGGGAAATTAAACTTCATCCTATTACAGACATGACTTTCTCTATAACCACTTTTTGAGGCATCGCCAAGGAAAGAACTTTGAGGCAGAAATTATAACAGGGCCCAACTTGGAGAGAGATCCAGGGAAAACAAAATGATTCCTATTGTAGTACATATCATGAGCATATTTCAGTGCATTATTTTTCTATTATGGTACTCTCTATAGTGTGTTTTTTAGTGTGTGTACACACTGCCATTCCCAAGGACTAAACATAAGGCCATACAAAGTTAGTTGTGTGTTTCAAAGGCCCTTTGCTACATGGAAGATGGTTCCTTTATTCAGATAATTGACTACATTTATTACTTTAGCAGATTGCTTTTTACATAGATAATGATAACCATTACTGCGAATGTATGCTGTGTACCTGTTGTTGTATCATGTTATTATCGCTGTAGCAGTAGAAAGACAATGACTACATTGCTCCCCAGGTGGGTTAAAATAAGTTGTTTGTCACTGTGTTCAAACGCCAGTGCACATCATCACCTAACACGTGTTCTCTTCAGTGTTTACTTCCTACTCATGATGAATTATGACGTTTCGTTTGCAAAGCACAATTTTTGGAAGTTACTACATGTACAGAACACACTGCATCATTGCAAGATTCTACACTTAACTGTTTCAATTGTTTATGCAAATTCAGACAAACCAGTGATACATAAAACACTACAAATGTGGAACAGACCTATTGCAACCTACATTTAAAAGTTACGACTTTGGAATCGACTGTAATCACCAGGCCAGTGGATTGATCCAAAGTCTAATTTGACCTGTTTGTTAATGCATCTGCTATAGGATAATGAAGGATTTACCAAGTTTGAAAAATTGATGTGGGTCGACCAGCTGTACGTGACCTGGTAGGATTGTGACAAAGGTACGTCAGGAATAGTGAAGAGGATTGTTGATGAAGAAGATTCGCTTTCAAGCGAGCTGAAAGGAAAAGCAAAGTTGCCTCTTTGAGTCAGGAGCCGATGGACAAATCAGGCAACAGAACTCTTTGCTTTAAGTGTCAACAAATGGTACCAACACTGAAAGAGTCAAACATCTTCAAGAGATTCCTTGTCTGCAATGATTCTATAATTTGAACGAGGATGCCACAAAGCCCAGAATTCCATATGTGAATGTTGTAAATGCAGTCATACCGTCTGATGTACAGAAAGTCGATTGGTTTCCAGGCACTGTAACATGTTGATTGAGGTAGTGATGTGATATCACACTGGAGTAGGAGAAGGGACCTATAAACAATCCAGAGACAGGAGCTGGAGAAATGACACATATCCCAAAATATGGAATTAAAATCTTTACAGTGTATTCGTGGTGGACCTTGTACTGTCTGATTAAATATAAAATCAGGGAGTGACAGATGTATTATTGAATGGTTTTCTTGTAATGACTAGTGCATTGGATAATTTGATGGTAGCTCATTTAAGGACAGTATACATTGACTAATGTTGATAACTAGTCTATATTCCTGACATTTACAAACAGCAGATTCAAGGTATAACAAGAATCATTGAGTTTTAGTTTGTGAACTGTAAGCGAAGGCCTTTATAATCCATCCAGGATCTGGATTAAGTTTTCTGATTTTCTGTATACATCAAATAAGTGTATGTAGATACCATGGAAACTTCTAGAGCTGTTCATTAGTTTGAACCCTTCTGAGAAAATATTTGTCAACTCAAATCAATCATTTACATAACCACTTTCTAATCTGTTGATTTTAAATTCAAACTAATCATTACATTTTCCCTCATGAATGTCTTCATATAAATATTGTCACTGGGGTAGGCTTGAAGATTGGTAGACTCCACTTTGAGAGTGCCTCATTAGTTATTTGGCTTGCTCCTAATTTGGTGAGACACTATACATGCACATCTATTTGTGATTGAACAAAGTGCATAATAAGTCTTCCCAGTTCCAAAGACTGTCAGTAAGACATCATTGTTTCTGAACTTTTTATTTTTGTGTTTTCTTGCATTCTGATGTCCAGGATGAAACTTGTTATGCAATATACAACAGATCCAGTAGGTGGGGCTGATGTATTCTATCTGCTGAGGTATTAACCTACTGCAATATAATATACATTCCATAGCACATTATACTTCCTGTACTAACTGTGGCATTAAAGAATAATTACAAGGGAAACTGACCACAAACTACTTTTCCAACTGCTTCCAGTTGTCAAGGCACATATCTTGACTTCAGTGACCCATTGCTCAATTTTCAGACCAATGTTAGAAATCAAAAAACATTTTCCTCCATATCCAGTATTAAAATAAAAACAAATAACATACATTAGGTGACAATTGGAATACCTATGAAAGTTTTTTTTATAAAATGTAAGATAAATTGTAAAGAAAATGAAATGTAATTTTGCAGTCTAGATTGTTCAATGTTTCCATTTAAAGAGGGATTTCAGACAATACCTTAAATGATCAAGTTAATGCAGCAGAACAAACTGATGTAGCATTACCCAGGAAACATGACTTTATCTTTGAGTGGCTTGAATGTTAAAATGTGGTTAAACTTTTATCCAATGGTCTTACTAAGTGACAAGAGACATTGGAAATATATAATGATGTTATACATCATTTCTGTATATATATATATGTACTTCAGTGTAGTCATCTGAGTTACTGCCATACATTTATGTCTAGCTGTATCACTGCCTATGTTTATATTTTTGACTGTGATGTATTCCACAGGCACGTTACATGTTGCACTTTTGAATGTCTAAAGAAAAATTATATTTTAAAATTAAAAAAAAAACAAATGATTTCAAAGGGATTGAATTGTGAATGCTGGACTGTATGTAGGTTAAAGTCTCAAACATTTTATTATGATGAAATTACATAAAGTTTTAAAGACCTTTTTAAAAAAAATTTCTTTATGTTACATCAAATACACATTGTCTAAACTCAGAATCTCTATTTCAATAAATTCAGATGAATTTATTTATTGGGCTTGTACCATCTTTCCTGCACTCTTGCTGTAAAATTAATGTTATACTTACCCACTTCTGATCAGTGCGCCATGAGTAAGATTCCTCCATAATAATGTCACCTCCACAATGCCTGAAATCTGTGACAGGCAATGAATTGTGACTGTGCAATAACATTCAGAGTGGGGGGAGGCAAAGCTGTTCTCTGTGTGCCTTGTGTACAAAAAAAATTTAATTCACAGAGCAAAACTTCCCCCATTGTTACAGTTCATTTTGCAAATGGTATTGAGCATTTAAACATTCACACATAGACCGAAGAATATAATCTATATTGGGGTCTATTTTGACTGTTGGGTGACTGACTGGTGGAACGTGCTGGTTGGCTGCCCATCCCAGTGCTGAAGAGGCCCCTTCAATTCCGAGTCCTGGCCTCAAATAAATCTGGCAGGTGAGCTGCAGGGTGCCAAGCAGGAGTCCTAGTGCAGCTTGCTGGATTAAGGTCTAAGAATAGTCCAGGGTGGCTATAAAGAGGAGCCACCCAGAGTATTCAGTCCCAAGTGGCTACGGGCCAGGTTATTTTTATGGTCCCAGGAGGATTTTTTTTATTTGTTTCATGGGATGTGGGTGTTGCTGGCAAGGCCAGCATTTGTCGCCAATCCCTAATTGCCCTTGAGAAGGCGATGGTGAGCTGCCTCTTGAACTGCTGTAGTCCATCCGGTGTGGGTACACCCACAGTGCTGTTAGGGAGGGAGTTCCAGGATTTTGATCCAGTGACAGTGAAGGAACGGCGATATAGTTCCAAGTCGGTGTGTGACTTGGAGGGGAACTTGCAAGTGGTGGTGTTCCCTTGTGTCTGCTGCCCTTGTCCTTCTAAGTGGTAGAGGGTGCGGGTTTGGAAGGTGTTGTTGAAGGAAGGCTTGGTGAGTTGCTGCAATGCATCTTGTATATGGTATACACTGCTGCCACTGTGCATTGGTGGTGGAAATGAATGCTTAAGATGGTGGATGGGATGCCAATCAAGTAGGCTGCTTTGTCCTTGATGGTGTTGAGCTTCCTGAGTGGTGTTGCAGCCGTACTCATCCAGGCAATTGGGGAGTATTCCATCGCACTCCAGACTTGTGCCTTGTAGATGGTGGACAGGCACTGGGGAGTCAGGAGGTGATTTACTCGCTTCAGAATTCCCAGCCTCTGACCTGCTCTTGTAGCCACAGTATTTATGTGGCTAGTGCAGTTCAGTTTCTGGTCAATAGTAACTCCCAGGATGTTGATAGTGGGGGATTCAGTGATGGTAATGCCGTTGAATGTCAAGAGGAGATGGTTAGATTCTCTCTTGTTGGAGATCATCATTGCCTGGCACTTGTGACATGAATATTTTTGCCACTTATCAGCCCAAGCCTGAATGTTGTCCAGGTCTTGTTGCGTCTGGGCACAGACTGCTTCAGTTTCTGAGGAGCTGTGAATGGTACTGAACATCATACAATTATCAGCAAACATCCCCACTTCTGACCTTATGATCGGGGGTTAATCATTGATGAAGCAGCAGAAGATGGTTGGGCCTAGGACACTACCCTGAGGAACTCCAGCAGCAATATCCTGGGAATGAGATGATTGGCCTCCAACAACCAAAGCCATCTTCCTTTCTGCTAGGTATGACGCCAACCAATGGACAGTTTTCTCCCGTTTCCCATTATTTTCAATTTTGCTAGGGCTCCTTGATGCCACACTCGGTCAAATGCTGCCTTGATGTCAAGAGCAATCACTCTCATCTCCCCTCTTGAGTTCAGCTCTTTTGCCCATGTTTGAACCAAGGCTTTAATGAGATCTGGAGCTGAGTAACCCTGGTGGAACCCAAACTGAGCATCAGTGAGCAGGTTATTGCTGTTTAAGTGGCGTTTGATAGCACCTTCAATGACATCTTCCATCACTTTTCTGATGATCGAGAGTAGACTGATAGGGCTGTAATTGACCAGATTAGATTTGTCCTGTTTTTTGTGGGCAAGACATACCCGTGCAATTTTCCACATTGTCGCTGTACTGGAGCAGATTGGCTAGGGGCATGGCAGGTTCTGCAGCACGTTTTCAGTACTACAGCTGGGATTATGTCGGTACCCATCGCCTTTGCAGAATCCAGTGCCTTCAGATGTTTCTTGATATCATGTGGAGTGAATTGAATCAGCTGAAAACTGGCATCTGTGATGGTGGGGCTCTCAGTAGGAGGCCGAGATGGATCATCCACTCGGCACTTCTGGTAGAAGATGGTCGCAAATGCTTCAGCCTTTTGTTTTGCACTCATGTGCTGGGGATATTTGTGGAGCCTTCTCATCTGATTAGTTGTTTAATTGTCCACCACCATTCACGACTGGATGTGGCAGGACTGCAGAGCTTAGATCTGATCTGTTGGTTGTGGGATCGTTTAGCCCTGTCTATCGCATGCTGCTTCCACTGTTTGGCATACATGTAGTCCTGTATTGTAGCTTCACCAGACTGACACCTCAATTTAGGTAAGCCTAGTGCTGCTCCTGGCATGCACTCCTACACTCTTCATGGAACCAGGGTTAGTCCTCCAGTTTGATGGTAAAGATAGAGCGGGGGAATATGCCAGGCCATGAGATTACAGATTGTGATTGAATGCAATTCTGCTGCTACTGATGGTCCACAGCACCTCATGGATGCCCAGTTTTCAATTGCTAGAGCTGTTTGAAATCTGTCCCATTTAGCACAGTGGTAGTGCCACACAACACGATAGGGGGTATCCTCAATGTGAAGGCGGGACTTCCTCTCCATAAGGACTGTGCGGTGATCACTCCTACCAATACAGTCATGGACAAATGCATCTGTGACAGATAGATTGATGAGGACGAGGTCAAGTAAGTTCTTCCATCTTGTTGGTTCCCTCACCACCTGCTGCAGACCCAGTCTAGCAGTTATGTCCTTTAGCCAGCTTGGTCAGTAGTGGTGCTACCGAGCCACTCTTGGTGATGGACATTGAAGTCCCCCACCCAGAGTACATTCTGTGCCCTTGCTACCCTCAGTGCTTCTTCCAAGTGGTGTTCAACATGGAGGAGTACTGACTCATCAGCTGAGGGCAGTAGGTGGTAATCAGCAGGAGGTTTCCTTGCCCATATTTGACCTGATGCTATAAGACTTCACGGGGTCCGGAGCCAATGTTGAGGATTCCCAGGGTAACTCCCTCCCGATTGTATACCACTGTGCTGCCACTTCTGGTGGGTCTGTCCTGCCAGTGGGACAGGACATACCCAGGGATGGTGATGTCTGGGACATTGTCTGCAAGGTATGATTCAGTGAGTATGACTATCTCAGGCTGTTGCTTGACTGGCATGTGGGACAGCTCTCCCAATTTTGGCACAAGCCTCCAGATGTTAGTAAGGAGGACCTTTCAGGGTCGACCGGGCTGGGTTTGCCATTGTCGTTTCCAGTGCCTTGGGTCGCTGCCGGGTGGTCTGTCTGGTTTCATTCCTTTACTTACACTTTGTAGTGGTTTGATACAACTGAGTGGATTCCTAGGCCATTTCAGAGAGTGAGACTGGAGTCATATGTAGGCCAGACCAGGTAAGGACAGCAGATTTCCTTCCCTAAAGGGTTTTTACAACAGTCAACAATGGTTTCATGATCACTATTAGACTAGCTGTTAATTCCAGATTTATTAATTGAATTCAAATTTCACCATCTGCCATGATGGGATTCAAACCGAAGTCCTCTTGTTTTTATTTCACTTCCTAACTCCCCAGTGCCTGTCCACCATCTACAAGGCATAAGTCAGGAGTGTGATGGAATACTCTCCACTTGACTGGATGACTGCTGCTCCAACAACACTCAAGATGCTCAACACCATGCAGGACCAGGCAGCCTGTTTGATTGGCACACTATTCACCTTCAACATTCACTCCCTCCACCACTGACGCATAGTGGCAGCAGTGTGTACCATCTACAAGATGTACTACAGCAATTCACCAAGGTTCCTTCGGCAGCACCTTCCAACCCCATGACCTCTACCACCTAGAAGGTCAAGGGCAGCAGATGCATGGGAACACCACCACTTGCAAGTTCCCCTCCAAGTCACACACCATCCTGACTTGGAACTATATCTCTGTTCCTTCACTGTCGCTGGGTCAAAATCCTGGAACTCCCTTCCTAACAGCACTGCTGGTGTACCTACACCCCAAAGACTGCAGCAGTTCAAGAGGCAGCTCACCACCACGTTCTCAAGGGCAATTAGGAGTGGGCAATAAATGCTGGCCTAGCCAGCGACACCCACATCCAATGAACGATTAAAAAAGTTATGTCCTTCAGGACTTGGCCCACTTGGTCAGTAGAGGTGCTACTGAGCCACCCTTGGTGATGGACATTGAAGTCCCACACCCAGAGTACATTCTGTGCCCTTGCCACCATCAGTGCTTCTTCCAAGTGGTGTTCAACATGGAGGAGTACTGATTCATCAGCTGAGGGAGGGCAGTAGGTGGTAATCAGCAAGAGGTTTCCTAGCCTCTTTGGTTCTTTCGACTGTGGAACTTGTCAGAGCCTGCACTGCATGGTTTCCTAGCCGTTTCAAACTAAAATGGGAATCAGGATCCTACATCATAGGACCCCAATATCCCTATTGAAATGGGCCGATTGCTTGAAATAGGTGGCCACATTGGACACCCAGTGGTAGGCCCCTTTGAAAATGGAGCTGGTGGCAGTGCCAATGTTAACAGGCCACTCAGGCTACCAGTGCTATCTTTAGGCTGTTACAACCTTGTTATCACCAGGAAAGGCTGCCAAAATTGGTCCGTTGACTTCAATATTATTGGGTAATCGGCTGTGGATGATCTGTACATAAATCTTTATGCATTATATCACAATCAGTAACTTTTTAGTCTGGATGCCTTCAAATAGTGTATTGCCCATTGTTTCTACCATAACATGTGCATCAGGGAAAATGGAGGAACATCAGTCTGGTGATTTTTACTGCTTTGACTTAAGTGTGAACAGTGATTTCCATGCTATAATCTTACTTCAGGATTTAAATAATAGTTTATTATGATTAGAAAAAGAGCCCGAGGGGAGATGAGAACTTTATTTTACACAGTGAGATGTTCCGATCAGGAATACACTGCTTGAAAACACAGTGGAAGCAGATTAAATAGTAACTTCTCAAAGGGAATTGGATATATACTTGAAAAGGTGAAATTTGCAGGGCTATGGAGGGTGACTAGGGGAGTGGGACTAATTGGATAGCTGTTTCAAAGAGCCTGCACAAGCACGATGAGTAGAATGTTAAGTTCACAAGGGGTTAGGAGCAATTTATTAGCTTGGATAGAGGATTGGCTAACCAACAGAAAACAGAGAGTCAGGATAAATGGATCTTTTTCTGGTTGGCAAGATATAACTATTGGGCTGCCACAGGGTTCAGTCCTCGGGCCCCAACTATTAACAATCTATATTAATGACTTGGATGCAGGGATAGAAGGTACTATAGCCAAATTTGCAGATGACACTAAAATAGGTGGGATAGTAAGTTGCAATAAAGAAATAAGAAATCTACAAATGGATATGGATAGGTTAGGTGAATGGGCCAAAATTTGGCAGATGGATTTTAACGTGGATAAGTGTGAGGTTATCCATTTTGGTCTGAAGAATAGAAAGGCAAATTATTATCTAAATGGAGAGAAACTTCAGAGTGCTTCGGTGCAGAGGGATCTGGGTGTCCTCGTGCATGAATCGCAGAAAACTAGTTTGGAGGTACAACAGGTGATAAGGAAGGCAAATGGAATTTTGGCATTTATTGCTAAAGGAATAGAGTATAAAAGTCGGGAAGTGTTGCTGCAA
Organism: Heterodontus francisci; assembly: GCF_036365525.1. Lineage (NCBI taxonomy): Eukaryota > Metazoa > Chordata > Chondrichthyes > Heterodontiformes > Heterodontidae > Heterodontus > Heterodontus francisci. Next base: position 123,234,780 of record NC_090371.1, on the reverse strand, counting down.
CGGTACAAGGCATTGGTGAGACCGCACCTGGAGTATTGCGTACAGTTTTGGTCCCCTTAATTGAGAAAGGATGTAGTTGCATTGGAGGCAGTTCAGTGGAGGTTCACTAGATTGATTCCAGAGATGGGGGGCTTGTCGTATGAAGAGAGATTGAGCAGTTTAGGCCTTTACTCTCTGGAGTTTAGAAGAATGAGAGGAGATCTAATTGAGGTATATAAGATGATTAAGGCGATTGACAAAGTAGACATGGAGAGGATGTTTCCTCTGGTGGGGCAATCTAGAATGAGAGGTCATAGTTTTAGGATAAGGGGTAGCAGATTTAAAACAGATGAGGAGAAATTACTTCTCTCAAAGGGTCGTGAATCTGTGGAATTCACTACCCCAGAGTGCGGTGGATGCCGGGACATTGAGTAAATTTAAGGAGGAGATAGACAGATTTTTAATTAGTAATGGGTTGAAGGGTTATGGAGAACGGGCAGGAAAGTGGAGTAGAGGCCAAGATAAGATCAGCCATGATCGTATTGAATCGCGGAGCAGGCTCGAGGGGCTGAATTGTCTACTCCTGCTCCTAGTTCTTATGTTCTTATAATGGCCTCCTTCTGTGCTGCAAGATTCTATGATTTTATTTGACTTGCATTTTACATTTATATAGCGCTTTTCATGACCACCTGTTACGACCAGGTGAGAAATGTGTCTAGGGGTCCCTTTCAGCCTTCACCTGGTCTGACTGTAACAGGGTTTAATTTTAAATACACCGTGTTTTTAGCTCCCCCTTGGTGAATCCTTGTTCACTGCTTTCCAATTATAAGGAAAAGAAACCAGCACAAACACGCTTTCTTAGGTTTAAGGAAGAAAAGTTGAAATTTATTAAACTTAAACTCTAATTCAGTTAATGCCTATGGATACACAACATGCCCCACACTAGCTGCAAATGTGATGCACAAATGCAAATTGAGACAGCAAAGAGCAGAAGAAAACGAAAGTGGGAAGGTTTGAGGCAATATCTGAGGAGGTTTTTTTGTGTTACGGTTCTTCGAGCTCACTAGTATCCTTGATTGTAGGTAGATCCTGCTTTTCATTGGGGCCCAGTATTCTTATTAAACCTTGTTTGCTGTAAGAGACTTTTCTCTCTTGGGGTTCGTGTGTCTTCAGTGGATTTGGAGTTCCATGAGAAAGAGATGGGAGCAGGCAGACAGACAGAAGGTCTTCTTCAGTCCAGGAGCATTCTGCTTTCTGCCCAAACTGTTTGTTCAAATTCAAAAACTCAAGTTGCCCAGCAGGTTAGTCATATGACTAGCTGGTCTGACCATGTCCGTTTGTGCATTCGGCCATCTTAGCAGTCAACCTGGAATACGAGCTCCCTCACCTTCAACGTCTGGTGATCAGTGGGTTGAATGTCAGGGAATGGCTGCTTTGTCCTTCCAAACACTGTCTGTTAATATGCAAACGTCATTTCCAGCCCTGGCTGATCTGTTTCACAAGTCTTCTTCACTCCAGTAATAGTTTAAAATCAATGTTCATGATAAAATTAATGTGCCTCATTCTTGGCAGGTGGGGGCCTAGCATGACACATCTCAAAACACTTTACAGCCAATGAAATACTTTTGAAATGTAGTCACTGTTGTGAAGCTGTCATGGCTTTTGGTGTCTAAATTGCTCAAGTAAATTACTACCTAGAAGCATAGAATTAAAGAATCATTGAAAGTTTATGGCATAGAAAGAGGCCACTTGGCCCATAGTATCTGCACCAGCCGAAAACTGAGCCACCCAGCCTAATCCCACCTTCCAGCATTTGCTCCTTAGCCCTTAGCGGGTTACTGCACTTGAGGTGCATAGCCAGACACTTTTTAAATGAGTTGAGGGTTTCTGCCTCTACTGCCCTTACAGGCAGTGAGTTCCAGACCCTTACCACCCTCTAGGTGAAAAAACATTTCCTCCCCTCCCCTCTAATCTTCCTACCAACCACTTTAAATCTATGCCCCCTAGTCACTGACCTCTCTGCTAAGGTAAATAGGCCCTTCACCTCCACTCTATCCAGGCCCCTCACAATTTTGTACATTTCAATCAGATCTTCCCTCAGCCTTCTCCGTTCCAAGGAGAACAACCCCAGCCTATTCAATCTTTCCTCATAGCTGCATTTTTCAAGCCATGGCAACATTCTTGTAAATCTCCTCTGTACTCCCTCCAGAGCAATTATGTCCTTCCTGTAATGTGGTGGCCAGAACTGTATGCTATACTCCAGCTGTGGCCTAACCAGTATTTTTTCCAGTTCCAGCATTACATCCCTGCTCTTGTATTCTATACCTCGGCTAATAAAGGAAAAGATTCCATATGCCTTCTTAACCACCTTATCGACCTGTCCTGCCACCTTCAGAGATCTGTGGACATTCATCTGTGTAGAAGATGATTAAATGAAAACAGTTTCAAATTCCTAACTCGTAATTTAAAATACAATGTATACAATTGAATTCTACCATCATCTTTTTATGCATACTGCAAATTATTATTTAAACAATGTTCTTTAAAAAACTACCGAAGTAGAATTTCTATCCAAGCACTCTGAAGAATCGTATCACTCTCTTCACTGCGGATTTGCAATTTGTGTTCTGAAAACACAAATTTGTTGTACAGCATTTCCCCTGTAAACTGAGCAAAGCGAGGAAAGACTGCAGAATTAGGTAAGTCTGTGCTGGGGTGGCGGGTGGTCTTGGAGGGTGGGAAGTGTGGTCAATTGGTTGGGCTGCGATCTTGGAGTGGGGTGATCTTGGAGTGGGGGAGGTGGCGTCAATCGGGAAGGCAGGGAATGATCAGGTGGGCTGCCAATCCCGGAGGTGATCAGCGGTCTGATGGTGGTTTAGGTGGGGGTTTGGAGGCCTGGTGGTGGCTGGAGTTCGGGGACCTTGTGGTGGGGATCAGAGGCCTAGTGGAGGGTATTGGTTGTTGGGGCTGTGGGGGGAGGCGGGGTACCCAATTTCAGAGGCTTCTCAGGCAGAATCAGAATACTGTGGATGCTGGAACTCTGAAATGAGTGTGGAGGGAATGGTCCCTTTGTAATGCTGACAGGGAAGGGGAAGGGAAAATGTCTTTGGTGGTGGCGTAACAGAAAGTGCCGGAAACACTCAGCAGGTCTGGCAGCATCTGTGGAGAAAGAAACAGTGTTAACATTGCAGGTTTGTGACCTTTTATCAGAACTGGTCCTTAACAACTGAAAGGAAGAGAAAAAGTTTTTGTTAATGCATCAGATAAAATGAAGGATGAAATGAAACTGCGGACCAGGACAGCTTTGAGATAGGGTGAGTCAGTGCTTCTGGACAGAGAGGTCAAGTGTGTACATGTGCCAGTGCATAGCACTGAATGTGTTTCTCTGGATGCGGCAAGAACAACTGTCGAGGAATGTTGTATTTCTCAGAGGTACCAATAATCCTGGGTGGATTCGAAACATGAAGGATGGAATTTCACTTGGAATCCATGTGGAGTAAGTTGGAGCTGTAGACAGTCACTGAGGAAGGAGATGTGGCTGTGAAAACACATTTTGGTAGACACCTTATCGAACACCAGGAGGCGAATAGAAAACAATGAAGGTGAACAAGGTGAAAGAGACTCTCCTGTCAGCATTCTGAAGGGACCGTTCTCTCCTAGCTCATTTCAGATTTGCAGCATCTGCAGTATTTTGCTTTTATTTTAGTGTTTAATTCACTGCCACTTCTCTTCCAGGAATGTCCACCTTGAAGAAGTTCTGCTTTTCACTCCAAAGGGATTTCCGTTTGTCTCCACTCCTTGACCCAGGAGGCAGGTATAAAGTCACTCACTTCCTGAATCTGCCAAGTCCTCACCTCGGTGAAGCTGCTGGGTTTCCTGAGCCTCAGGAAACCCGACCGACCAGAGTTAAAGTTGAAAAACTGATAACAATTAGACTCGCAGCCTTATTATCATATTTAAAGTACCCACCCACCTCCATGGAGTGGGTTGGTCGCACGCCCATTTACAGCCTCAGTTAAAGCTGGAAGTGGGTAGATTGGAGGTGGGTTTGGATCAAGAAACAGATTTTTCAGACTTTTACACCCCTCACTCACCACCCACCATCCAACTCAACACAAATGCATCTAATTTTTTAAGGTTACAATTCCCCCACCATATCAGAAGAATAGTGCAATAACCCTAAGCATTTGCTGTTCTCGATGAACTCCACAACTTTCCCATGCTTTTGAGTTAGGAGACCAACTGCTAGAAATAAACATAAGACATCATCATATTTTGCACTACATGGACTGAATTTCATGAACCCGTCACGGATTCTGGCAGCGGATCCATAAGTGGTCGCTGTTGATGCTCGTCATGTGTGTGGCTAACCCACCGCAATCATGTGGTGGGAGGCCAATTATCATAACAGAGGCATGGGGCCTGCCCAATTACACAATGGGGTGGGCTCCGAGGCACTGATTGTGGTGTTAGATGTCTCCAGAACAGGTGCTGGTGCCATATTTAAAGCCCTGCCAGCCCTGCTTTCGTTACTGGCTTTCAATCATTTACTGTTTGCTGTTCACTGCTAAACCCAGTGTTGGAGTGACTCCTGGACACACACCACCTCCCCCCACATCACCAAACCCCCCGGAAAAGGATGCCGCAGGATGGCGGAGGCAAGACATCGGGTGGCCCCACGGTTTTGTGGTACCTCCCTGGAGATTCTCTGCCAGGCTGCAAGCGAAACTCGGGTGGTCCTCTTCCCCAGGGATGGTAAGAAGATGTCCTCCTGCCTGGCCAAGCAAACCTGGATGGAGATCTCAGAGGAGGCCAGCAACCATGGGATCACCCCCGAACATGGGTGCAGTGCAGATTAGAGCCAATGACTTCTTTCGTTTTGCCAAGGTAAGTGCCCCATACCGCTTTCCTCTTTGGGGCTTGCATGTGGCTACATGGGAGTCAGCGTGACATGGGGAGGGAGGCACCACAAAGGCGTTGGCATAGTGGGTTAGGCATCACCAGATCCTACCAGATGCATGACTGCATCTCGGCCACAGACCACCTTCTTTCACAGCTCACCTCCATTAACTCCCCTGAGAGCGGAAATGGGGATGTGCTATATGGAAACCCCGGCAGGGGACGAGGGGCTGCCACTGGTAGCACTGTTATCTTGCTCTTCCTGCGAAGTTTCACTATCTGCCTCCTTCCATTTGCAGGACAAGCGGTCCCATAACAACAGGGAGACCTCAAGGACTGGTGGAGGAATTCCAGATCTACAGCCCCTGTCAACTGCTGAGAAGGAGGCATTGGAGCTGGTGGGGACCCAGGGTGGCTGCTCAATAGAGGATGGTGAGACTGGAGTCTCTGCGCAAGAGAGTGAGGATTGTCTTCATTTAACATCCACAACACTTCTACAGATCCACATCACACATGGATATAATGCCTAACCCACACATGCTTGTGTTCTCTCATGCTGATTAGCATCCACAAGAGCCTCCAACTGAAGGGGGACATCCATCAACATCTAAGGAGCAGCACTCAGAGAATGCACCATCACTTGACTCTCCTGTACCTTCCATCTGTGCTGATACGTTCACCTCGGTGGGTTTATGCTTGGTTGTAAAATCAGGGTCATAAACAGTGCACCACACACGTGCCTGAGCAGCTGGCTGAGGCTGAGACAGCAGACTCTGGGTGGCCAGGCCCATACTGAGCCCCAGGCTGATGACGAGCCTCTAGTGTCGACAGCACAGGGCATGCAGGAGTTGCAGAGAGAGGTAAGCCAACATCTGGCAGAGATGCCAGAGGCCATGTGCAGTCATGAGCGGATGACAGAGCAGTCCATTCATGTCACGACTGCTGCAATGTTGGTGACCCTCATGGAGAGCCAGATCCCACAGATGTGTGCAGAGCTGCACACCATCGCCTTGGCCATGAGCTCAATGCAGCAGTGGCAAAGCGAGAGAAGACCGAGGCCCCTGGAGTCTTCTCCAGCTCCTCATCCTTCTCTGGTGAGCAGACAGGTTCAAGTGAGCCTTCAGAGGGAGGAGGAGAGGCTGCCCTCCACAGCTGGCAGCTCCCCTCAGAGTGCTTTGAGTGTGGACAACGGCTCCTCAGCCCCTCCGCCTGTGAGCCCAGCTCCAGCAGCCACGATGCCTGAGGACAGTCCTGCACCTGTGCAGGAAACCCTCAGGCAACTCGGACCCTCTAGGCCTCAGGCAGTCAGAGGCAGAGGCAGTCAGAACCACCTAGAAACACCTGGGACCGGATGTTGATCCCAGCCTGAAGTCGAGTTTCGTGGTGGGGGGCAGGGGGTGGGGGGGAATGTGGAAAATCAGAGCGGCAGCAGCCACCATGGAACCCGACGCCAGGATTGCTGGGCCCCATCTTCCCGACGGTGGGGAAGCTCCGTGGTGGCCACTCTGCCACTGTACGATGGGACCCAAGTTTACATATTTAAAGTACATCTTTACATGAGTTAAAATGTAACGTGGCGATCTTACATTCAGTTCCCAATTTTCAGCACGACGTGCGGCACTCACATACTTCACTTTCCCATCCAGGGAAAGCTGGCGCCACTGAGGTGGGGAAGGGGTGAACTCTGCACTATGTTCGGCATAGCGGGAGGGAAGGGTCAACTCTGCACTCGGTTGGGTATGGTGGGGGGAAGGGGTGAACACTGCACTCTGTTGTACTGTATGGGGTGGGGGGAAGGGGTGAACAATGCATTCTATTGTACTGTCAAAGAGTCATAGAGTTATACAGCACAGAAACAGGCCCTTCGGCCCATTGTGTCTGTGCCAGCCATCAAGCACCTATCTATTCTAATCCCATTTTCCAGCACTTGGCCCATTGCCTTGTATGCTATGATGCTTCAAGTGCTCATCTAAATACTTTTTAAATGTTGTGAGGGTTCCTGCCTCCATCACCTCTTCAGGCAGTGTGTTCCAGATTCCAACCACCCTCTGGGTGAAAAATTCTTTCCTCAAATTCCCTCTAAACCTCCTGCCCCTTACCTTAAATCTATGCCCCCTGGTAAATGACCCCTCCACTAAGGGAAAATGTTTCTTCCTATCTACCCTATCAATACCCCTCATAATTTTGTATACCTCAATCATGTCCCCCCCTCAGCCTTGTCTGCTCTAAGGAAAACAACCCTAGCCTATCCAGTCTCTCTTCATAGCTGAAATGCTCCAGCCCAGGCAACATCCTGGTGAATCTCCTCTGCACCCTTTCCAGTGCAATTACATCCTTCCTATAGTGTGGCGACCAGAACTGTACACAGTACTCCACCTGTGGCCTAACTAACATTTTACACAGCTCCATCATAACCCCCCTGATCTTATATTCTATGCCTCGGCTAATAAAGGCAAGGATCCCATAGCCTTCCTAACCATCTTATCTATCTGAGCTGCTGCCTTCAGTGATCTATGGACAAGTGCACCAAGGTCCCTCTGACCCTCTGTACTTCCTAGGGTCCTACCATCCATTGTATATTCTCTTGTCTTTTTAGTCCTCCCACTTAGTCCGCCCTCACACTTCTCAGGATTAAATTCCATTTGCCACTGCTCCGCCCATCTTACCAGCCCATCTATATCGTCCTGTAATCTAAGGCTTTCCTCCTCACTATTTGCGACACCACCAATTTTCGTGTCATCTACGAACTTACTGATCATACCTCCTATATTCACATCTAAATCATTAATGTACGCTACAAACAGCAAGGGTCCCAGCACCGATTCCTGTGGTACACCACTGGCCACAGGCTTCCACTCACAAAAAAAACCCTCAACCATCATCCTCTGTCTCCTGCCACGAAGCCAATTTTGGATCCAATTTGCCAAATTGCCCTGGATCCCATGGGCTCTTACCTTCTTAACCAATCTCCCATGCGGGACCTTATCAAAAGCCTTACTGAAGTCCATGTTGACTACATCAACTGCTTTACTCTCATCTACACATCTAGTCACCTTCTCGAAAAATTCAATCAAGTTAGTTAGACACGATCTCCCCCTGACAAAGCCATGCTGACTATTCCTGATTATTCCCTGTCTCTCCAAGTGGAGATTAATCCTGTCCCTCAGAATTTTTTCCAATATTTTCCCTACCACTGATGTTAGACTGACTGGCCTGTAATTACTTGATTTATCCCTGCTACCCTTCTAGAATAATGGTACCACATTCGCTGCCCTCCAGTCCTTTGGTACCTCTCCTGTGGCCAGAGAGGATTTGAAAATTTGTGTCAGAGCCCCTGCTATCTCCTCCCTTGCCTCACATAACAACCTGGGATACATCTCATCTGGGTCTGGGGATTTATCCACTTTTAAGCCTGCTAAAACAGCTAATACCTTCTCCCTTTCAATGCTAATTTGTTCAAGTATATCACGATACCCCTCCCTGATCTCTACACCTACATCGTTCTTCTCCATAGTGAACACAGATGAAAAGTAATCATTTAAAACCTCACCTAGGTCCTCCAGCTCCACACACAGATTGCCACTTTGGTCCGTAATGAACCCTACTCTTTCCCTGGTTATCCTCTTGCCCTTAATATACTTATAAAATGCCTTGGGATTTTCCTTTATCTTGCCCGCCAGTGTTTTTTCATGTCCCCTCTTTGCTGTCCTAATTACTTTTTTAACTACCCCTCTACACCTTCTATACTCCTCTTAGGCCTCCGCTGTCTTCAGTTCTCTGAATCTGCCATAAGCCTCCTTTTTTCCCTTATCCAATCCTCTAGATCCCTTGACATCCAGGGATCCCTGGACTTGTTGGTCCTACCCTTCACCTTTACAGGAACATGTTGGCCCTGAACTCTCACTATTTTCTCTTTGAATGACTCCCATTGGTCTGATGTAGACTTTCCTACAAGTAGCTGCTCCCAGTCCACTTTGGCCAAATCCTGTTTTATCATATTGAAATCGGCCTTCCCCCAATTCTGGACCTTTATTTCTGGTCCATCTTTGTCCTTTTCCATAACTACCTTAAATCTGATAGAGTTATGGTCACTATCCCGAAATGCTCCCCCATTGACACTTCTACCACTTGTCCAGCTTCATTCCCTAGGATTAGGTCCAGTACTACGCCTTCTCTTGTAGGACTTTCTATGTACTGGCTCAAAAAGCTCTCCTGTATGCACTTTAAGAATTCCACCCCCTTTAAGCCTTTTTCACTAAGACTATCTCAGTTGATATTGGGGAAGTTGAAATCCCCTACTATTATTACCCTATTACTTTTACATCTCTCTGAGATTTGCCTGCCTATCTGCTCCTCTATCTCTCCCAAAGATCCCTGTATGGAAGGAAGGGATGAACACTGCACTCTGTTGTACTGTATGGGGGGGAAGGGGAAGGGATGAACACTACATTCTATTGTACTGTATGGGTGTGGGGGGTCACCTTTGTGTTATGTTCTGCTCTTTGCAGGGCTGGCAGCCTTTTAAAAATGGTGGCATCACCAGCTCCTTCAACAGGTGATGCCGTGAATGGTGTCGCCTAGACTGCCCCCGCCACGTAACTGCGGGGGGGAGCGGGGGGGGTGGTGGTGGTGGGGGGTGGTGGGCAGCCGCCGTGAATATGGTTACGACCAGGTGAGAAAGATGTCTGGGGATTGTTTACCGTCTTCACCTGGTCTTATTGTAACAGGGTTTAATTTTAAATACACTTGTTTTCAGCTCCCCTTTTGTGAATCCTTGTTCACAGCTTTCCAATTATAAGACAAAGAAATGAGCACAACAGGTTTTCTTTAGGTTTAAAGAAGAGTGAAATTTATTAAACTTTGAACTTAAACTCTAATATGGTTAACAGCTATGGATATACGGCGTGCTCACTCCAGCATGTACACGTGATACACACTTGCAAAGAGGGACAGAAAAGAGCAGAAGAAAAATAAAATGGACAGGTTTGAGGCAGTCTCGAAAAGGGGGTTTCTTGTTCCTGTTTCTGTGTTTCTAGCTCCCCCTGGAGTCCTTGATTGTAAACAGCTCTTACTTTTCATTGGGGCCCAGTATTCTTCTTAAGCCTTGTTCATTGTCGGAGACTTTTATCTCTTGGGGTTCATACGTCTTCAATGGTTTCCAAAGCTGGTGAGAGCGAGGTGAGAGCAGACAGGAAAGAGGTGTTCTCAGTGCAGGAGAAAGCAGCCTTCTGATTTCAAATTCCTTGTTGGAAGCTCAAATTCAAAATTCAAAAGACGAATGACCAAACCGGTGTGACTACATCTGTATGTGTATTTGGCCATCTTAGCAGTTAACCTGGAATGCTAGCCTTTCCCTTTCAATGTCTGGTAATCAAAAGTCCATTGTGGATTAAATTGGAGCAGGGTTTAGCTTCTTTGTCCTTTGAAGTACTTGTCTGTTGATATGCTAATATCTCGCTCCAGGCAGGGGCTTGCAATTTTAAGTTTAATTTTCATGTGGCGAAATTAATTTTCCTCATTCTTGGCAGGTGTGGGGGGGTGGGGGGGGCTTGCCTGACAATATGCTAAGTGGCTGCCCATCGCAGAATCGTGGTGGCGCAGGTTCTGTGTGGGGTGGCCGCCAGTTTCTGCACCCGCTCCTGTGAGAGGCGGCGGGACAACACAATCCAGACTTTGGGGTTTCATGGGTATTTGACTTGTGACATTTGTTTTGTGTTATAAAATTCTATTCTTATTGCAGTTCACATTCATTGCGGAAAATGCTTGTTCTTTCATGCCTTAATTGTGAGATGCTACCTTCTCTCTTGATCCCTCACTGGGCTGCCAATGTAAGCACAGCCTCCTTTGTTAAGTGCCTCAGATGTGCCAGAGTGCATGGGTAAACTGGGTACTAGGCACCGAATCCAGACAGAAAGGAGGCAACAGACTGAATGCATTAAAGTAGTCTTTATTGAGTTCACTCTAACAGGCCATCATGGTGGCTGGAAGCAGGTGAGCATGAGATTGTCTCTTGCCTCTTTGGCCTGTCGCTCAATATGCCTGGCTTCCGGAACAACGGCTTCAACATCCAGTGTTGCCTGTTCATTTCCCTCCTCTGTGACCTCCTCATAGGTGGAAGAATGTCACACAGTCATGTCCTCTTGATGCAGTGCCTCCCCACTCTGCACTGCTAGATTGTGCAGAGCATAGCAGACCACCACAATACATGAGGCACTCACTGGGGAATACTGCAGGGCTCTACTAGATCGATCGAGGCACTGGGAATGTAACTTCAGCAGCCCAATGACTTTCTCAATGGTTGCTCGGGTGGAGCCATGGCAAGCGTACCTCTCTCCTCCGCTGCATTTTGAGGGTTCCTCACAGGTGTCAGTAGCCATGTCTTCAGTGGGAAGCCCTTGTCCCCGAGAATCCATTCTTGAAGGCAAGTGGGGGGCCTGAAAAGCTGCGGCACCTGGGATTGTCAGCATACGTAGGCGGCGTGACTGCTTCCCGGGAAGTAGGAAACGCTTTCGGTGGTCACAGACCAGTTGACCATTGATGGAATGGAAGCCCTTCCTGTTGATGAAGGGGGCTGGCTGGACCATAGGAGCCTTGATGGCCACATCCGTACAATCTGTCACCTTGCACCTGGGGAAAGCCATTGTTGGCCCTGAATCCAATGGCCCTTTCAGTCTGACTGTTCGGCGGAGAGTTTCATCTGTTGACTTTTTTTAATTAAAATAAAACCATAAAGTTTGTGGAGTTTGAGTTTCTTCTTTCCCATTCCGTTATTTTTATGTGTGCTCTTACCAGCAATTTTTAAAACCGTAAAATAGCAGGACAATAACTGTAGCAATAAGATTTGATATTAAAGTAGTTTGTACAATGAACAATTCTATGCTAACTTGTAATAGACTATAACTGGAGATGAAACTCTTTTAAAAGGTCCAGCTCCAAGTAAAAGATCAGTCCCTCTTAGGCAGTAGAGGATATTCAGTCATCAGCAGACCTTTCTCATACAAGGCAGCAGCTAAGGAGATCTTGTCATCAAGATAAACTGACCAGTGTGAATACCTTCCACTGCAATGAACAGCTCAGTCCTTCTTTTGAACCTGTAAGGATCATGGAACACCACCTTTGCTAAAGGAGCATCACGACCTAGGTCATGAATTATATCCTTGACAATACCCTTGACGTAACCGTGACGTTCAGCAAAGTCCACAGCTCTCAACTTTGCAGGACCTTTCCTGTGTTTCACATGGGCTTTAAAGACGGAGCCTGCACCCTTTCTCTGGCCTCTAATTACACGACCCATTGTGCACTACTAGAGCGGGTGGCTGTGCACATAGTCCAGTGAACAGGGATTGAACAGGGTCACCTCCTTCGATGCAGTGGTGGGCTGCTGCCTGGGAGACCCCATACTTGTCCCCGGTGGATCCCTGGAATGATCCAGATGCGTAAAAGTTAAATGTCACAGTGATCCTCAAGGCCACAGGCATAGTGTGACCACCAAATCCCACAGGTTGCAACTCATCCTGCAGCATGGTGCATAAGTTGGTAATAGCCTCCCTGAAGAACTGCAGTCTTTGCTGACAATGCTGCTTGGACATTTGAAGGTAGCTGACTCATGTTCGGTACATGCTTTGGCGCAGATGGGCCCTTCTTGGCATGGCTGGCTGCTGAGGTTGTTGTTGTGCAGCTTCATGGGCAGGCACAGCTGCCTCCTGGCTCTCCCTCCATCAGAGGTGCTGCATGAAATGACAGGGGTCCTCAATGACAGGGTGTTAGAATTAGAATTAGAATTAGAACATTACAGCGCAGTACAGGCCCTTCGGCCCTCGATGTTGCGCCGACCTGTGAAACCATCTGACCTACACTATTCCATTTTCATCCATATGTCTATCCAATGACCACTTAAATGCCCTTGAAGTTGGCGAGTCTACTACTGTTGCAGGCAGGGTGTTCCACGCCCCTACTACTCTCTGAGTAAAGAAACTACCTCTGACATCTGTCCTATATCTATCACCCCTCAACTTAAAGCTATGTCCCCTCGTGTTTGCCATCACCATCCGAGGAAAAAGACTCTCACTATCCACCCTATCTAACCCTCTGATTATCTTATCTGTCTCTATTAAGTCACCTCTCCTCCTCCTTCTCTCCAACGAAAACAACCTCAAGTCCCTCAGCCTTTCCTCGTAAGACCTTCCCTCCATACCAGGCAACATCCTAGTAAATCTCCTCCGCACCCTTTCCATAGCTTCCACATCCTTCCTATAATACGGTGGCCAGAACTGCACGCAATACTCCAGGTGCGGTCTCACCAGAGTTTTGTACAGCTGCAGCATGACCTCGTGGCTCCGAAACTCGATCCCCCTACTAATAAAAGCTAACACACCATATGCCTTCTTAACAGCCCTATTAACCTGGGTAGCAACCTTCAGGGATTTATGCACCTGGACACCAAGATCTCTCTGTTCATCTACACTACCAAGAATCTTCCCATTAGCCCAGTACTCTGCATTCCTGTTACTCCTTCCAAAGTGAATCACCTCGCACTTTTCCGCATTAAACTCCATTTGCCATCTCTCAGCCCAGCTTTGCAGCCTATCTATGTCCCTCTGTACCCTACAACATCCTTCGGCACTATCCACAACTCCACCGACCTTAGTGTCATCTGCAAATTTACTAACCCACCCTTCTACACCCTCTTCCAGGTCATTTATAAAAATGACAAACAGCAGTGGCCCCAAAACAGATCCTTGCGGTACACCACTAGTAACTAAACTCCAGGATGAACATTTGCCATCAACCACCACCCTCTATCTTCTTTCAGCTAGCCAATTTCTGATCCAAAGCTCTAAATCACCTTCAACCCCATACTGGGTGTAAGAGACCCAGCTGATCAGTAGGCCTCCAGAATGCTTGTAGAGTCAAAGAACAAAGAAAAAAGAACAATACAGCACAGCAACAGGCCATTCGGCCCTCCAAGCCTGCACCGATCTTGATGCCTGCCTAAACTAAAACCTCCTGCACTTCCGGGGTCCGTATCCCTCTATTCCCATTCTATTCGTGTATTTGTCAAGATGCCTCTTAAATGTCTCTATGGTACCTGCTTCCACCACCTCCCCCGGCAACAAGTTCCAGGCACTCAACACCCTCTGTGTAAAGAACTTGCCTCGCACATCCCCTCTAAACTTTGCCCCTCTCACCTTAAACCTATGTCCCCTAGTAACTGACTCTTCCACCCTGGGAAAAAGCTTCTGACTATCCACTCTGTCCATGCTGCTTATAACTTTGTAAACCTCTATCATGTCGCCCCTCCACCTCCGTCGTTCCAGTGAAAACAATCCGAGTTTATCCAACCTCTCCTCATAGCTAATGCCCTCCAGACTAGGCAACATCCTGGTAAACCTCTTCTGTACCCTTTCCAAAGCCTCCACGTCCTTCTGGTAGTGTGGCGACCAGAATTGCACGCAATATTCTAAGTGTGGCCTAACTAAAGTTCTGTACAGCTGCAGCATGACTTGCCAATTTTTATACTCAATGCCCCGACCGATGAAGGCAAGCATGCCGTATGCCTTCTTGACTACCTTATCCACCTGCATTGCCACTTTCAGTGACCTGTGGACCTGTACGCCCAGATCTCTCTGCCTGTCAATACTCTTAAGGGTTCTGCCATTTACTGTATACTTCCCACCTGCATTAGACCTTCCAAAATGCATTACCTCACATTTGTCCGGATTAAACTCTATCTGCCATTTCTCCGCCCAAGTCTCCAACCGATCTATATCCTGCTGTATCCTCTGACAATCCTTATCACTGTCCGCAACTCCACCAACCTTTGTGTCGTCCGCAAACTTACTAATCAGACCAGCTACATTTTCCTCCAAACCATTTATATATACTACAAACAGCAAAGGTCCCAGCACTGATCCCTGCAGAACACCACTAGTCACATCCCTCCATTCAGAAAAGCACCCTTCCAGTGCTACCCTCTATCTTCTATGTCCAAGCCAGTTCTGTATCCATCTTGCCAGCTCCCCTCTGATCCCGTGTGACTTCACCTTTTGTATCAGTCTGCCATGAGGGGCCTTGTCAAAGGCTTTACTGAAGTCCATATAGATAACATCCACTGCCCTTCCTTCATCAATCATCTTCGTCACTTCCTCAAAAAACTCAATCAAATTAGTGAGACACGACCTCCCCTTCACAAAACCATGCTTCCTCTCGCTAATAAGTCCATTTGTTTCCAAATGGGAGTAAATCCTGTCCCGAAGAATCCTCTCTAATAATTTCCCTACCACTGACGTAAGGCTCACCGGCCTATAATTTCCTGGATTATCCTTGCCACCCTTCTTAAACAAAGGAACAACATTGGCTATTCTCCAGTCCTGTGGGACCTCACCTGTAGCCAATGATGATGCAAAGATTTCTTTCAAGGCCCCAGCAATTTCTTCCCTTGCCTCCCTCAGTATTCTGGGGTAGATCCCATCAGGCCCTGGGGACTTATCTACCTTAATGCTTTGCAAGACACACAACACCTCCTCCTTTTTGATAATGAGATAACTGAGACTATCTACACTCCCTTCCCTAGGCTCATCATCCACCAAGTCCTTCTCCTTGGTGAATACTGATGCAAAGTACTCATTTAGTACCTCGCCCATTTCCTCTGGCTCCACACATAGATTCCCATCTCTGTCCTTGAGTGGGTCATCCCTTTCCCTGGTTACCCTCTTACTCTTTATGTACGTATAAAAAGCCTTGGGATTTTCCTTAATCCAGTTTGCCAATGACTTCTCATAACCCCTTTTAGCCCTCCTGACTCCTTGCTTAAATTCCTTCCTACTGTCTTTATATTCCTCAAGGGATTCGTCAGTTCCTAGCCTTCCAGCCCTTACAAATGCTTCCTTTTTCTTTTTGACGAGGCTCACAATATCCAAGGTTCCCGAAACTTGCCAAACTTATCCTTCTTCCTCACAGGAACATGCTGGTCCTGGATTCTAATCAACTGACGTTTGAAAGACTCCCACATGTCAGATGTTGATTTACCCTCAAACAGCCGCCCCCAATCTAAATTCTTCAGTTCCTGCCTAATATTGTTATAATTAGCCTTCCCCCAATTTAGCACCTTCACCCGAGGACTACTCTTATCCTTATCCACAAGTACCTTAAAACTTATGGAATTATGGTCACTGTTCCCGAAATGCTCCCCTACTGAAACTTCGACCACCTGGCCGGGCTCATTCCCCAATACCAGGTCCAGTACGGCCCCATCCCTAGTTGGACTATCTACGTATTGTTTTAAGAAGTCCTCCTGGATGCTCCTCACAAATTCTGCCACATCCAAGCCCCTAGCACTAAGTGAGTCCCAGTCAATATAGGGGAAGTTAAAATCACCCACCACTACAACCCTGTTACCTTTACATCTTTCCAAAATCTGTCCACATATCTGCTCCTCTACCTCCCGCTGGCTGTTGGGAGGCCTGTAGTAAACCCCCAACATCGTGACTGCACCCTTCCTATTCCTGAGCTCCACCCATATTGCCTCGCTGCACGACCCCTCTGAGGTGTCCTCCCGCAGTACAGCTGTGATATTCTCCTTAACCAGTAATGCAACTCCCCCACCCCTTTTACATCCCCCTCTATCCCACCTGAAGCTTCTAAATCCTGGAACATTTAGCTGCCAATCCTGTCCTTCCCTCAACCAAGTCTCTGTAATAGTAACAACATCATAATTCCAAGTACTAATCCAAGCTCTAAGTTCATCTGCCTTACCTGTTATACTTCTCGCATTGAAACAAATGCACTTCATACCACCAGTCCCGCTGTGCTCCGCAACATCTCCCTGCCTGCTCGTCCTCTTAGTCTTACTGGCCTTATTCACTAGTTCCTCCTCATTTATTTCACTTGCTGTCCTACTGCTCTTGTTCCCACCCCCCTGCCACACTAGTTTAAACCCTCCCGAGTGACGCTAGCAAACCTCGCAGCCAGGATATTTGTGCCCCTCCAGTCCTTGCAGTCCTTGCAGAATCGAACTTGTCTTGGCAACTTTGCCTTTGTTACACCTCTCGGGTTACACGCAAATGGCCCTCGGTGCCCACCCTTGCTGAAATCCAATCCTCTATCCAATAATGTGGCCACCCATGCAGATCACCCAGCAGTATTGTCACTCCTGCAGATCGCCTGAGACCACGCCCACCCAGTAAAGCCACCCGAGACCAAGCCCACCCGAACAGAGTTGACAGGACTACAGGCTGACAATGGCCTCCGCTTTCCCCCCTCCCTGATCCAGTGGTCATCATGGCTGCCTTCCCCTGGTAGCACTGAGGCCATGCTACAATGCTGCTGCCTTTCAACAGCCAGAGATCCGAAGGCATGTGTGGGCTGCCCGTCATCCATTTAATTCCAAGCCCCACATTGAATTGGTGTCAACTGCATGCAAATGCATTATATCTACCTGTTCAGCAATATAAATTGCAGTCCCATTGCGTTGTCATAGCAATGCCGCCTTGGAGCATTCCTGCCGCTGACTAAATCCAGAATCAACATCATGACGTTGGGTTTCTGGGCGGACGCGTCCAATGGTATTCTCCGGCCCCCACAACTCGATTCCTGCTCCAAACATCCTCATTAAATTCAGCCCTATATTTCAACCAACAGCAAGGAGATATGGCTGATCCTCAGTAAAAAGTTAATCCAGGAATACCAGATAGTCAACCAATATTAACCCATTGCCTGGAAATACTTTCTCATATCCCGCTTTACATATTGACTCCATTCATTTCTTCTTTTGTGTTCAACAATTTCAGATCATAACCACTTCTCCTATTTTGGCAAACAGCAGGTGTTGATAATGTTGCCATTTACAGCACCTCTAGAGCAATCTTTTGTTTCTTTACTTGCCCCATTGCCATCCCTTTTTGCCTTGCACCATCATTCCTTTTGTCATTTAGGGCAGAATTTTCAAGTCTTAGTCCCTGGTGAAATGGCAGGACCTGTAATGGTTTGGGGGCCGGACTGCTGCTGGAGGGGGCTTTGCCGAAACTCTTTAACTGATCCACAACATGAGCACCCCTCTTCTAGATTTCCTGACCAATCAGAGAGAGTGGGCTGGACCACGTGCTGAATCTGTCAAAGGAAGGATTTTTCATTAAAGGGAACTCAGCAAGGCTGGAGCGGCCATGGATTTCAGAGGCTGCAGTCACCCTACACAATATTTCCAAACGTGTTTTTATACGAGATTAGATACTGTCCAAGATTCGATGTGATCCAAGTTGGTAGGCTATTTGTGCTAAATAGGTTCAGGAACATCAGGGAACATGAGTATTGGTCACGTGAGCACAGAACCAAGAAAGATGTTATGAATTACTTCATTTCACAGAGAGTCATTGACATCTGGATAAAGTTCCAGCGAGTGTGGATCTGCTGCAAGTATTGAAGCCGAAAAAGTTCCTGAGTGTAGCCCACAGAAGGTAGGTGGATATTGGGTGATGTGTCTTCCACTCATTGTGGTCTTTTGGAATCTGGTTTATCACCTTCAAAGGTAGGAGAGGAATTCCCCAGTGATTTTTCCTAAATTGTTTAGGGGTGTGGAGGGTCATTTTGTGCAGAATGCACCATGTCCAGGAACACTTGACGGAGCAGCTGATCTTTTCCTGTACTTTGTTTTTATACATTTGTAAATAACATTAGGTGGTGCTTGGAATGTGTAAACATTGTGAGCATAGTTGCAACTAAATCATATCCAGAAACTTATGGTGGCACTTTACCGATCATTCAGTTTATGGAAGAGAGGTGACTAAGGAGAATATTTGCTTTCAAACCCTTTGGGAGCAGTAATAACGAACCAATATTTCTCTTTCAAATGATTATGCTGTGCATTTCTAGCATTTTTCTGTTTTAAATTTGGACCTCCAGCATTGATTAGCTTTCTCATTTTGTGTATCTGTTTTTTACTCAGGAATATGACTGGTCAGAGTCCTTCTCACTGAATCTTGAGAATGATCTGGTGTGTTTGTGAGCAGAGTGATGACTACATATGTCTAGCTTCAAGCAATTGTGATCTGTACATGGAGCTTTAAATCTGGACTGTCTGGAGAAAGTGAGTCATACAGCATTTGCACTGTGAGCACATTGCCCTTGTGTAATAAATATGCTGTAATGATGCATCAGGACATTATTTATGTCAGTGGATTGTGGGTTTGGTAATGAAAGAAAAAAATGTTTGTGAAATGTGAAGGCAGTGCACTTTTAAATGATCCCTGCTCATACTCATTCACCCAGAGTAACTCTCATTTTGGAATTCCCAAATTTATGTTAGTTTGTTCATCTGACCATTGTGAGGGAAGTGAATCCTCAACTGACCAGTCACATAGCCCTTTGAGGTCAGATGTGATCAGTGATATAGTCAGTGGGAGCCCGTCATTATAAAAGTAGGGTCAGGCTGCTCCAGCACAGCATCAAACAACCATCTGGAACTGATGTTTGTCCAAACTACTGAGCTAACCTGGGAGGAACATGAACTGCACCTTTCTCATCTTTTTTTAAAGACATGGGGTATGGTAGTTTAGTGGTTATGGTACCAGACAAGCAAACCATAGGTCATGAATTCAGTAAAGATAGTCACTTGTGCTCTAGAGAACATGACAGTGAAAGATTGTTGTAAAAACACAACTGGTCCATTAATGCTATTCAGGGAGGAGAACCTGCCATGCCTATCAGGTTTGGTCTGACTCCTGTTCCATGCTGCCTCTTTGACTCTTTATGCTGTCCGAGGTGGCCTAGCAAACCACTCAGTAGTAATAACAATGGCTATGAAGCAAGTAGGCAGCCAACCACCACCTTCTCGGGGCAAGTAGGAATGGGCAATGATGAGGACACAAAGAATCTGCAAAGGGATATAGATAGGTTAAGTGAGCAGGCAAAAACTTGGCAGATGGAGTTCAATGTGGGAAAGTGTGAGGTCATCCACTTTGTTAGGAAGAATAAAAAGGCAGATTATTATTTAGATGGAGAAAGACTACAAAATACTGCATCACAGAGGTGATCTGGGTGTTCTTGTACATGAAACACAAAAGGTTAGCATGCGGGTGCAACAAGTAATTAGGTAGGCAAATGGAATCTTGGCCTTTATTGCTAGGGGTTAGAGTTTGAAAATAGGGAAGTCTTGTTACAACTGTACAGGGTGTTGGTGAGGCCGCACCTGAAGTACTGCATACAGTTTTGGACCCCGTATTTAAGGAAGAATATACTAGCATTGAAGGCAGTTCAGAAAAAGTTCATGAGGCTGATTCCTGGGATGAAGGGGTTGTGTTAACAAGAATGGATTTAGGCCTTTATTCATTGGAATTTAGAAGAATGAGAGGTGATCTTATTGAAACATATAAGATTCTAAGGGGGCTTGACAGGGTAGATGTTGAGAATATGTTTCCACTGGTGGGGGAATCTCGAACTGGGGGACATAGTTACGAATAAGGGGTCACACATTTAAAACTGAGATGCGAAGGAATTTCTTCTCTCAGAGGGTGGTGAATCTCTGGAATTCTCTACCTCAGAGAGTTGTGGAGGCTGTGTCACTAAATGTATTTAAGGAGGAGGTAGATAGATTTTTGAAATCTCGGGGAGTCGAGGGTTATGCGGAGCAGGCCCATAAGAGGAGTTGAGGCCTGGGACAGATCAGCCATGATCTTATTAAATGGCAGGGCAGGCTTGAGAGGCTGAATGGCCTACTCCTGCTCCTATTTCTTATGTTCTTATAAATGTGGCCCGACTAGTGTCACCCACTTCCTGAAAACAAATTTTTTAAAAATCCTCTGTCTTAAAACCTATGCTTTGTTTTTACATGCTGTAAGTAAATACATTTGGGATGTTGCAATGAGAAACTCAGCCTCGACAGGATAGCTACATTTTTGCTCTGGAATGAACAGCATCCTAGAATATTACTATTACACCTCATTGACATATGGCGGAGCGCAAAAAAATACTACTGCTGGAACTTTTTTTTTCAAAAAAAATGTTTAAAAGTTGTCTGGATTTATTTAGTACGCTAGCTACACTATACATTTTATGTTGATACAAAGCAATCTTGGCTTTGCCACAAAGCAAATTGACATTAAGTCACTGAAAACAAAAATGTCAGAGACTATGAATCCACTTGGATGAAATAATCTCACATCACCTCTGCGCTGGCTGTGGTGTAGCTGAGGCAAATAAACTGTACAAGAAACTTTTCAAACTTCCTTTTCTAATGGTTTTTGTGCCCATCAAGGTGAGATGGCAGGGCGGGAGGTCAGTGCTGAAGAATTGGAGCACTTTCCATATCAGGCACTCAGGGCTGAATTTTATGCTGCCCCAGCGGGTCAGATGGTGGCATGGGGGTGGCGTAAAAGAGAGCTGGAGGCTCTGGGAGGCCTACCAGCCCCACTCCCGCCTCCGGTTGACTTTACGGTAGTTGGATGGGATGGTGGCCACTTAAAGGTCCTCGCCTGCCTCCACGGGTATTTTACCCATGGCAAGCGGGTGTGCTGGGGACATGAAAGGCTGCCCAGCGATTGCTGCCGGCCTTTCCGTGGCCTGTGGGGGGGGGGCATGGCAGTCGGGCACAGGGTGCCCTACCGCTCCCAGTGGCACTGCTGGGACTAAGAGCTGCTGGTCTGCTGACTGGCTGGCAGCTCACTGAGGCGGGACCTTCTCCCTCAAGTGGGTGGAAGTCCCGCCTTGGGGCAATTAAAGCCCGGGGACTTGTAAAATGCGGGATGGATTCCCGGGCTAGGCGGAAGCGTGTTCGCCACCAACCTTTACGTTGATGGCGAATTCCCCTCCGCCTAAGGTAAAATCCAGCCCTTAGTGTCAATGTCAAGCACTCCCAGGTCAGATATAGTACAGCCCCCATTCCTCTGCCCCAACAGCATGTCTCAGTTTCAACACAGGAAAAGCACGCTTTTGTGCACCAGTGAGACGCGTTCCTCATTTCTCACACTAACTAACTCACTGCGGCACAGTGGCGCAGTGATTAGCACCGCAGCCTCACAGCTCCAGCGACCCGGGTTCAATTCTGGGTACTGCCTGTGCGGAGTTTGCAAGTTCTCCCTGTGTCT
The DNA here is from genome assembly GCF_036365525.1 of Heterodontus francisci. Taxonomy (NCBI): domain Eukaryota; kingdom Metazoa; phylum Chordata; class Chondrichthyes; order Heterodontiformes; family Heterodontidae; genus Heterodontus; species Heterodontus francisci. The sequence goes on along the minus strand of NC_090371.1, from coordinate 123,212,827 downwards.
GCGTGGGTTTTCGCCGGGTGCTCCGGTTTCCTCCCACAGCCAAAGACTTGCAGGTTAATAGGTAAATTGGCCATTATAAATTGCCCCTAGTATAGGTAGGTGGTAGGGGAATATAGGGACAGGTGGGGATGTGGTAGGAATGTAGGATTAGTATAAATGGGTGGTTGATGGTCGGCACAGACTCGGTGGGCTGAAGGGCCTGTTTCAGTGCTGTATCTCTAAATATAAATATAAACTGTGCATAGGCCTGTGTGAATGACATTACCAATTAATGCCAAATTAGTGGTAATTACATTCGTTTATAGAATAATCTTGCAACTTTAACTGATTCCTTGGCCTGGTGAGAACAAAAACTGTTAACAATCCATGGAATTCTGACTGACTCCTTTAAAATGAGTGCCATTATTCACAAGCAGTTGTAAGAGTTGAGGTGCTGGTACACTGCCCTGCTGAGAAGTGATTTTTTCACTGTTCAAGTAACTGGTTTTGATTACATCTTCATCAATGGCTTGCAAGCAGAATGAGAGCTGCTAACACAGCATGTTGCACCAATGCTACTGACTGAACCAAGTATTTATGCACTCTGTGACAAATGTTCAAAAGTGACAATCGTTTAAAAGATCTCAGATGGATAAACATAATCATGTAGTGTGAGAGTAAGAGGATGGCAGATCAAATTTTGTTGGAGCAGTCAATTAGATAGTTTTTGGCAATATTTATTGTCAAGGATCATATACCACAAGGGTAGGCGGTGACGTAGTGGTATTGTCACTGGACTAGTAACCCAGAGACCCAGGGTATTGCTATGGGGACATGGGTTCAAATCCCACCACAGCAGAAAGTGGAATTTGAATTCAATTAATAAATCTGGAATTAAAAAAGCTAGTCTAATGATGGCCATCAAACCATTGTCGATTGTTGTAAAAACCCACCTGGTTCACTAATGTCCTTACCTGCTGTTGCCCAGACCCACAGCAACGTGGTTGACTCTTACATGCCCTCTGAAATGGCCTAGCAAGCCACTCACTAAGCGCTAGCACTGTGGGTGTACCTACCCCATATGGACTGCAGCAGTTCAAGAAGGCAGCTCACCACCACATTCTCAAGGGCAATTAGGGATGGGCAATAAATGCCCGCCTGGCCAGGGATGCCTACATCCCATGAAAGAATTAAAAAAAACATAAGTTTTAAAAAATTCATTCTAGGGATATAGGCACTGCTGACAAGGCAAACATTTTTTGTCCATCCCTAGTTGCCCTTGAGAAGGTGGTGGTAAGCTGCCTTTCTGAAACACTGCAGTTCCAAATCTGTGAGCAGAGGTGGGTAAAATACAGTATCATTTTGCTGCATGCTTCAGGATTTTGTTCCAACATAATTAGGTATACCTACTCCTGAACATGAACCACACACACACATCCCATCATGGCAGCTGGTGGAATTTAAATACAATTAATTAATAAATTCAATTAATTATTGAAAATATGGAATTGAAAGCTAGTCAGCAATGTTGACCATGAAACTACCATCAATTGTCATAAAAACCCATATGATTCACTAATGTCCTTTAGGGAAGGAAATCTGCCATCCTTACCTGGTCTGGCCGACATATGACTCCAGATCCACAGCAATGTGGTTCACTCTTAACAGCTCTATGAAATGGCCTAGCAAGCCATTCAGTTGTACAAAACCGCTACACAAAATGTTGAAAAGGAATAAAATTGGATGGAGCACCCGGCATTGACCGGAAATGACAATGGCAAACCCAGACCCGTCGATCCTGAAAAGTCCTCCTTACTAACATCAGGGGGTTTGTGCCAAAGTTGGGAGAGCTGTCCCACAGACTAGTCAAGCAACAGCCTGACATAGTCATACTCATGGAAACATACCTTCCCTCCACCAGCAATGCACAGTGGCAGCAGTGTGTACCATATACAAGATGCACTACAGTAACTCACCATGCCTCCTTCGACAGCACCTTCCAAACTTGAGACCTCTTCCACCTAGAAGGACAAGGACAGCAGACAAATAGGAACACCATCATCTGCAAGTTCCCCTCCAAGCCACACACCATCCTGATTTGGAAATATCTTGCCATTCCTTCACTGTCACTGGATCAAAATCCTGGAACTTCCTCCCTAACAGCACTGTGGGTGTACCTACCCACCACCCCCTCCTTTGGACTGCAGCGATTCAAGAAGGTAGCTCACCATCACCTTTTCAAGGGCAATTAGGGATGGGCAATAAATGCTGGCCTGGGCAGCGACGCCCACATCCCATGAAAGAATAAAAAAAAGGAATAACAGAGCTGAATTACAGAAGTACATTTTCCATGGTGAACCCTGTCAGACAAATATACTTGGGTAGGATTTGAAAACATGAAATTGTCAAATTGCAACAGTCTGAGTCAAATCAATTTTTTAAAATGCTGTTCACCAACTGATTTGAATGGCTTCGTGGTGGCAGGTGATGATGGTCTTAGGAAGGTGATGGCAGGTTCAGGATGAAAAATGGCAGTTTTCTCAGGTTGACCTGCAATAGCAAGGCAGCCCAGGGAGGGAAATGATCGCCACTTGAAGAGAGTTATAGTGATTTGGTGAAGACAGTGACAGACAATGGGAGCAGAGCGTCAACGTAGGGATAATAATGAAGAAAACTACAGCAGATTGTTCGAGTTTGAATCAATTGTTTTGGATTTTTGATCTGTGGGTTTTATTGTGCTGTTCAAACTTCAAGCAGGCAACAGAGTCCTGAATCTCAGCAGGGGCAGTGTGGAAGAGCTTAGTCTAATATAAGTGGGTGGTTGAGTTACACCAAATATTTCCTTAATTGCTTCAAGTTTACTGTGTTTTTAGAGTCAGGACATTTTCACAGTGCAACATTTCCACCTACAGGCGAGGAAGGGGATATTTTACTCTGCTTTTTATAATGGTTATAAAAAATAAAAGTAATTCATACAGAGATAGAAACATAAGAAGTTATTACTATATTTTCTCAGAATTGAAATGTAGTCACGTGTCGTGATGCTAGGATTCACCAGGCATAGATATGGTCTGGGGTAGAGTTCCTGTTAGTATCTTTTTATTCAAAATCAACTTCAATTTCACTAGAAGTTTTTGCACATTTTGGGTGTTACTGCATATAGTTTAGAAACATGATTAATTCTACTTATTTATTTAAAGGGCGATTCAACTTACCTATCCACAACTCTCCTGCTCATTTTTTTTTGTCAAATCTCTCCCCTTTTCTCTCCAGAAGATACTGAAGGCCTATGAGGTTATGGTTCCACGGGTTTCAGCTATCCCCCCATAGCTTGGTCAACTGGCCATACTTCAGGTGCAGGTACAGACAGTGAATGACAGCAGACTCCTCAGGTACAAAGGCATCAAAGACAAGCCAATCTTGTCCTTAGCCAGTGCCCACACACACAGTCACTGGATAGAGATCAGGAGCAAGAACCATGAATGATTTCCCCTGCCCTAACACACAGGTAATGAGGGGCTGAATTTTGTTTATCCCCCTCTCCCAGCGGCAGTGGGTGAAAAAAGTGGCAGCCCACACGCACGGGTCGTGCGCTGCTACGTCGCCGCGATCTTGAGCACGGTGGATTATTTAAATATGCAGGGTGGCTGCCACACCCAATCATGTGGTGGGGGCGACCTCGGCGACGCTGTGAATGGCATCAGCACTCTCTGCACAGGCGCTGGCGCCATTTTTAAAAGGGCTGCCAGCCCTGCTGATAGAAAATAAATATTTGGCCCCCCCACCACAAAGTTCAAAGGTCACCCCTTCCCCTCACATTAAAAATGCAGAGTTGACCCTATTCTCTCCCCCATTACATTAAAAATGCTGGGTTCCCTCCTTCCCCACCTCAGTGGCACAGCTTTCCCAGGATGGGAAAGTGAAGGCACGTGAATGCTACCCGTTGCACTGAAGATCTGGAACTGCCAGTAAAATCGTTGCAGGTTAGGTTTTAATGCATGCAAACACCCTATTTAAATATTTAAAGTTGGGTCCCATCGCCGAGCGGTGGGGATGACGTCAAGGACCCATCATCTCATTGAGGGGTAAATTTAGGCTGAAAGTACTGTGCCAATAGGAAAGGACATCACTGCAAATGTGGTTATGCAGGTTCGGCAGAAGGGTATAAAAACCAAATGTGTGGGAGACTCGAGGCTGCATTCGAAAGAGAGGATAGCCTGGTCAGCTATCGACGTGAGTTACAGATTAGGACAGTTCGATCATCTGATCTTCTCTGTCTCGCAAGAAAACAAGCAACCAGATTGTGAGTATACATTAGCAGATATTTGTATCAGTATTTTTACATTGATATCGATTTATATGCCACGGGATTTGGGTTAATAAAGGTGTTGCTGATAACGCAAGTAAAGTGTACATTGAGTCATTGATATCCTGAATAAACCTCCGAACTACAAGGGTTAAGTAGCTTATCCAGGGAAGGGGATAGCTTACACCTCTATCCATGTGTCCTCTGATACTCTACCCTCGAACAGCTTCTGGACTTCACTCGCTTCACCTATCTCCGAACTCGGCCAACAGCTCGTTAATGCTCCCTGCTGACTCCCTCCTACCTACGTCATCGTTGTCCCACAAAGGTGTGTATTGTTCATTTGATATGTCGTGTATTGTTAATTTAAGATCACCTTATATGCTTGGTGTAGAATGCACAATGTGCCACTAGAGGGAATTGATATTATAATTTCAAATACAAGAGTACAAGTTCCAGGTATCACCCAGCTAAGCTTAACCCAGCGACTACCTTTCGTGCCATCCTTTGCCCATAAACAGTCCTACTAGTCATGAAGAACAGACTGCCAAACAATATCTTAAATATGTGAGCGCAAACGCGGTGACAAAGTCGTTAAAATTAACTGACATCGAAGTGGCAACAAACCACGATGAAGCATTGCAGCTATGTATGACAGCTATGGAATCTCAAACCTGGAAAGACATGATTGAGAGAGCATCTACAAATGAAGTCGCTAACATGCTATAAGGTCTTCACAATGTTCGAAATAAGCTCACAGTTGCAATCACTTATGATTGTGTTATGCGACAACTCCGCAGTCATTGACAGCGTGTCATAGAGGTACAGCACTGAAACAGGCCCTTTGGCCCACCGAGTCTGTGCCGACCATCAACCACCCATACTAATCCTACATTAATCCCATATTCACTACCACATCCCCACCTTCCCTCAATTCTCCTACCACCTACCTACACTAGGGGCAATTTACAATGGAAAATTTACTTATCAACCTGCAAGTCTTTGGCTGTGGGAGGAAACTGGAGCACCCGACGGAAACCCACGCGGTCACAGGGAGAACTTGTAAACTCCGCACAGGCAGTACCCAGAACTGAACCCGGGTCACTGGAGCTGTGGTGCTACCCACTGTGCCACTGTACCGCCCTGTGTTGTAGAAATAGCACATGAGGGTCACCAGGGAATTGTCAAAACCAAGCACCTTCTTCTGGAAAAGATATGGTTCCAGGAATTGACCATAAGGTAGAGCACAAAATCAATCAGTATTTGCCATATCAAACAACCATAATGCCAAATCTTCATGAACTGCTCAACATGTCTGAGCTACCTGCTGGCCGATGGATTTTTTTTTTAGTTGTTTATGGGATGTGGGCATAGCTGGCTGGGCCTGCATTTATTGCCCATCCCTAATTGCCCTTGAGAAGGTGGTGGTGAGCTGCCTTCTTGAACCGCTGCAGTCCTTGGGTTGTAGGTCCACAAACAGTACTGTTAGGAAGGGCATTCCATAATTTTGACCCAGCGACAGTGAAGGAACGACGATATAGTTCCAAGTCAGGCTTGGAGAGGAACTTACTGGTGGTGGTGTTCCCATGCATCTGCTGCCCTTGTCCTTTTAGGTGCTGGAGGTCGCGGGTTTGGAAGGTGCTGTCGAAGGAACCTTGGTGAATTGCTGTAGTACATCTTGTAGGTGGTACACACTGCTGCCACTGTGCGTCGATGGTGGAGGGAGTGAATGTTGAAGGTGGTGGATGGGGTGTCAATCAAGTGGGCAGCTTTGTCCTGGATGATGTTGAACTGCTTGAGTGTCATTGGAGCTGCACCTATCTAGGCAAGTGGAGAGTATTCCATCACACTCTTGACTTGTGCCACGTAGATGGTGGACAGGCATTGGGGAAACAGGAGGTGAGTTTCTCGCCACAGAATTCTCAGCCTCTGACCTGCCCTTGTAGCCACAGCATTTATGTGGCTAATTCTGTTCAGTTTCTGGTCAATAGTGGCCCCCAGGATGTTGATAGTGGGGGATTTAGTGATGATAATACCATTGAATGTCAAAGGGAGATGGTTTGATTCTCTCTTGTTTGAGATGGTCATTGCCTGGCACTTATGTTGTGTGAGTGATACCTGTCACTTATCAGCCCAAGCCTGTATGTTGTCCAGGTCTTGTTGCATATGGACATGGGCTGCTTCAGTATCTGAGGAGTTGCAAATGGTGCTGAACATTGTGCAATCATCAGCGAATGTCCCCACTTCTGACTTTATGATTGAAGGAAGGTCATTGATGAAGCAGCTGAAGATGATTGGGCCTAGGACACTACCCTGAGGAACTCCTGCAGTGGTGTCCTGGGAATGAGATGATTGACCTCCAACAACCAAAACCATCTTCCTGTTTCCCATTGACTCCAGTTTTGCGAGGGCTGCTTGATGCCATACTTGGTCAAATGCTGCCTTGATGTCAAGGGCAGTCACTGTCACCTCACCTCTGCAGTTCAGCTCCTTTGTCCATGGTTGGACCAAGTCTAGAATGAGGATCTGAGTGGCCCTGGTGGAATCCAAACTGAGCAGCTTATTGCTGAGCAAGGGCCACTTGATGGCACTGTTGATGACACCTTCCATCACTTTGCTGATGATCGGGAGTAGACTGATAGGGCAGTAATTGGCCGGGTTGGATTTGTCCTGCTTTTTGTGTGCAGGACATACCTGGGCAATTTTCCACATTGCTGGGTAGATGCCAGTGGTGTAGCTGTACTGGAACAGCTTGGCTAGGGCCACGGCTAGTTCTGGAGCACAGGTCTTCAGTACTATTGCTGGAATATTGCCAGGGCTCATAGCCTTTGCAGTATCCAGTGCCTTTGAAGTTAGAAATAATAACAAGAAATGCTGGAAATACTCATCAGGTCTGGCAACATCTGTGGAGAGAGAAGCAGAGTTAACGTTCCACGTCAGTGATCCTTCAGCAGACTTCACAGACTGTCCACTGTTGTCACTGACAACCACAGCAGATTCCCAGTCGTAGACATAGTTACATCTACCTCAGCGAAAGCAGTCATTCCAAAGCTTGACCAGATTTTCACTTTGTTTGGAGTCCCTCAAACAGTGAGAAGTGACAATGGACCCCATTCAACAGTAATGAGTTCAGTAAATTTGCGAACTACCTGAGCTTCACTCACCGAAAAATCACACCCTGTTGGACAAGAGCTAAAGAAAAGTTGAGAGATTCATACGTACCTTGAAAAAATGATTCGTATAGCTACTGTTGAGAGCAAGTCGTGGAAGTGGGCATTGTATTGTTTTCTTTGCAATTACAGAGCAACTCCTGACTCGACCACTGGAAAGCTCGATAATTGCAAAGAAAACAATACAATGCCCACTTCCACGACTTGCTCTCAACTGTAGCTATACAAATCATTTTTTCAAGGTATGCATGAATCTCTCAACTTCTCTAGCTCATCTTTGCACATCCTCTGTGCACACGTCTTCCTGAGCTACCCTGTGGAGGTAATAATCAACATGTACGTGAGTGTCATGGGGGACAGAACGATCGCATGAGAGAAAACATAGAGTGAAACATGAAATTCAGAACTACACTGCTAAAGCTAGGAGACTAAGTGCTTATGAAACATGATGGCTATGTTGGAAAGCAAACTATCCCCTACAACATCCAACCATTTGTTGTGACCAACACAAGGATCACTGATCATTGCTAAGCATGGTTTGCAAATCATCAAATGAAACTCGTCATTCTTCAAAGTGTTGTAAAACCTCATCGCAAGGGTTGTATCTAAACCAGACATCAACACTTCAGGTAAAGCACATAAGTTAAATGGAACAGCACCTGATATCACACGTCGATATCCTGCTCATGAATGGAAACATCTGATGATGTTACAAACCGAAGTAATGTCCAAACAGAACAATGTAAGCAAACCATTTACCAAGAAGGGGAAGGATGTAATGTATTGTTCATTTATTGTTCATTTGATATGTAATGTTTTGCTTTAAGGCCATCGTACATGCTTGGTGTAGCATGCGCAGTGTGCCACTAGAGGGAGTTGATCATAACGTTTCAGTTTGCAGCAGCTAACCGGAAGGTAGTGCCATGTGTTTCATCCCAAGATTTACAATAGCAGATCTACAATGTCAGATCTTACACACGGGACCTCCAACTTAATTCTGGACTTCTTATTATCTTATATCTATTTCCTATTTCCCATTTACTATCAGGTTTTTATGTACCCTAGTTTTTATGTAACCAGACCTATGTGACTCGAGCTCTCCCTGAGTCTATTTGCATGCGTATTTTTGGCTGCCACTCTGGACCTTCGTCCATCAACCTATTTCCATTTTTTCTCTTTCTTTTTAACTTATTTCTCTTTACCCCTCTAGAACCCTGTCTTCTATCATCATGCCTCATTTCACTTCACTTGTTTTCACTAGAGTTTAGATGAATGAGAGGGGATCTCATAGAAACCTACAAAATTCTAACAGGACTGGACAGACTAGATGCAGGAAGGATGTTCCCGAAGGCGGGGGAGTACAGGACCAGGGGTCACAATCTAAGGATAAGGGGTAAGCCATTTAGGACTGAGATGAGGAGGGATTTCTTGACCCAGAGAGTGGTAAACCTGCGGAATTCTCTACCACAGAAAGCAGTTGAAGCCAAATCATTAATTATATTCAAGAAACAGTTAGATATAGTTCTTAGGGGTAAAGGAATCAAGGGATATGGGGAGAAAACGGGAACAGGGTACTGAGTTTGGATGATCAGCCATGATCGTATTGAATGGCAGTTCAGACTCGAAGGGCCAAATGATCTACTCCTGTTCCTATTTTCTATGTTTCTATGCTTCTATGGTTCCCCACTCAGGTACTCTGCTCTCCCAATTCTCTACTCGAACCCTTCAATACCCCTCGACCTTCCTGCTCTCTTGCTGCCATCCCAGGCTTAACTCCTGACAAGAAAACATGATATGTCAAATGAGGGATTATTAATTCATCAGTTGGAAACTTACATTAAACTTTTAATATAAAAAATCTGCAGTTAACTTTTAAAAAAACTAGCAGCCAAGATCGCCACCACAATTTGCATCTGAAACAACTCTTCACATTCCAAAGACCCACCTGGAGACAGAGGTCTGGGCAGTATGGATGCAGAACAATGGCTTCCTCTAAGTGATTGAATTACCTAAGATTGAGTATTGCTGAAAATAGAGACATGTTGTCGAAGATTTTCATCTTGCACTCATCAAGATGAAAAGCTTCGACAACATGTCTCTATTTTCAGCAATACTCAAGTTCTGTACTACTAAACGACTACCTAAGATTGCTTCATTAGCACAGCATTCAAGGCAATCCAAACACCTTGACTTTGAAAGAGCAAACCCCCTCCAAGTGTAAATATTGGCATCCTGGGGACTGGAGAGCTAATTCCAAGCCTTGAATATCATTAGAAGGTTCAAGTGAATACAGGAAGGCCATCATGTGACTGCCCATCTCTGTGAAAGCCAAAAGGTTTCCTTGAACAAAGACAGACAGGGGGTAACTCAGATTGTGCAGCAGCAGGAAGGCTGTGGGTCTTTCTCTCCTCTCTCTCTCTCTCCAGGTAACATAAGTTTGAACTCTGTCTGCGACTGTGGACCGTCCAAGCCTGCAGATTACTACAGACAGAGTCCAGAGGAAGAGAGCCACCTACAAGTCTGCCTCCAAGAAAGCCTTGAGCCAAGCAGGTCAGCTACAAAGTGCACTTTGACCAGCCAAGGACTCCAAGAATACAACTTTAGCTAGAAGACCACCGAATCATCCTACTTCATGGACTGTGTGTTTAACTTCCATTTATTCTAGACTTTATCCAACCACAAAGTCTACTTTTCCCTCTGTAATCTATTTGTGTGTGTGTGAGTCTCCTTGGAATATGTGCGTGAATGTGTAGCGTAGGGGACAGTATAGTTAGGGGGATTGACACTGTTCTCTGCAGCAAAGATCGAGAGTCCAGAGGCTGTGTTGCCTGCCCAGTGCCAGGGTTCGGGACATCTGCTCAGGGCTGGAGAGGAACTTACAGTGGGAGGGAGTGGGTCCAGTCGTCCTGGTCCATGTAGGTACCAACGACATAGGCAGGACAAGGAAAGAGGTTCTGCATAGTCAGTATGAGAAACTAGGCGCCAAATTAAAAAGCAGAACCTGAAAGGTAATAATCTCTGAATTATTACCTGAGCCATGTGCAAATTGGCATAGAGCAAATAAGATTAAAGAAATTAATGCGTGGCTCAAAACCTGGTGTGGTAGAAGTGGGCTCTGGTTCGTGGGGCACTGGCACCAGTATTGGGGAAAGTGGTGGCTGTACCGTTGGGATGACCTACACTTGAACCGTGCTGGGGTGGTGTTCTAGTGAGCCGTATAATGAGGGACGTAGAGAGAGTTTTAAACTGAATAGTGGGGGCAAGGGATCAAATTTGGGAGGATATGGTAAATCAAGGAGTAGAGACAAGGCAAGAGAGAAAGATATGAATATGGGAAATGATAAACAGCCTGTGACAGGAAGGGACAGAGAGTAGAAATCTAAGAGTAAATCAACAGATAAGGCTAGAGGTTACAAAAATAATAAAAGAACAAAACTAAAAGCTCTGTATCTGAATGCACGTAGCATTCGAAACAAAATGGATGAACTGAAAGCGTAAATACAAATAAATAAGTATGATCTGATAGCCATTACAGAGACATGGTGTCGGACGACATAGATTGGGAACTGAATATTGAAGGGTAATGGCATTTAGGAAGGACATGAAGCTAGGAAAAGGTGGAGGGGTAGCTCTGTTAATTAATGATGGTGTTAGCACAATAGAGAGGAATGACCTAAGTTCAGGAAACCTGAGTGTAGAAGCAGTTTGAGTAGAGATGAGAAATCATAAAGGCAAGAAGTCACTTGTGGGAGTGGTGTACAGGTCACCTAACATTAATCACACTGTAGGACGGGGTATAAAGGAAGAAATAATGGCAGCTTGTCTGAAAGGTACAGCGATAATTATGGGACATTTTAACCTACATATAGATTGAAAAAAGCAGATGGGCAGAGGTAGCCTAGATGGGGAGTACATAGAATGTTTTCAGGATAATTTCTTGGAACAATACGTTCTGGAGAGCTGGCTATACTAGACCTGATATTGTGCAACGATTAATTAATTACCTCACAGTTAAGCCGCCCCCAGGTGGCAGGGATCCTAATATGAGTGAATTTTACATTCAGTTTGAGGGAGAGAAGAGTGGGTCTAAGACTAGTATTTTAAACTTAAATAAGGGCAATTATGAGGGCATGAAATCAGAGCTAGCTAAAGTGAGCTGGCAAATCAGGTTGAGGGATAGGTCAATAGAGATGCAGTGGCAGACATTTAAGGGGATTTTCAGAATACACAGAATAGATACATTTTAACGAGAAAGAAAAATTCCAAGGGTGGGACCCGCCATCCGTGGTTAACTAAAACAGTTAAAGATAAGTATCAAACTTAAAGAAAAAGCATACAATTGTGCAAAGATGAGGCAGGTCAGAAAATTGGACACAATATAAACAACAGCAAAGAATGACTAAAAGATTGATAAGGCAGGTAAAATTAGAGTACGAGAGATAGCTAGCTAGAAATATAAAGACAGATAGTAAGAGTTTCTACAGATATTTAAAAAAGAAAAGAGTTAACAAAGTGAGTGTTGGTCCTATAGAAAGTGAGTCTGGGGAATTAATAATGGATAATAAGGAGATGGCAGATGAATTGAACAGATTTTTTGCATCGATCTTCACTAATGAGGATACAAGTAACATTCCAGTATTAGCTGTAAGTCAGGAAATGGAAGGGAGGGAGGAACTCAAGAAAATTACAATCACCAGGGAAGTGGTACTAAACAAATTGTTGGAGCTGTAGGCTGACAAGTCCCCGGGTCCTGATGGACTTCATCCTAGGGTCTTAAAAGAAGTGGTTAGTAAGATCATTGATGCGTTCGTTTTAATTTTCCAAAATTCCCTAGATTCAGGGAAGGTTCTGTTAGATTGGAAAATTGTGAATGTAACTCCTTTATTCAAAAAGGGAGGGAGATAGAAAGCAGAAAACTACAGGCAAGTTAGCTTAACATCTGTCTTAGGGAAAATGTTCGAAGCTATTATTAAAGATGTTATAGCAGGGCATTTAGAAAAATTCAAGGTCATCAGGCAGAGTCAACATGGTTTTGTGAAAGGGAAATCATGTTTACCCAATTTATTGGAGTTCTTTGAGGGAGTTACATGTGCTGTGGATAAAGGGGAACTGGTGGATGTATTGTACTTAGATTTCCAGAAGGCATTTGATAAGGTGCCACATCAAAGGTTATTGTAGAAAATAAAAGCTCATGGTGTAGGGGATAACATATTGGCATGCATAGAAGATTGTCAAGCTAACAGGAAACAGAGAGTAGGCATAAATGGGTCATTTTCTGGTTGGCAAGATGTAACGAGTGGTGTGCCATAGGGATCTGTGCTGGGGCCTCAACTTTTTACAATTTATATAAATGACTTAGATGAAGGGACCAAAGGTATGGTTGCTAAATTTGCTGATGACACAAAGATAGGTAGGAAAGTAACTTGTGAAGAGGACGTAAGGAGGCTACAAAGGGATATAGATAGGTTAAGTGAGTAGGCAAAGAGCTGGCAGATGGAATATTAAGTGGGAAAGTGTTCACTCTGGCAGGAAGAATAAAAAAGTAGCATATTATGTAAATGGTGAGAGATTGCAGAGCTCTGAGATGCAGAGGGATCTGGGTGTCCTAGTGCATGAATTGCAAAAGGTGAGTATGCAGATACAGCACGTAATTAGGAAAGCTAATAGAATGTTATCGTTTATCGCGAGGGGAATTGAGTACAAAAGTAAGGAGGTTATGCTTCAGCTAGACAGGGCATTGGTGAGACCACATTTGGAGTAGTGGTCTTGTTATTTAAGGGCGGATGTAAATGTGTTGGAGGCAGTTCAGCGAAAGTTTACTAGACTAATACCTGGAATGGGCGAGCTGTCTTACGAGGAAAGATTGGACAGGCTAGGCTTGTATCCACTGGAATTTAGAAGAGTAAGAGGCGACTTGATTGAAACGTATAAGATCCTGAGGGGTCTTGAAAGGGTGGATGTGGAAAGGATGTTTCCCCTTGTGAGAGAATCTCGAACTAGAGGTCACTGTTTAAAAATAAGGGGTCGCCCATTTAAGACAGAGATGAGGAGAAATTTTTTCTCTCAGAGGGTCATGAGTCTTTGGAATTCTCTTCCTCAAAAGGCAGTGGAAGCAGAGTCTTTGAATATTTTTAAGTAGATAGATTCTTGATAAGCAGGGGGGGTGGAGAGAGAGGAAGGGAGAGAGAGACAGAGAGGGGAAGAGAGATATAGAGAGGGGGAGAGAGGGACAGACAGAGAGGAGAGAGGGAGGAGAAAGAATCATAGTGTCATGTACTTACGGCACAACAGGAGGCCATTTGGCCCTTCGAGTCCATAAAGACTCTCAACAGAGCTATGCAGTCAGTCCCACTCCTGGGCTCGATCCCCTTAGCCATACAAGTCTGTTTCAGGTGGCCATCCAATTTCCTCTTGAAGTCATTGATCATCTCTGCTTCCACCACCTTTGTGGGCAGCATGTTCCAGGTCATTACCACCCGCTGTGTAAAAAAGTGCTCCCTGAATCTTTTACCCAAAACTTTCAATCTGTGTCCCCTAGTCCTAAAGATGGAAATGTTGAAGGGGCCGGGAAGAGAGACAGAGAGAGAGAGAAAGCGTGGGGAGAGAGGAGAGAGAGATCAAGATCACTCCTGATAGATGGAAATCTATCCAGAATACTCTGCATCACTACATCAAGTGCGTGGGCAGAAATTGATTACTTATGCAAGCAAAAACAATACCAAGTATACCACTAAATCAGTTTTCAATATAGTGATGAGGAAGTAAGTCAATAAATTAGCCTTCTCATTTAAAGCTTCTTCACAAAAATTAACATTTGTTGTTCTTATTAGTAAGATAAATTTTAAATGCCTTTATCTTTTGAAATTTGATCACTGGCCCCCTGGGCCGAGCAAAAATCATAATGTGGCCCTCCGCCCGAAAAGGTTGGACAACCTTGATATAGAAGATAAATTTAGAACCAATGCTGTCTGAAGAATCTGCATTATTCGCAGAACTAGAGGTTGAGGGTCGGGTGGGGTCACCAGCGGTCTCGTGGGAACTCGATAGTGATGGCTATTTGATACTAGAGACAACAGGAAAAATCAAGATGCCAAGTAAGCATCCAGCAGGAAGCACAGCATCAACTTTCTGAAAAAGTATCTTCACATAAGCAAACCCCATATTTCCTCATATCCTTCTGTATTAAAGTGTAGGGGGGCTGTCTGAATTTGGGGCAGGACCTGGAATTGTTAGGTCCCTTAGCTTTTTCAGACTTGCCAAATTTTTTCAGCATCTTGGGGTAGGCACATGTAAATGAGGAAATTATGTATTACAGTATAACTCCCACATTTATTCCCTGAGCAATGCTGGGTGGAGGCCACACCTGGGTGACCCTGGCATCCAGATTGCTAAAGAATTTTAGGGCATTTAAAAGTTCATTAGCCACAATTTCTCGACTGCGAATCAATTGCAGAGCAGTCCTCATAGTGCAAAAAAAAAGGGCCTATTAAAAGAAAGGGTAGTTTGTATTTTTTGAAGCTTCAGGAGCACAGTCAGTTCACTGTCAAAGTGGTCAGCCGCCTGCTGCCAATTCCACGAAGCAGACACCTTAGTTGAGCTGTAAATGGCATAAGAGCATGGCAACAATATGTAAATACCTCTGACCATGGTATTTGGGATGAGGTTAGGCTCATATTCATTGGCTGGATGGAAGTTTTGCCTTGCCCTATCTCCTTCCTTAAAACGCTTTCCTAAAAATTCAGCCATGTATGGGTTAGATGCGACAGGTAGTTGTGATAAATTTAGAGTGATCGAAATAACAGGATGGAAAAAAGTGTGACAGGAAAGGGGTACAGGAGATAAGTGTGATTCTAATAGCAACTGCACATGTGTGGAAAACTTCAGACACACTTATACATTATACATAATACTTATCAGTACCTTGCTCTATGGCAGCGAGGCCTGGACAACGTATGTCAGCCAAGAGCGATGTCTCAATTCATTCCATCTTCGCTGCCTCCGGAGAATACTTGGCATCAGGTGGCAGGACCATATCTCCAACATAGAAGTCCTTGTGGCGGCCAACATCCCCAGCTTATACACACTACTGAGTCAGCGGCGCTTGAGATGGCTTGGCCATGTGAGCCACATGGAAGATGGCAGGATCCCCAAAGACACATTGTACAGCGAGCTCGCCACTGGTATCAGACCCATCGGCCGTCCATGTCTCCGCTTTAAAGACATCTGCAAACGCGACATGAAGTCCTGTGACATTGATCGCAAGTCGTGGGAGTCAGTTGCCAGCGTTCGCCAGAGCTGGCGGGCAGCCATAAAGGCGGGGCCAAAGTGTGGCGAGTCGAAGAGACTTAGCAGTTGGCAGGAAAAAAGACAAAAGCGCAAGGGGAGAGCCAACTGTGTAACAGCCCCGACAAACAAATTTTTCTGCAGCACCTGTGGAAGAGCCTGTCACTCTAGAATTGGCCTTTATAGCCACTCCAGGCGCTGCTCCACACACCACTGACCACCTCCAGGCACTTACCCATTGTCTCTCGAGATAAGGAGGCCAAAGAAAGAAGAAGATATATATATCACATTTCCACTGAATAGTCCCAGATATCTCTTTTACCGATGGTGCCTGGTAGGATTTTCCAGTGCACCTGTGATGCTTGTCTCGACAATTCATTTGATCAACTGCTATGTAGAAAAAGTGCCTGAGTGCTCCCCTGAGGCATGAAGACTTTGCAAATTACCTTGGTGTGGTTCTGCTTTGTAGTCTCACATATTGTCAATATCTGACAAAAACTGCAGCCTAGGTGAAGTCTTCTCTTCTCTTCTTCCGTTTGGCCTCCTTGTCTCGAGAGACAATGGGTAAGCGCCTGGAGGTGGTCAGTGGTTTGTGAAGCAGCGCCTGGATTGGCTATAAAGGCCAATTCTAGAGTGACAAACTCTTCCACAGGTGCTGCAGATAAAATTGGTTGTCGGGGCTGTTCCACAGTTGGCTCTCTCCTTGCGCTTCTGTCTTTTTTCCTGCCAACAGCTAAGTCTCTTCGACTCGCCACTCTTTAGCCCCACCTTTATGGCTGTCCGCCAGCTCTGGCGATCACTGGCAACTGCTTCCCACGACTTGTGGTCAACGTCACAGGACTTCATGTCGTGTTTGCAGAAGTTAGATAAAGCGGAGACATGGACGGCCGGTGGGTCTGATACCAGTGACGAGCTCACTGTACAATGTGTCCTTGGGGAATCCTGCCATCTTCCATGCGGCTCACATGGCCAAGCCATCTCAAGCGCCGCTGGCTCAGTAGGGTGTATATGCTGGGGATGTTGGCCACCTCGAGGGCTTCTGTGTTGGAGATACGGTCCTGCCACCTAATGCCAAGGATTCTCCGGAGGCAGTGAAGATGGAATGAATTGAGACGTCGCTCTTGGCTGACATATATTGTCCAGGCCTTGATGCCGTAGAACAAGGCACTGAGGACACGAGCTTGATACACTCGGACTTTTGTGTTCCGTGTCAGTGTGCCATTTTCCCACACCCTCTTGGCAAGTCTGGACATAGCAGCGGACGCCTTTCCCATGCGCTTGTTGATTTCTGCATCGAAAGACAGGTTACTGGTGCTAGTTGAGCCGAGGTAGGTGAACTCTTGAACCACTTCCAGAGCGTGGCCACCGATATTGATGGATGGAGCATTTCTGACGTCCTGACCCATGATGTTCATTTTCTTGAGGCTGATGATTAGGCCAAATTCGTTGCAGGCGGCCGCAATCCTGTCGATGAGTCTCTGCAGACACTCTTCTGTGTGGGATGTTAATGCAGCATCATCAGCAAAGAGGAGTTCCCTGATGAGGACCTTCCGTACTTTGGTCTTCGCTCTTAGACGGGCAAGGTTGAACAACCTGCCACCTGATCTTGTGTGAAGGAAAATTCCTTCTTCTGAAGACTTGAACACATGTGAGAGCAGCAGGGAGAAGAAGATCCCAAACAGTGTAGGTGCGAGAACACAGCCCTGTTTCATGCCACTCAGGATAGGAAAGGGGTCTGATGAGGCGCCGCTATGCTGAATTGTGCCTTTCATATTGTCATGGAATGAGGTGATGACACTTAGTAGCTTTGGTGGACATCTGATCTTTGCTAGTAGTCTGAAGGGACCACGTCTGCTGATGAGGTCAAAGGCTTTGGTGAGATCTATGAAAGCAACGTCGAGGGGCATCTGTTGTTCGCGGCATTTCTCCTGTAGCTGGCGAAGGGAAAACAGCATGTCAATGGTGGATCTCTCTGCTCGAAAGCCGCACTGTGCCTCAGGGTAGACATGCTCAGCCAGCTTCTGGAGCTTGTTTAAAACAACTCAAGCGAAGACTTTCCCCACTATGCTGAGCAGGTAGATTCCACGGTAGTTGTTGCAGTCACCACGGTCACCCTTGTTCTTAAAGAGGGTGATGATATTGGCATCGCGCATGTCCTCTGGTACTGCTCCCTCGTCCCAGCACAGGCAAAGCAGTTCATGGAGTGTTGAGAGTATAGCAGGCTTGGCACTCTTCATTATTTAAGGGGTAATGCCGTCCTTCCCAGGGGCTTCCCAGGGGTGAAGTCTAGGATCAACTTAATCCACAAATTAAAAGTAAAATACTGTGGATGCTGGAAATCTGAAATAAAAACGAAGTGCTGGAAATACTCAGCAGGTCTGGCAGCATCTGTGGAGAGAGAAACAGAATTAATGGTTCAGGTGTGTGAGGTTAAATGACAAAGATGTTATGGAATAAAAGGCAAAGGGAATAATAATAGTAGTAGTAAAAGACAAAGCATTTGTCCAAGAGAGTGTTAATGGCAGAATAATGAACAGCTCTGTTCAAAAGCAAAAGCATGAAAAACATATTTAAGAGCGGGTCATGGTCTGAAATTGCTGAACTCAATTGAGTCCAGAAGGCTGTAGAGTGCTGAATTGGAAGATGAGATGCAGTTTCTCGAGCGTGCATTGAGTTTCACTGGAACACTGCAGCAGGCCGAGAACAGAAATGTGGATGTCAGAACAGGGTGGTGAATTAAAATGGCAAGCAACCGGAAGCTCAGGATCATGCTTGCAGATCGAGTGGAGGAGTTCCACAAAACAGTCATTCAATCTGCATTTGGTCACCCAAATGTAGAAGCAACTGCATCGTGAGCAGCAAATACAGTATACTAAACTGAAAGAAGTACAAGTAAATCGCTGCTTCAGCTTGAAGGAGTGTTTGGGGCCTTGGATGGTGAGGAGAGAGGAGGTAAATATATGACATAGATGACTATGTGGGGGGTAGGATCAGTAAGTTCGGGGATGACACAAAGATTGGCCGATGGTTAGCAGTAAGGTGGAGTGTCTTGGGTTACAGGAAGATATAGATGGGATGGTCAAATGGGCAGAAAAGTGGCAGATGGAATTTAACGCTGAAAAGTGTGAGGTGATACACTTTGGAAGGAGTAATGTGACACAGAAATATTCAATGAATGGCCTGACACTGGGAAGTTCCAAGGAACAAAGGGACCTTGGTGTGTTTGTCCATAGATCTCTGAAGGCAGAAGGGCAGATTAATAGGGTGGTGAAAAAGGCATATGGGACACTTGCCTTTATCATTCGAGGCATAGATCACAAAAGCAGGGAGGTCATGTTGGAGTGCTTACAGAACTTTGGTAAGGCCACAGCTGAGGTACTGTGTACAATTCTGGTCGCCACATTATAGGAAGGATGTGATTGCATTGGAGGGGGTGCAGAGGCGATTCACCAGGATGTTGCCTGGGATGGAACACTTAAGCTATGAAGAGAGGTTGGATAGGCTTGGGTTGTTTTCGCTGGAGCAGAGAAGACTGAGGGGTGACCTGATCGAGGTGTACAAGATTATGAGGGGCATGGACAGGGTGGATAGGGAGCAGCTGTTCCCCTTAGTTGAAGGGTCAGTTACGAGGGGTCACAAGTTTAAGGTGAGGGGCGGGAGGTTTCAGGGGGATTTGAGGAAGAACTTTTTTACCCAGAGGGTGGTGATGGTCTGGAATGCCCTGCCTGGGAGGGTGGTAGAGGCGGGTTGCCTCACATCCTTTAAAAAGTACCTGGATGAGCACTTGGCACGTCATAACATTCAAGGCTATGGGCCAAGTGCTGGCATATGGGATTAGGTAGACAGGTCAGGTGTCTTTAATGCATCGGCGCAGACTCGTTGGGCCAAAGGGCCTCTTCTGCACTGTATTATTCTGTGGTTCTGTAAAAGGGCAGGCATTACACTTCCTGCGATTGCATGGGAAGGTGCTATGGGAAGGGGACAAGGTGTCGGGGGTGATGGAAGAGTGGACCAGGATGTCACGGAGAGAACGATCCCTTCGGAATGCTGACAGGGGAGGAGAGGAGAAGATGTGTTTGGTAATGACATCACACTAGAGGTGGCAGAAATGGCTGAGGGTGTGGAGGCTGGTGGGGTGGAAAGTGAGGACAAGGGGAAGCCTGTCGTGGTTTTAGGAGGGTGGGGAAGGTGAGGGCAGAAGTGCGGGAAATGGGTTGGACACGGTTGAGGGACCTGTCAACCACAGTGCAGGCGAATCTGCAGTTGAGGAAAAAGGAAGACATATCAGAAGTGCTGTCATAGCTTCTCTGCTTCTTCCTTGAACAGACACCCAAACAGTCCCCAACCACCACCACGCTCCTCCGCCTGGCTGAGCTTGTTCTCACATTGAACAACCTCTCCGTGAACTCCACTCATTCCTCCAAATAAAAGGTGTTGCTATTGGAACCCATGTGGGTCCTAGCTGTGCCTGTCTTTTTGTGGGATATGTGGAATATTCCTTGTTCCAGACCTACTCAAGTCCCCTCCCTCACCTTTTTCTAGTATATGATGACTGTATCCGTGACATTTCCTGTTTTCATTCTGAACTAGAAAATTTCATCAACTTTGCTTCTAATTTCCACCCTTCCCTCACCTTCACATGATCCATCTTCAGTCTTCCTTTCCTTTGCTTCTCTGTGTCCATTTCTAGGGATAGACTATCATCAATATCCATTATAAGCCCACTGACGCCACAGCTACCTCAACTACACTTCCTCCCACTCAGTTTCCTGTAAGGACGCTATTCCATTCTCCCAGTTTCACCATTGTATCTGTTCTGATGATGCAACCTTCCATTCCAGTGCTTCTGATATGTCTTCCCTTTTCCTCAATGAGAATTTCCCCCCATTGTTGTCGACAGGGCCCGTGACAGTGTCCGTTCCATTTCACGCACTTCTGCCCTCAGCCCTTTCTCTCCCTCCCAGAACCATGATAGGGTTCCTGTTATCCATACCTTCCACCTCACAAGCCTCCACATCCAACAAATTATCTTCAGCCATTTCCTCCACCTCCAGCATGATGTCACCACCAAACACATCTTCCCCTCCCTTCCCCTTTCAGCATTCCAAAGAGACCATTCCCTCCCCGTCACCCTGGTTCGTTCCTCAATCACCCCAACACCTATGGCACCTTTCCATGAAAGCACAGGGAATGTAATACATGCCCTTTTACCTCCTCCCTTCTCACTGTCCAAGGCCCCAAACACTCCTTCCAGGTGAGACAGTGATTTACTTCTACCTCTTTCAATTTAGTATACTATATCCGCTGCTCATGATGTGGTCTCCTCTACAATGGGGAAACCACGCAGATTGGGTGACTGCTTTGCAGAACATCTCCACTCAGTCCGCAAGCTTGACCCGAGCTTCTGCTTACTTGTCATTTTAATTCTCACTCCCACACTGACCTTTCTGTCATTGGCCTTCTACACTGCTGCTGTGAAGCTCAACGTAAGCTTGAAGAACAGCACCTCAGCTTTCAATTAGGCAATTTACAGACTTCCCAACTTAACATTTATGTTCAACAATTTCATATCATAACCACTGCCCCATTGCTTTTGTTATTAAGTTTATTGCCCTCAAGTGCCCATCCAGTTTCCTTTTGAAACTGTTCATTGTCTCTGCTTCTACCACCCTCGTAGGCAGTGAGGTCCAGGTCATTACTACTCGCTGCATTAAACGTTTGTCCTCACCTCCCCCAGATATAAACAGGCTGGCAGCTTCAGCTTCCCATTTTGTGATGGTTGGTGGTTTAAGTTGACTTTGTGAGGTTTATTTTCCGTGTAAAGCATTTCATCATGGATTAATAATTGAAAGTTAGTCAAGAAAATAGCCTAGACAATGGCATTTTAAATGTTTTGGAATAGATGGGAGTAGAAATTGATATGCATTGCACCTGTTTTTTAAAGACCTGAAACAGGCCTGCACCCAATCTGCACAGGCATTGGTCCCACTGCTAAAATTCATGGGGCTTGCTTGTTAGCTGTCCTGTGCGGATGCCTTTAACAGAGCTGTGCCGCATAGGAATCATAGAATTTACAGCATGGAAGGATGCCATTCAGCCCAATGGGCTGCATTTTCTGACTGGTGGAGAGGTCCCGCTGCCGAGATTAAAGCGGGAGCCAACCCCACTGGCAGTGGGACCCAGGGTGACAAATTGCCATTGCTGCCAATTAAGAGGTAGGCACTGGGGCTGCCATCCAATTAAGGATGGTGGACCACCCCCAAGAGCTGCTGGCCCAACGAGATCACCTCTTACTCTTCTAAACTTTAGAGAATACAGGCCCAGTCTCCTCAATCTCTCCTCATAGGATAATCCCGCCATCCCAGGAATCAGTCTGGTGAGCCCTCGTTGCACTCCATCCATGGCAAGTATATCCTTCCTTTGGTAAGCAGAACAAAACTGTACACAATACTCTAAGTGCAGTGTCACGAAGGCTTTATACAATTGCAGCAAGACATCTTTACTCCTGTACTCAAATCCCCTTGCAATAAAGGCCAACATACCATTTGCCTTCCTAATTGCTTGCTGCACCTGCATATTGGCTTTCAGTGACTTAAGAACAAGGACACCCAGGTCCCTTTGGACATCAACACTTCCCAATCTCTCACCATTTAAGAAATATTCTGCATTTGTGTTTTTCCTATCAAAGTGGATAATTTTACATTTTTCCACATTATATTTCATCTGCCATGTTCTTGCCCACTCAATCAAGCCTGTCTAAATTTGGATTTTCAGAAGGCTTTCGATAAGGTCCCATACAAGAGGTTAGTAAACAAAATTAGAGCACGTGGGATTGGTGGTAATATATTGGCATGGTTTAAGAGTTGGTTAATGGACAGAAAACAGAGAGTAGGAATAAATGGGTCATTTTCAGGTTGGCAGGTTGTGACTAGTGGGGTACCACCAGGATCAGTGCTTGGTCCCCAGCTATTCACAATCTATATCAATGATTTGGATGTGGGGATGAAATGTAATATTTCCAAGTTTACAGATGACACAAAAGTACGTGGAAGTGTGAGTTGTGAGGAGGATGCAAAGACGCTTCAAGTGGATTTGGAGAGGTTAAGTGAGTGGGCAAAAATTTGGCAGATGGAATACAATGTGGAGAAATTTGATGTTATCCACTTTGGTAGGAAAAACAGGAATACAGAGTATTTCTTAAATGGAGAGGCTGGAAAGTGTTGAATTTCAAAAGGACTTGGGTGTCCTTGTTCATGAGTGACTGAAAGCTAACATGCAGGTACAGCAAGCAATTAAGAAGGCAAATGCTATGTTGGCCTTTATTACAAGAGGATTTGATTATAGGAATAAAGATGTCTTCCTGCAATTATATAGAGCCTTGGTGAGACCACACCTGCAATATTGTGTGCAGTTTTGGTCTCCTTACCTAATGGAAAGATATACTTGCCATAGAGGAAGTGCAATGAAGGCTCACTAAACTAATTCCTGGGATGGAGGGATTGTCCTACGAGAAAAGATTAAATAGACTGGGACTTTATTCTCTGGAGTTCAGAAGAATGAGAGGTGATCTCATTCAAACATACAAAATTCTTACAGGGCTCGACAGGGTTGATGCAGGAAGGATGTTTCCCCTGGCTGGGGAGTCTAGAACCAGGGGACACAATCTCAAAATAAAGGGCAAGCCATTTAGGACTGAGATGAGGAGGAATTTCTTCACTCAGAGGGTGGTGAATCTTAGGAATTCCCTGCCCCAGAGGTCTGTAGAGGCTCAGTCATTGAGTATGTTCAAGACAGAAATCGATAGATTTCTACATATTAAAAACATCAAGGGTTACGGGGATAGTGCAAGAAAATGGTGTTGAAGTAGAAGATCATCCATGATCTCAATGAATGGCAGAGCTGTCTCAAAGGGCTGAATGGCCTACTCCTGTTCCTATTTCTTATGTTCTTCTGGTCTTATGTTCCACCGAAGTGCTCCCCAACTCTTCCACCTGCCTAGCTTTATTCCCTAAAACTAAGTCCAGAACCGCGCACTCTCTTGTTAGACTTGCTAAAATACTGGCTAAAATAGTTCTCCAGAATGCATTTTAAGAATTCTGCTCCTTCTGTGCCTTTCATACTAATTTTTTATCTGAGTTAGTCGTAGGTTAGTTGAAATCCCCCACTATTACTGCCCTATTGTTTTTGTACTTCTCGGAGATTTGGCTACGTATTTGCTCTTCTACCTCCGTCTGACAGTGCGGGGGTCTCAGTAGTATGATTGCTGCTTATTTATTCTTCAGTTCAACCCATATGGTCTCATTTGATGATCCTTCTATCACATCACCTTCCTCATGGCTATAATTATTTCTTTAATCCATATTGCATTGTCCCCCTCCTTTTCTATCCCTCCTTCTCTATCTAGTCTGAAAACCCTGCCACCAGGAATGTTGAACTGCCATTCCTGCCCTTCTTTCAGCCATGTCTCAATAATAGCTACTCCCACGTGTCAATCTATGCTCTCAGCACATTGCCTTTTTCCCAAGACTTCTTGCATTGAACTATATACCATTTAGCACTGCTAAACCCCCTGTTGTGTATTTTCTAGCCTTGGTTTTCTCTGCCTTCTGCATACACTTACTAATTTTCTGCCATCCATTTCCAACTTTTCTTCTCTCCCTTTGGAATCTACTCTCAGGTCCCCTTCCCTCTGTCAAGCTGGTTTAAACACTCCCCAACAGCATTTAGCAAAGCCCCCTGTGAGGATATCAGTCTCGGCCCCGTTGAGTGCAAGCACAGGTCCCGCCTCCCCCAGAAGCAGTCCTAATGCCTCAGGAATTTAAAGCCCTCCCTCCTGTGCCATCTCTCCAGCTACATGGAGTGGCACAGTGGTTAGTGAGAGGCATGCGTCAGTCATTGTAGAACCACACACAGTCCCTCAAGAGAGGCATATGTGTGCAACAGTCCAACTATCACCATCAGAGGTCTTGGGCTTTGTCCCCGCTGAGACACTAACTTTGTTCATCATTGTGTCTACAGGAGAAAGGAGCTCACAATTGGAAAGAGTATGCCAAGACATCTCCATGTCTTAAGCTGGATGGAGGAGGAGGCCATGGAACTGGCAGGGCAGCAAGGCGGCTGCTCCATCACTGATGGCAAGACAGGGGCACCTACCCAAGAGAATGAGTGAGCATCTCCTGGGGAATAAGGGTGCATCTGCTACAAATGAGCCATTTGCTCATCTGTTCACCACTGCATCAATGGAGCTGCACAATATGGCTGGATGGAAAGTTGTGATGGGCTGATCGTAACCCTTCAATGTCTCTGTTTACTCATGCAGGTCACGATGAACAAGAGCGAACAGCTGGAGAGACTGGGGGACAGCCGGCCACCTCTGAGGAGGAGGAAGATGGTGCACCATCACACCATCCCCCTGCACCCTCCAACAGCACAGATATTCCCACGTCAGTGCGTATCCGGTCACGGCTAGATTTGGGCACACAAACTGATAAGAATATCACAGACATGCCCGGGCAACTGATGGAGGCTGTGACAGCCCAGGCCACTGGCAGTCGGAGGACAGTGGGAGGGCAGGCCCATGTTGAGCCCCAGGCTGATGATGTGCCTCTGGTGTCGGTGGAAACACAGGAAAGGCTGCAGGTACAGCGAGAGGTCAGGTGACATCTGGCAGAGATGCCAGAGGCTTTGCTTACCTAAGCGCAGACAATGGAGGAGTCCATCCAGGACTTGGGTACTGCACTGTCCCTGATGGTGGCGCGTCTGGGTTCCTTCACTGAGAGATTGGCGACTTTCATGGAGAGCCAGATCCAGCAGACCAATCAGTGGCTGCCAGAGATGCACACAGACCTGCATTCCATCGCTTTGTCCATGAGCTCTATTCAGCAGTGGCGAGGTGAGAGGGGATGAGACACCTGGAGTCTCCAACAGGTCCACATCCCTCTCAGGTCAGCAGGGAGATACAAGTGTGCCTAATAATGGGAGATGAACAGGTGGCTGCAGCATCTGGTGGCTCCTCTCAGGGTACTCCTGGTGTAGCTCCAAAGCCCCTCTGCCAGTGACACCAGTGCCTCCATCATCCCTGACAACAGAAGGGGTCGCTGTATCTGTGCAAGAGGCCCGCAGTGTTCTGGAGCCCTCCAGGCATCAGGCATCCAGAGGACGACCACCAAGGTCATCCCTAGCCGGGGGCAGCAAGGTCAGCAGCCTGCCTGCACCTCAGCTGGCAGTGCAGGGGAAGCACCACATAGGAGCACCCAGAAAAGATTTTAGAAGAGCACATAGACGCACTTAGGAGGTCACGGTGAATGTGCATTTCAGATGGATAGGATTGCATTTGGTGTCACCTGGAATAAAGAAATGACATTCTCTCACTAAGTCTCCTTCCTGTTGTTAATGCCCTTTGGGACTACATTTAAACCCTTTCACCCAAGGGACTGGAAGAGAGGGACCACTTCCCTCAATGCTTCGGCCTGTGCGATGTGCACCTGGGAGCTGCAGTGCAGAAGGAAGAAAGTGACAACAGGACTGCTTAAAGGTAAGGCTTTCTTGCTGGGGTTCCACAAGGTGGTAAAGCTCAAAGGAAATGTCACTGTATAAGGGCAACTCGTGCCTTTCTCATGCATATCTCATGGCGCCTTTCCTGCTGTGCCTTGGGCCCTTCACCTGGCACTATCTGTGCAGTATCCTCCTCCGCATCCTCCTCACTGGTCAATGCCTCCCCACTCTGTAGTGCCAGGTTGTGCGGTGCACAGCAAACCACCACGATATGTGAGATCCTCACTGGGGCATACCGAAAGGCTCCACCAGATCAATCTAGGCACCTTAATCTCATCTTCAGAAGCCCATTGGCCTGCTCGCTGGTTGCTTGGGTTGACCCATGACAGGTGTTGGAGCTCTCCTCTGTATCCATACGTGGGTTCCTCACAGGCGTCAGTAGCCATGTCCTCAGTGGGTAGCCCTTGTCTCCAAGGATCCATCCCTGTAGGCGAGGGGGGAGGGAAAAGGTCTGGCACCTGGGACTGCCAAATTATGTAGGTGTTGTGGCTGCTTCCTGGGCATCGTGCACACATCTGCAGGATCCATTTGCAATTGTCACAGACCAGTTGTACATTGAGTGAGTGGAATCCCTTCCTGTTGATGAAGGCTGCAGGCTGATCTGCAGGAGCCTTGATGGTCACATGTGTGCAATTGGTGACACCCTACACCTGAGGGAATCCAGCAATGGACCAATATCCTAGCCCTCTCAGATTGACTGTTTGGATTGGTGCAGAAATGCACATAGTCACTGGCCATCCTGACCTCCTTGATGCACCATGTGCTGCAGACTGAGAGATTCCACATGTATCTCCAGTGGATTCCTGAAATGATCTGGTGTTGTAGAAGTTCAGTACCATGGTGACCTTCAGCGACACTGGCATCGGGTGTCCACCAAGTCCCATGGGGCTCAGCTCATCCTACATCATGACACATAGATCAGTGGCAGCCTCCCTGGAGAGGTGGAGTCTTTGGAGACACTGCCACTCAGACATCTGCCAGTAGTTGAGCCTCGGATAGTGGATCCTGTCCAGGCTCAGGAGGCTGTTGTCATGCCCCTCTGCATTCTTCTCCGGCTTGCCATTCTTGAGGTAGTGCCCCTGCTGGTGCCTGCACCTCCCTCCCTCTATGCTGCTCCTCCTCCTCAATGGGGGCCTCAAAGCCAGGTTGAATGAGACCCATGACAGGTTGTGTCTTTCTGAGTACAAGGCCTTCACAGCAAACGGCCCCCCACCCCTTTCCCTCGCTTGTCACCTCTGATGAAGTGGCACTGTCCCGATCGCACCATGGTTTGGCTTCCCTGCAGAACTGGCATCTTGATTCCCACTCTTGACAGTGTTTCCCAATGCCCTCCCTCCTCCACCCTCTCTCACAATGCCTCACCTGATGACTTCCCAGTGAAGCCAACACTCAGCTCCCGCCTCCTTTAACCAGGCAAGGCCCTGAAACCCTGTGGTTCCCATGCACCATTTGATAAATTGGACCCAAAGAATAAAGTTGCTGTCAATTGGCTCTTAAATACCTCAATTGCCTTCCCGCCTCGTGGATGTGCATAGTCCACCCTCCATGCAGACAGTAAAATCCGATATCTTCCATCCCTATTTTATGCACCCCCCCCCCCCACCTCCATTTCCATCTCCAAAGATCCCTTAAAATTCTGGCCTATGACTATTATTCAGCATATAAATCTTAGCACTCAGCAATGCTTTAAATGCATATCGTCAGAGTGGATTGCTGTGTATCTAACACTAATAACTGCATTATGTACCTGTATCATTTTTATTTTTTTCCCCACCTGAAAGAGAGAATGAGAGAGATCTCCAAATTCTGACAACTTTAAAAGGGAAAACCCACTTTTAGTTCACATTTCTGAACTGCTTATGACACTGGTGTTACAGGTACATGAAGAATTTGTAACTCAATCATCCTATCCTGCAATGTAATCCGTTGACTCTTGCAAATGAGGGCTAAGGCAGTTATTGCTACCAGGCACTGCAAATAATCTCCCTAAGCATCCAGGGCATATGCAAAGTATGGCTTCAAGTATCACTGTGAAGTCAGAAAAACACCAGAGCCACGTTTAAGACTACTACAGTGTTCAAATTATATAAGATATCATTAGCAACATATTAATTTGATGCAACAATAAACAACATATGAACTAGGAGTAGGAGTAGGCCATTTGGCCCCTCGAGCCTGCTCCACCACTCTATAAGATCATGGCTAATCTGTTTATGGACTCAACTCCACTTTTCTGCCTACCCCCAATACCTTTTGACTCCCCTGTTTGTCAAGAATCTGTCTACCGCTGCCTTAAAAACATTCAATGACCCTGCCTCCACTGCTCTCCGGGGAAGAGAATTCCACAGACCCACGATCCTCTGAGAGAAAGAATGTCTCCTCTTCTCTGTCTTAAATGGGAGACCATTTATTTTTAAACTGTGCCCATTAGTTTTAGTCTCTCCCACAAGGGAAACATCCTTTCAGCATCCACCCTGTCAGATTCCCTCAGGATCTTATATGTTTCAAAAAGATCACCTCTCATCCTTCTAAACTCCAAAGAATACAGACCCATCCTATCCAACTTTTCCTCATAAGATAACTCTCTCATCCCAGGAATCAGTCACGTGAACCTTCTCTGAACTGCTTCCAAAGCAATTATATCCTTTCTTAAGTAAGGGGACCAAAACTGTACCCAATACTCTAGAAGTGGTCTCACCAATGCCCTGTACAACTGTAGCAAAACATCTTTACTTTTATATCCCATTCCCCTTGCAATAAAAGACAACATTGCATTTGCCTTCTTAATTGCTTGCTGTTCCTGCATACTAACTTTTTGTGTTTCATGTACTAGGACACCCAGATCCCTCTGCATCTCAGAGTTCCTCAATCTCTCCATTTAAATAATATGTTCCTTTTCCATTTTTCCAGCCAAAGTGGACAAGTTCACACTATCTCACATTATACTCCATCTGCCAAATCTTTGCCCACTCACTTAACCTATCTATATCTCTTTGCAGACTCTTTGTGTCCTCTTCACAACTTACTCTCCTGCTTATCTTTATGTCATCAGCAAATTTAGCAACCATACATTCGGTCCCTTCATCCAAGTTATTGATATAGATTGTAAATAGTTGAGGCCCCAGCACTGATCCCTGTGACACTCCACTAGTTACAGTTTGCCAACCTGAAAATGACCCATTTATGCCTATTGTCTGTTTCCTATTAGCTAACCAATGCTCCATCCATGCTATTATGTTATCCTCTACATTATGGGCTATTTTGTTTAGTAACCTTTGATGTGGCACCATGTCAAATGCCTTCTGGAAATCCAAGTACACCACATCTACTTTATCCATGTTGCTTGTTACTTCCTCAAAGACCTCGAATAAATTAGTCAACATAATTTCTCTTTCACAAAACCATGTTGACTCTGCCTGACATCAGGTTTCAACCCAAGAGTCAGCTTCCTGCAAATGGCAGCTCACCAGTGTCATGGGAGGCTGTGCCTATCCTGGCAGATGGTCTCGGACATGTGTGCTCTGATTCACAATGACCTTAGACCTCGTAGCCCCCATGGCAATCCCTTACCTGCAGCCATTAAGGTCACCGTCTTGAATTTTTATGCTCCAGGGATCAGCTGTGGACCTGGATTGCATCTCACAATCGACAGCTCGTCGCACACCATCAGGCAGGTCACCAATGCCATTTTCAGGACAGCAAGGGACTACATCCACTTTAACACAGATTGGCAGCACAGGCACAGAGGACATTGGGCTTTGCCTCCATAGATGGATTCCCTCAGGTTCAGGTGGACCCACGTAGTCATCAAGGCACTGAAAGACCAGCCAGCCAGATTCCTGAACAGAAAGGGCTATCACTCATTGAATGTCCAGCTGGTCTGTGACACAGGAAGAAAATCTTGCAGATCTGCGTCCAGCTTCAGGGCAGCTGTCATGACTCCTTTATCCTGTGAGAATCCCAGGTGCTGCATCTCTTCATATCCAGACTCCGTGGGTGACTGCTGGAGATAAAAGTTATTCCATAAAGGGATGGTTCCTGATGCTTATCTGCTACCCAGACACGAATAGCGAGAAGTGCTATAACTGGAGCCACCTAGTAACATGGACCTGCATTGAACAGACCATTGGCATCTTGAAGATGCGCTCCCATTGGCTTGACCTGTCAGGTGGTGCCCTCCAGTATGAGCCAGCCAGAGTGTCTCATATCTGCTGCACCCTGAACAACATGACAATGCAAAGAGGCCTGGGGATGGATGAGGAGGAGGACCTGGAACGTCACTTCAGCTTGGAGGAGGACTAGGAGAAGGAAGAAGAGGAGGAGGAAGAGGTGGTCGGTGACCAGGCGTTGGACGATGCCTGGTGATGCCGTCCAAACCTTAAGGTGAACTGCAGGCTGGCATGGCCGCAAGTGCCACATTGATTCAACAGCATTTCACCTGATCGTCTTCCAGCTGTTATGACTGATAATCCCAGAACTCACCTTACAGCACGGAGAGCTATCATTCTGCAATGACTTACATCTGTGAAATCCCATTGCCAGCCATGACCATGGGGAATGTGGTTTCCACTGCCATCACAGAGCATGGAAATACAGCAATTCTAGGGCCTCACAACTCCCCACCAACCCCATAAAACTCCATCCCTCTTTTGACATGAAATATCAATAACATACATATCAGATGGTAACATAAACAAGTGATATTGTAATG